>NC_064626.1:865676888-865990704 GCF_023864275.1 Schistocerca cancellata | reverse complement strand
TCTACCCCTAGACGTGACTGCAGCCAAGAATGAGAAAATAAAGATAAGTAAAAAAGTTTTTTTTGTAAATCTTACGCCTCTCGAAGATTTTGAAACTAATGAAGAGACTGGAAAATTTAATGGTGACATTTGGGAGGGTAAGATTACAAGCTGAGTCAGAATACTTCACGAGATCTGTCACCCAATATAACATCAGATGTATTTACCTTTGTCTTTTAATCCAGTCACTGTAGTTGTTTCTCTTGAAGTAGAAGTCCTGCTAATCAGTGCCTCTGACATCCCATGTGTAGGCAAGGAAAGGCTTGACTTCTTCACATTCTGCAGCTGTTATTGAAGCAAAAGAAGATAACTTCTACTCATATCATGAAAAAGCACGTCCACCACTTTCCTTTTAAAAACATATATTTCTTCAAAAAAGTGTACAGATCATTAGAGTGACTTGTGAATTTGAGTAGAAGACAACTTTACATATGAGATACACCTCAACGGCTCAACATGACATTCAAGACTACAATATTTCATTTGCCACAAAACCATCTTGTCTTTGGATTTTATTCTTGAAGAGTGTGTTTGCTCTGCGACAGCCACGCCATCGCCAAGCCATGATGTCACAACATAAAAGGCCCCGCCCAAAGCAGGTGATGCCATTCATTTGTCATCACACCTGGCCATTTTCTTGTATTCCACACCTCCTGTTTAATGTCTGCAATTACGAAAACAAATGCGTGCACACAGTATATGTTCTACGATGTAGTCCCTACTTAATATTATTCTATCATGGTCATCTTTCTCTGTATTACACAAGGAATAGGAAAGAGCATGTAATACATCATTTCCCCCACTTAACAGAGAGATGTCAGGATCTCTCATAATCCCAAATAAATAAAGTACAGTAAAATAAAATAAATGGATTTCTCATTAACATGCAACTGCAAACAAGTTAATTACTTAAACATATTTGTACATTTATTTAACAGTATTGCATTGCGTTCATGTCAGTATACTCTAGTGTTTCATGTTTACCTCTTGTATCTATACATAGTTGCCTACCTTTCACTCTTCCTCACATTATTATTACCTGAGAAGATAATTGTCAGGTACATGCCTACTATTTGTTCTCTAGCGTCAAATCTCAGTACAGGCTCAAGTCGACAAGCACGAAACATTCTTGTAGCAATCATTTTCGTCTCTACTATCACCTAAGTATATTTGATTATAGAACCAGTATGGAGAAAACTTTCATATCGTGACCACCAGTCATAATACAGCTTCATACTTTTGTATTCACTCCACTTAAACTCTTTCTAAGGGCAGTCACTGTGTCAAACCTCTATACCATTATAGACGTGGGTGTATCCTTATACCACCCCCCACCCCCTCCCTCAAAAAAAGTACAGGTTATTCTCTAAATTAATTCACCTGACCAAGGTATAGAACAACCCGTCTTTGGATCCATCTAACCTTACCTCTCTCCTACCTGTATAAAATGGTACAGGTCATTCCACCTATGGATTCACCTGACCTAGGTATAGGCCCTACACATCTGCCTACCTTTCTCCTCTCCTACACTTTATCCACTATTTGGATTTGCCTATCTTAACTTTGTCAGTAAACACAGTTACTAGCCCCCTTGTATTATCTTTTCTCACTCTAAATTAAAAGTTTCTACATAATTGCTTTCTGCTGACATTACCAGATTGCTCAACTATCTTTTAACCCTTTTTTCCTTATTCTTGTTTATGATATCACTATGTACACATACTTCTCACACTCTCGCTTATACTTACTGATCCATATAGCTTATCCTTTACTTTCATATAATTACTAGAGTTAGACAATACAAAATATTTTATTCCAAGTATTTCTTGTGATTAGACCAGGATAGTGTTAGCACTTCATATCCTGTTATTAAGATTTATTCCTGGTGGACCTACTCCTTGTTGAATACCAGTTATCAAACTTTCTAATTCTTTTGTTAACTCTTAAGATCTTGCTTCTTATTTGGCTACACTTGTTAGCACTCCATCAGTTCATCTTGCCTTCCATCTCCTACATGGACTCTTCTCCCCTACAACATGTGGAATGACTAATATGTGTCACTTACTTAACTCTAAAGAAAGATCCTGTTAGTCTATTGTCATCATCATACGTGAAATATCCACCAGTGCAATATTACTGTTGTAGGTTGTAAATTCTACAACATAGACTGTGAAAAGAAGAGATCCTGTGATCTTGCATATCAACAGATTTGGTACTCCTAATGGAGAAGTAAGAAAAGGGAATAGAGAGACATGTGTTAGGATTGAAGAACAAAAGATGACAGTACCCCACAGATGGACTCCCTTACAATGTACTTCACTGTGGAGCCAGAGAGAGAAGTTGTTCGGCATTCCCTATACAACAGACTTGCCACGTCTTCACCATCATAGACACCCCAAAAATTGAACCTAACCAACCCCTATGAAATGCACTGGAATAGGCAAGTATAGTCACATAAGTCATCATCAACAGTCAATATGATTTCTATTATTGGTCTATTTATTGGACACTACTCGATACATATGACATCACTACCCATGATTAACCTCCGTTAAAAAAAATTAAAATACAAACCCAACCATTCTATTTTTCTTTCTTTAAGTCTAAAAAATGTACAAAACAAATAACTTCTCATTCTAAATTCTAGAATATTCAGCTTACTATATTCATAGCTGATGCAAAGACAAGGTGAGTTAAAGCATTTCTCTGGAATTTTCATAGTGCCATAACTTCCTCCACTTTCTATTACTATCATATGATAATAGAGCTAATAGCGTTCTTATGCTTGGCATTTCTTGTCCTACATGCAAATCGCACAGCTTCAAAATTTCCCTTGAAATGTTAATTTATAGTTAAGTTTATTAATTAAGCTCATGGTTATCTTCATGAATGAATTGATGCAATTATCATTGGATAAATTCTAGACAGTATGCATAGAGGAGTTGGGGTCGTATTTTTAGTTATATTTCTGAAAGAAAGGGTGGTAGAAGGTATAATATTACTAAAAGCTAACAGAGTAGTCAAAGAAGATAGAAACTGTTCCTGAGAAAACTAAGACAGAAATATGGAAACAATTTAACTCAGACGGCCAATGGCGATCAATCCACCGAATTTGCAAAAGGCGCATACTGTCTTGGTGCCTTAAGTCTTTTAATCATATCTTGTAGCGGGGCTTTAAATTTCGCCGCGCTACACTCGTTCCCTCAGATAAAAATATCCCGTCGCAGCGGTATGAGCGCTCGACGGCAGAGAAAATACCAAAATTGTAACCTTTTTTTGTTTTCTATCCGTTTTCAGTTGTCTCTTGTTAGCCGTAGCTTAAGGCAGACGTGATCGGATGCTGATGTAAAAACTTAATGGCTAATCTTGATCTGATTGTAATGTGTAGACATTGTGGAAGTTATTAAGAAAGTCGGTGGATGGAAGTAGCAAAGTGAATTAAATTGCATACAGTATCAAGATGATTTTCATTGGTATAAATTAGTGATCCCTGGACTATTGCAAGATTTCGGAGCAGATTTTTTCACGCTGAAATGAAGGAGATTTTTGAAGACGTGGACGCCGCCCGAAAGAAGATAAGTTAATTTGGTAAAGGAGGATCTCTCGTCTACGCCACTTCCCCCTGTCAGTTACATTCTGTTATTCTCTGTTTCTTTTCAATACTTTTTGTAGTGGAAATTGGTTTAACTTTTGCTCAAAAATGCCACAAGGACCACCCCAACTACAGCTTTTCTGGAATACGAAGTCCGATCTGCATTTCTTTCATTCTTTCCCTCTTTCACGGTCTCTCTTCTCCCATTTTTCATCATTTTTTTTTTAATTAACCACTACAACTGGCGACCGTGACAGGACGTTGTTCCGTTTTCGGATGTGTCGTTTTTGAGCAAATTTGAAACTTTAATTTGTATTTTTTCCCAACAGAGAATAAAATACTGAAGTTTAAAGGGTAACGAAAACACCAACTTTATTGTACCTAAGCAAATGATACCACAATATTTGTAAAGAATTTTTGTAACTAATTCAATCTGTTTTTCTTTTCATGGCATACATTGATGCAAAACTGTTATTTTGAGACCTTTTGGTGATTATCCGACGGAGATGTATTAAGAAAATCCATATTTTAGCGAATACGATTTATGCAGAAGTGATTGACCAGCCGCTGCAGGACAGAAAATTTAATGGTGAGTCACACAATTATGTTTCATTCAAACATTCAATAGCCAACTGCAGAATCCATTTTTCCCTTTCCACACATCCTGTAGTTCTCTTCTAGATCTTTCCAAAATTATCTATTTCTATTGTAGTTTGCGGTAATTATAGTATTGTTGTAACTGCATATGAAGATCGTGAATTTGACCGCGAAACAGTCATTTGTTACGAAAAATTTTGTCCGCCCTGCTGCATCTTTCTCAACCATTGTTTGCAATAGAGCAATCATTTACATTGACGAGAAAATATTTCAACCTAAATTTGAGTCAAATCTTTATTAATCAGACTTATATTATTCCCTTTTTGACTTACTATTATACATCCTATTACAATGGAACGTGGTAAGGTAGAGATAGTTTCGGCAGATGAGTTAAGTGAAGTAGATTCATCTTTCAACAAACAAGAAAGTCCGCGTTTCCCTCCATGGACGAGTTCACAGATCAATGCAATGATTTTGCCTCAAACTCGCGACATTTGTGATAATACACAGATGACGACTTTAAATGACGAAATGTGGAATGGACGCGATACTAGGCCGTCAGCGCCATTGCTAACATCAATGTCAGAACCGAATATGAGACAAATTCAGCAATGTGACACAAATCAGACACAGGAAACTGACAAACTGGACCGACTATTAGAGTTATTTGCAGACATGAAACGAGACGTTAGTCAGAAAATTGACATATTAAACCATACTATGACCGAAAATTTTGAACGGACGACAAAACAGATGACAGAATTAAATAACACCACTCAACAGCTCAACCAGCGATTTGAGACATTGTCCGATCGAGTCACTAAACAGGAAGAAACTTTAGTTACATTCACACACGAAACAAAAAACAATATCAACCGATGTGAGAGTCAGTTAACTCAAATAGTTAATGTGCAGCAGGAAGTGAACACTCGTGTGGAAGAGTTAGCTCAGGCCCACACTTCAGCTACCTCCATTCAAGAAAAGCTGACCGAAGAAGTGGGAAATATTACCCAACAACTCACAATAGTAGTTCTTAAACAGACCCACCTCAAAGAAAAGATAGGAAAATTAGAAGACCGAGCGGACCTCGCGTCACTAAACAACGACACCAACATGGCCGAAAGAATTGTACATGAATGTAAATTGTGTGACGACTATCTGGACAAAAAACTTGAAACAATTACACAGGACATACTTTCAAAAGCAAAGACACATGTTAAAGACGAGACAAAACACACAGAAGACGAAGTGACAAAATTACGAGACAATGTTGTGCCGGGTTTGGCGATTGGTGCAAACGCATCGGTAGGAAACGACAAAACTGCTAAAACCATGGCTTACGACACAGACAGAACACCTATTGTGGAATCACCTATTTCCAATCAAAATTACAATGTGCCGCCTTCTTTTCCACCAAACGAGCAATATTACGATACGGCACCTAGAGTAGCAAGTGACACAAACTACGTCAATACAGTTATGCCAACCGGCATGGCCGATGACACGTTTGTAAGACATGAGCATTTCCAGACATTTTCCAGTGAGGACAAGCACAAAGTCCACCCTATTGTGTTTATTAGATCATTTGACGGTGTTTTTCCACGTAGTTGGTCAGAAGTCGATAAAATCGGATACGTCACCAATCTCATGAGAGGACGAGCAGCTAAGTGGGGTGCCGCTATGAAGCGGCGGTGCCTTACGTTTGAACAGTTCGAACAAGCCTTCTTGGATGAATTCTGGTCGGAGAACGAGCAACAGAGTCTAAGGAGAGAAGTGTGCAACCCCGAGACCTATGACCCTAAAAAAGAGACGTTAAGACAATACTTTGAGAGGTACCTAGACAAGACACTCTACTGGTCCAAACCAGCCGACTTGCCAGCGATAATTGACACTTTAAAGAGCCACTTACCCTTTCCATACCGAGACAGATTAATAGGAGTACCGGAGAATGACGTTAAGACTTTCTTAAACTTCTTAGATCAAATGGACGTAGTTTACAGAGGCGATTCACGCCATTCAAATTTTATTCATATTAGTAACCAAAACCAACACCCACCCCAAAGGAACCGTAGTGACGGTGGTTGGTGGAACCATCCGTCCGCGCCGCGACACAATACGATGCCTGCGCGCGAAACATATTCAAATGGAAACGTGTATGACAGTAGGAACAACCGCAGAAATTCGTGGAATAATAATAACAATAATTATCACCCATATCAAAATGGTAACTACAAGCAAAATGAAAATTACAGACAGTACAACAACAACAACAACAACAATAGGAGACGTGAGAATAACCGGTACAACCCGGGCTACTTTGACAGGAACATGACATATAACAGACATAATTACCACCAAAACAATACCAATCCCAACAATCACCGACAGAATATGTGGAACACACAAAATTCACGCATGACAAATCATAACCCTCCACGGAATCCGCCCCCGTTCCCAAGTACAGTTTTGCACTCCCCGCCACGAAGTAGCAATGACAATTGCGGCGCGCCATCAGCTGACGCGTGGGCGCCAACCGGCCGGAATGTAAACATAGTGGAGCTGGTCAATGAACCCGGCCAAACACAGCAGACGACGGAAAACAGTCGACGACCGAGCTAAGCGCTCGTGCTACGGTCGTGAGGTGTTGTAAGAGCGCAACGGCTGAGACGGTTTGTTTCCTCAGGTACGATGACAAAATGACAGCAGAACAGGAATTAACCGACGAGATAAACATTAAATCAGACAGTTGTGTTAAAGAATTCATACAAGCTACGGCATGGGTTAAGTTTAACGATTATGATGTACAAATTTTATTCGATACTGGTGCCGCTGCAAGTGTGATGTCAACCGCATTCTATAATGAATTGAAACAAATTATAAACATACCCACATTACCTGTACAGAATTGCCGCGTGGTTAGTGCCACAGGTACTAAATCTAAGAACATACGCATGCAAGCTCTTGTTAACTTCACATTTTCCAATACACAGTTCAAGTGTAATTTTCTGATTGTAGACAAGCTTATCGTACACTGCATCCTAGGGATGGATTTTTTGAATGAACACAAAGCAATCATAGATTTAAGTAATGGCATATGTCAATTATCCGTAGGAGAACAACTAATTAATGTTGAACTTAACAAGACGATTGAACCACGACAAAAACATTACGAAGTAAGTCAATTTCAATTGGTATATCCTACCATAGTTAGTGTATGTAATTTAACACCTGAAGATTCCGACTATCAGGAGATTGAGCAGGATTTATTGTATCAGAAATGTGTCGAATCTGACTACTTAACGAAACCACAGCAAGAAGAATTGTACAAATTATTGTGTGATTATGCACAAGTTTTCAGTGAGAGGCCTGGTGTAATCAGAGGTTATAGCTACAAAATGGATGTTAAGCCACATAAGACTTATTGTAGGACACATTATAATATTCCATGGGCGAAGAAACCTGCAGTTTTACGTGAAATCGAGCGTATGTTGATCTGGGGTGTTATAGAAAAATCACATTCTCCTTATTGCAGTCCTATCCTGGCGGTAGGCAAGCAAGATGGAAATGTCAGATTGGTGCTAGACGCACGTGAAATCAACAAAATTGTTATACCCGTTAACACAAGACCCGTCAACTTGGATGAACAGTTGCTAAAATTTTATAATGTACAATACCTAACTAATATTGACCTCCGCTTATCGTACTGGCAGGTGTCCCTTCACAATGACAGTCGTAAATACACTGCTTTCCTTTGTGAAGGACGCAGTTATCAGTTTCGTGTGTTGCCTTTTGGTTTGCGCGTAAGCGCGGGCGTGTTCATCGAGGCGCTTGACGCCGTTCTCGGCCCGTGTTTGTTGTCACGCGTCACGGCGTACGTCGATGACATCGTCGTGGCAACAAATACGTGGGAGGAACATATTGATCTGTTACAGCAAATTTTATTTAAATTTTCACAAGCTGGAGTCACAGTAAACCTTTCGAAGTCCAAAGTAGGAAGGCGTGACATCAAGTGTTTAGGCCATATTGTCTCGGCGGAAGGCATTCGTCCCGATTCTAAGAAGATTGATGCTATTCGTAATTTCCCTCCTCCACAAAACCGCAAACAGTTGAAAGCATTCTTAGGTTTATCTTCTTTCTTTCGGAAGTTTGTTTCAAAACAGCTTCTGAACAACCCTCACCTGCTTACTCTACTGAAAAAGAACGCAATTTGGAGATGGACAGAGTTTTGCCAAGCTGATTTTCAGGCTGTTAAAGATGCATTGGCGAACGCACCCCTCCTCTGCCACCCTGACATGACGTCAGATTTTTGCCTAGCCACGGATTCGTCATCATACGGCCTCGGAGCTCTTCTATTTCAAATTCAATCCAAATCAAGACGATCTGTCATCAAACCGATAAGTTTTACGAGCCGCACGCTCACTGAGTGCCAGAGGTCGTACTCGGTGACGGAGTGGGAGGCTCTTGCCATTATTTGGGCATTCCGTAAGTTTCGCTACTTTCTTTGGGGTAAACATACTCGCATATACACAGACCACCAAGCCCTTTCTTTCTTGCTCTCATGCAAATTGCTTCATTCACGGCTCACCCGGTGGTGCCTTTCACTGCAAGAATACAGCTTCGAAATTATTTACATTAAAGGTGAATCAAACGTAGTAGCCGATGCCCTGTCCCGTTTGCCCCAAGGCATACAGGAGTTTTCGGAACTTTCCGAGCAAACATCAGACTTTAACATCTTACTTATGTATGATGGTACATACGCTCCATACTACCGCAATATGTGCAAGAACTTTGCTTCACTTCAGGACAGCGACCCCAGGTGGTCAAATATCAAAAAGAAATTACGTACAGATCCTTCTTCACATTTACAAAAATATTACACAATACACAAAAATGTACTTTTTCATAGGCGTACCCCAGACTCGCACCATTGGTGTGTCTGTCTACCCGACGCGCATGTTGATGATTTTATTCTGTTCACACACAAAACTTGGGGACACTACGGAGTCACCAGATGCACTGATAAAATAGTACAGTACTGTTATTTTCCCAATCTGCGTCGGAGAGTGTTGCAAATTGTTCGTAAATGTATCATCTGCCAAAAAGCAAAATTTTCCAACCGATCATCTTTGAATGAATTACATCCTATTATACCAACTCGACCTTTGGAGTTAGTATCGTTGGATATCGCAGGACCTTATCCCAGAGCTCGTGGAGGTGTGAAATACATCGTTGCTGTACTTGATGTCTTCTCAAAATACTTAAAATTGTATGCTATCCGCACTGTCAACGCATCTGCTATTGCTAGACGTTTGACTAACAGTTACTTTACAAGGTTTGGCAAGCCCCACAGCATTATCACGGATAACGCACCCTATTTTACGGGAAGAAAATGGAAATCTTTTGTTGCCACACATAACATCAAACATATTCTTACATCAGCATTTCACCCAGAAGGGAACCCCGTAGAAAGGATTTTTAGAGAATTTGGTCAATTCATGAGAATACATTCACCTCGCAAACACACCAAGTGGATCGAATTTTTAGCACCCTTTGAGCAGATAGTAAACAACTTGCCTCATGCCTCAACAGGATACCCACCACAGGAATTATTATTAAACAAACCTGAACAGAACAAGTGGGCTATGCCCATTCCAAAGCTAACCCCATCCACAACACATATACCTTTGGAAGAGAAAGTAAGACAGGCATACACTACGTTGTGCAATAAAGCCAAGATC
Source organism: Schistocerca cancellata (assembly GCF_023864275.1). Lineage (NCBI taxonomy): Eukaryota > Metazoa > Arthropoda > Insecta > Orthoptera > Acrididae > Schistocerca > Schistocerca cancellata. The sequence continues at coordinate 865,980,738 of NC_064626.1, read as the reverse complement.
AGGAAAGAGAAGTATGACAAACATGTTACAAGTACACAAACCTATCAGGTTGGTGACCTTGTTCTTTTGCGTCCACATCCCAAGTCTACAAAGTTAAAACAACTGAACAGAAAATGGCAGCTATTATATTCAGGTCCTTTCAGAATAGCAAGCATACCTCACCCAGGTTGTTACTCCCTAGAATACCCGTTATCTCACAAGCCGAGGGGGCTGCATCCCCACAGACATTTGAAACCCTTTGTGCACTAAAACAACATAATATAATGATAACTAAGTTGAACATGAGCAAGTTGCTGTGAAACGAGATCATAAATATTTATATTGAATACACGAACATTAAGTTATACAGCCTAAGAACACAAACATTCATTTATGGAAATTATATACTGCAGTTACACTTGTACACATAATTATGAAGAGAAGGTAAACCCAGGCGAGTACACTTACTAAATGAGAAAAGATATTCATATAGGAATGAGATCTACCCAGGTTACATTTGTTGTTAATTGTAAATTATAAGGTGAATCAACAATTAGTTATTTCAAGGCACTCTAATGACAGGAGATAATAGCTGTTGAAATCAGTAATGACATAGGTATGTAGCAGAATGAATGAGGATGTAAGGATGAATGATCAGTATGAATGAGTTAATATTTAAGTTAATATAAGAAGATAAGTTACTGTGAAGTAGTTGATGGAGAGAGATTATGTGAGGAAAATATTACTGAAAGTTTATGAGAATGGAAGTGCCCCACGTATGTGATATATTAATGTTTGATGAGGAATCTGTTTAATGTATAAGGATATATATATTGTGATGAATATGTGAGTAAGGAATGAGCGAGAATGTTTGGTAATATTGTGCTACATAGAGAAGTGAATAAACAGTCTACATCTTTAAGATTACATAAGAATTTCAGTTTGAGAGAAAACATTTGTGATGAGTTAGAACACGTGAGTACAAGACGTTAAAAGTGAATCTGTTTACAGTGCCCTTGAAAATGAATGAATGCAAGAAAAGCAGAGTGAACATAATGGTGATTACAGCTGTTGAAAGAAGTGTAATAAGAATGTAACTTGGAAACACATAAGCTTTAATTTATTTCAGAAGTGTAACATAGTAACCTTTCGTTAAGTTTTGTTAAGCCACTGTGTGGAAGAGAACATTTATAGTTCGTGTTCAGACAAGAGAACGATATTTTAAGGAACTTAAGTTGGAAGAAATATAGTTTTTTTTTACACAGCCCTCATGTGAATACATTTGTATAAAATTTTTTTTTTTTATGAAAGTGAAATTAGTGCCATGTTAGCCTTTATTATACTTAAACACAACAGAAAACCATGAGGAAACAAAAGATAGGAGAGTTATTAAGGCCGTTTTGCGACTCGTACAACACCTCCACTTAAGCGAACAGATGACAAAGTTACATCTACGTTGAAGACATTTGACTTTTTAGGCTATGCAAGGTAAGTGCAAAGGAGCAGTGACCATCCGTGCAGCCGGCGTCGAGCAACGGACAGTGAGAAAGAGAAATTTTACTGTCAATTATAATAATATGTTCTTTATTTATAATTTATAGATAGAAATGATTACATACATGATGTTTAACCTTCACTAAAGTAGAAGAAAGTTCATGGTTGAACTCTTGAGAGGAAATTTGACATGTTATCATATAATACACATTATGAGAGAGACAATCTCTGAGATACATTTTCCATTTGTATAGACGGTATCCACAAGAAGTGGAGATATTGAGGATGTACTGAGCAGATATGTGATTTACTCATGCAAGGATTTGTTAAGGTATAATATACTAAGTCATATGAACAGTCAGAACACAAACATAGAATCTGTCATGATGTTACACTACACAGACGTGACGTAAGGACACTTACATTTACCCATGATTTGGTAAACTGTAAGCACCTCCTTTCACACACCCCTTGAAGGTGATGCAAACGTTATAATGTATTATGTTCTCTTTCTTTTTTGTATTAGCAGTAGGATTTGGCAGTTTTTAGGTAGTGAATAGTTTCTTCCAGTCTATCTTTCTTCTCCATTACCCTACCACATACTGCAGCTGGGTATTGTTTGTTTATGGAATGTAAGAATATAATGTGTGACAGTAAACTTTCAGGTATGAATAAAAAGACATGAATATTAATGGCATTACAAGCCTGGTTAACCACTAGCCAGCCAAGATATGGAACCAAAAGAAAGAAAGAAATAATAAATGAAGGAAATCCCGTGCTTTAAACATTAAGTCTTATATCCCTTGGCACGTCAAAACCTTAATAAAGAAAATCAAAATGACCATAAACCCCAATAAAAGAAAGCCAATGGGACTTAGTATAATTTTTTTTTTTGGTGTAAATATTTCACGTGTATAATCTTGTAGATTTATATGTATTTGTATATGTATAAAACTTTGCATACGGTCAACATATTTTGAAATGTGACCACGAAATGTAAGCTTTCAGAATTAACGATGTAAACATGCTTGGACAAAGTGAACTTTGTTAAAATGTAAATGTGGCAAAAAGTGTTGCAAACTGTGTTAAACTGTGAACGTTATAAACGACGAATTTTGTGTTGTTTGTGAAACTTATGGCGCATAAACCGAATAACTGTTTGTAAATCGATATAAACTGCAATTTACTTCGACGATAATGAGGATTTGCACACTGCAAATGAACGTTTGTTGGCAAGTGTAAACAATGTGGTGAAACACCTACCTTTGCGAACATCGACGCCGTTGTTCCTGGCCGGCCTTCAGATGCTTGGAGACTATAAACTCAGCACCTGTCGTAGGCGATGTGGAGGCTAAAAACTACATCGACCATATATGCCCCGGGAACAATAGTCATGAAAACGCACAAGGACCTGGAGTGTTGTGTCGTAACAGAAGACATGGACGTTGCTTCAGATCACGCACACGCTCAATCTTATGGTGTCACCGGACTTAACACGCCATTTATGCTGGAATAACAACTTGTAATGAACACTATGTGAGAGCGAATACTGTTGAAGACTGTCATAACGCAGCGATTTTGAAACTGCCGCACGCGAAATTCAGTGATGCTACTGCGCGTGCGCAAAGACTACGTGCTGCCAGAGATGCATTGGGAAACCAACGCTGGGAGTACACAACATTAACTGCGCTGGTGAGCAGCTTGCTCAAACACACACTATGTAAACATATATATATTAATTGTCTAAAAAGGATCAAAACTGTAACAAGTGTATGTAGTATATAGATTTAGAAACCAAGTATTGGCAAAGATAATCCTCTAAGTATGCACGTGGCGTTTCCTGGGAAAACATGTATAATAGACATTTAGGTATATCTATTCTATTGTTTGCTAGCCTGCCACGCTAAATGTTTTAGCGTGACAGTCGATGGGGCGATGTAGCGGGGCTTTAAATTTCGCCGCGCTACACTCGTTCCCTCAGATAAAAATATCCCGTCGCAGCGGTATGAGCGCTCGACGGCAGAGAAAATACCAAAATTGTAACCTTTTTTGTTTTCTATCCGTTTTCAGTTGTCTCTTGTTAGCCGTAGCTTAAGGCAGACGTGATCGGATGCTGATGTAAAAACTTAATGGCTAATCTTGATCTGATTGTAATGTGTAGACATTGTGGAAGTTATTAAGAAAGTCGGTGGATGGAAGTAGCAAAGTGAATTAAATTGCATACAGTATCAAGATGATTTTCATTGGTATAAATTAGTGATCCCTGGACTATTGCAAGATTTCGGAGCAGATTTTTTTCACGCTGAAATGAAGGAGATTTTTGAAGACGTGGACGCCGCCCGAAAGAAGATAAGTTAATTTGGTAAAGGAGGATCTCTCGTCTACGCCACTTCCCCCTGTCAGTTACATTCTGTTATTCTCTGTTTCTTTTCAATACTTTTTGTAGTGGAAATTGGTTTAACTTTTGCTCAAAAATGCCACAAGGACCACCCCAACTACAGCTTTTCTGGAATACGAAGTCCGATCTGCATTTCTTTCATTCTTTCCCTCTTTCACGGTCTCTCTTCTCCCATTTTTCATCATTTTTTTTTTAATTAACCACTACAATCTATATTGTATAATTCTTTAGCTTGCCCTGTATCAGGGTCTCTTAGATATACTGCTTTTGGATGCAGTATTTTCTGAACTTCAAAAAGTACTCTGTAACGCCCCCCATGAACCATGGACCTTGCCGTTGGTGGGGAGGCTTGTGTGCCTCAGCGATACAGATAGCCGCACCGTAGGTACAACCACAACGGAGGGGTATCTCTTGAGAGGCCAGACAAATGTGTGGTTCCTGAAGAGGGGCAGCAGCCTTTTCAGTAGTTGCAAGGGCAACAGTCTGGATGATTGACTAATCTGGCCTTGTAACACTAACCAAAACGGCCTTGCTGTGCCGGTACTGCGAACGGCTGAAAGCAAGGGGAAACTACAGCCATAACCTTTCCCGAGGGCATGCAGCTTTACTGCACGATTAAATGATGATGGCGTCCTCTTGGGTAAAATATTCCGGAGGTAAAATAGTCCCCCATTCGGATCTCCGAGCGGGGACTACTCAGGAGGATGTCGTTATCAGCAGAAAGAAAACTGGCGTTCTACGGATCGGAGCGTGGAATGACAGATCCCTTAATCGGGCAGGTAGGTTAGAAAATTTAAAAAGGGAAATGGATAGGTTAAAGTTAGATATAGTGGGTATTAGTGAAGTTCGGTGGCAGGAGGAACAAGACTTCTGGTCAGGTGACTACAGGGTTATAAACACAAAGTCAAATAGGGGTAATGCAGGAGTAGGTTTAATAATGAATAGGAAAATAGGAATGCGGGTAAGCTACTACAAACAGCATAGTGAACGCATTATTGTGGCCAAGATAGATACTAAGCCCACACCTACTACAGTAGTACAAGTTTATATGCCAACTAGCTCTGCGGATGACGAAGAAATTGAAGAAATGTATGATGAAATAAAAGAAATTATTCAGACAGTGAAGGGAGACAAAAATTTAATAGTCATTGGTGACTGGAATTCGAGTGTAGGAAAAGGGAGAGAAGGAAACGTAGTAGGTGAATATGGATTGGGGCTAAGAAATGAAAGAGGAAGCCGCCTGGTAGAATTTTGCACAGAGCACAACTTAATCATAGCTAACACTTGGTTTAAGAATCATGATAGAAGGTTGTATACATGGAAGAACCCTGGAGACACTAAAAGGTATCAGATAGATTATATAATGGTAAGACAGAGATTTAGGAACCAGGTTTTAAATTGTAAGACATTTCCAGGGGCAGATGTGGACTTGACCACAATCTATTGGTTATGACCTGTAGATTAAAACTGAAGAAACTGCAAAATGGTGGGAACTTTAGGAGATGGGACCTGGATAAACTGAAAGAACCAGAGGTTGTACAGAGTTTCAGGGAGAGATTAAGGGAACAATTGACAGGAATGGGGGAAAGAAATACAGTAGAAGAAGAATGGGTAGCTTTGAGGGATGAAGTAGTGAAGGCAGCAGAGGATCAAGTAGGTAAAAAGATGAGGGCTAGTAGAAATCCTTGGGTAACAGAAGAAATATTGAATTTAATTGATGAAAGGAGAAAATATAAAAATGCAGTAAATGAAGCAGGCAAAAAGGAATACAAACGTCTCAAAAATGAGATTGACAGGAAGTGCAAAATGGCTAAGCAGGGATGGCTAGAGGACAAATGTAAGGATGTAGAGGCGTATCTCACTAGGGGTAAGATAGATACTGCCTACAGGAAAATTAAAGAGACTTTTGGAGATAAGAGAACCACTTGTATGAACATCAAGAGCTCAGATGGAAACCCAGTTCTAAGCAAAGAAGGGAAAGCAGAAAGGTGGAAGGAGTATATAGAGGGTCTATACAAGGGCGATGCACTTGAGGACAATATTATGGAAATGGAAGAGGATGTAGATGAAGACGAAATGGGAGATACGATACTGCGTGAAGAGTTTGACAGAGCACTGAAAGCCCTGAGTCGAAACAAGGCCCCCGGAGTAGACAACATTCCATTCGAACTACTAATGGCCTTGGGAGAGCCAGTCCTGACAAAACTCTACCATCTGGTGAGCAAGATGTATGAAACAGGCGAAATACCCTCAGACTTCAAGAAGAATATAATAATTCCAATCCCAAAGAAAGCAGGTGGTGACAGATGTGAAAATTACCGAACAATCAGTTTAATAAGCCACAGCTGCAAAATACTAACACGAATTCTTTACAGGCGAATGTAAAAACTAGTAGAAGCCGACCTCGGGGAAGATCAGTTTGGATTCTGTAGAAATACTGGAACATGTGAGGCAATACTGCCCTTACGACTTATCTTAGAAGAAAGATTAAGGAAAGGCAAACCTACGTTTCTAGCATTTGTAGACTTAGAGAAAGCTTTTGACAATGTTGACTGGAATACTCTCTTTCAAATTCTAAAGGTGGCAGGGGTAAAATACAGGGAGCGAAAAGCTATTTACAATTTGTACAGAAACCAGATGGCAGTTATAAGAGTCGAGGGACATGAAAGGGAAGCAGTGGTTGGGAAGGGAGTAATACAGGTTTGTAGCCTCTCCCCGATGTTATTCAATCTGTATATTGAGCAAGCAGTAAAGGAAACAAAAGAAAAATTCGGGGTAGGTATTAAAATCCATGGAGAAGATGGTGGTGGTGGTGGTTAGTGTTTAACGTCCCGTCGACAACGTGGTCATTAGAGACGGAGCGCAAGCTCGGGTTAGGGAAGGATTGGGAAGGAAATCGGCTGTGCCCTTTCAAAGGAACCATCCCGGCATTTGCCTGAAACGATTTAGGGAAATCACGGAAAACCTAAATCAGGATGTCCGGAGACGGGATTGAACCGTCGTCCTCCCGAATGCGAGTCCAGTGTGCTAACCACTGCGCCACCTCGCTCGGTCATGGAGAAGAAATAAAAACTTTGAGGTTCGCCGATGACATTGTAATTCTGTCAGAGACAGCAAAGGACTTGGAAGAGCAGTTGAACGGAATGGATGGTGTCTTGAAGGAAGGATATAAGATGCACATCAACAAAAACAAAACGAGAATAATGGAATGTAGTCGAATTAAGTCGGGTGATGTTGAGGGTATTAGATTAGGAAATGAGACACTTAAAGTAGTAAAGGAGTTTTGCTATTTGGGGAGCAAAATAACTGATGATGGTCGAAGTAGAGAGGATATAAAATGTAGACTGGCAATGGCAAGAAAAGCGTTTCTGAAGAAGAGAAATTTGTTAACATCGAGTATAGATTTAAGTGTCAGGAAGTCATTTCTGAAAGTATTTGTATGGAGTGTAGCCATGTATGGAAGTGAAACATGGACAGTAAATAGTTTGGACAAGAAGAGAATAGAAGCTTTCGAAATGTGGTGCTACAGAAGAATGCTGAAGATTAGATGGGTAGATCACATAACTAATGAGGAAGTATTGAATAGGATTGGGGAGAAGAGAAGTTTGTGGCACAACTTGACCAGAAGAAGGGATCGGTTGGTAGGACATGTTCTGAGGCATCAAGGGATCACCAATTTAGTATTGGAGGGCAGCGTGGAGGGTAAAAATCGTAGGGGGAGACCCAGAGATGAATACACTAAGCAGATTCAGAAGGATGTAGGTTGCAGTAGGTACTGGGAAATGAAGAAGCTTGCACAGGATAGAGTAGCATGGAGAGCTGCATCAAACCAGTCTCAGGACTGAAGACCACAACAACAACAACAACAACAACAACAACAATGCTGAAAAAATTTGCTCGTTCCCTTCTTGAAATTCAAACTGTGGTGAAAACTCTGTACTAATACCAAATCATTTATTTGAAAGCTTGGTACAACAGCTTTATCATTAAAAGTTCCAACTCTCTTTTGTGACTGTGTAATCTGATTCTCTTGTACCTTCTCTTGCAACTTTTCCAAGTAAATCGCCAGCAAATTCAGCCATAAACAATTATAACAAGGGCTCTCCTATAAAGGTTTTATTCATAGTTTCTACAGGAGCTAGTCCTGTTGACATATGTTGCAATTCATTAAGGATTACTTGAAATTCTGACACTACTTGTGCCCAGGTAGTGTGCCTAGTAGAAGAGAACGTTTTACGCAATCATCCTAATTCCTTCATAACATGTTCACAAGGATTGGTTTGTGGACTATACTTAGATATAGTTATGTGTCTTACCTCTTCCCAAGTCAAGAATTCCTTAAAATTATGGCCAATAAATTGTGAGCCATTATCAGTTAACAGACGTTGTGATTTACCCACATCTCGAAAATACTCTTGCAAACAATGCATTACTATATTAGTATTTGCTTGTTTAATGGGATAAAGTTACTTTGACCAACAAACGGCCAACACCAATATCTTATTTACTTTTCCCCTGCCTGTGCGTAATTGTCCAAAGAAGTCTGCTGCTGTTAGATCATGCAAACCTTTTGGAATTATCGGATATAGTTTATAGTGCACTTGACTATTATCCTCTTTAATGAGTTAACAGTCATACGCATCTCAACACAGTAACTACCTTCTGACTCATATTCTTGATATAATAAAGTTTACACATGTGTTTGATGCACTTCCTTATTCCAAAATGACCATATCCTTTGTGTAAGAACCATATCAGATATGTTTCTACACTACATGGAATACATAGTCTCCTGCTTGACTGATCTGACAGTGCTTTCCAAAACAACACATCTTTTATTATCATCCATTCAGAATTTTCTGACTGGAGCAATGATAGTTCTTTACAAATGCACTTACATCCTTGTTCATGTACCTTAAACCCAAAAAATTGATGGGAAAAATCACTCCCGGTCCTTCAGTTCATTTCACATTACTCGTATCTAATGGTAACTGTGATAATGCACTGGAAACTATATTCTGTAACCCTTTCAAATAGTTAATTTTTACATGAAATTCTTTTAAAAACAGCCCAGCACATGAGTCTGTGATGTAATAACCTGCTTTCCATTAAAAATAACAATGCTTGATGGTAACAGTGTGTGATCCCCATACTGCTATCTGTTAGCAGTAGTGTGGAGTATTAAAAACTAACAGTTCTGTCTCTGTGCCTGTGTAATTCATTTCATGCTTTGTTAAACTTCTGCTAGCAAAGGCTATTGTTCTGTGTTTCCCCACTTCAGGATTCTACTCCCCTTGCAATAATTCTGCTGCAGTTCTGTACTCCGATGCATATGTAGCCAGCTGAAATGGTTCATTCATTACAGGATGACTGAGAATAGGGGCATCTATCAGCACTTGTCTAATATTTGTAAATGCTTCTGCAGGCCCCTCACCCCATGACCACACAGACTGTACCTTTAAAAGATGCAGTAACTGTGGATCATTCAGGACTTGTCCCTGAATGTATCAATGGTAAAATCCCGCTAATCCTAAAAACGAACCCAATTTTTCTGATTTTTAGGTTACAGACACTCCTGTGTAACTCTTATTTTATCTGAGTCTGGTTTTATGCCCTTAACCCTAACTAAATGTCCCAAAAAATGTATTCTCCCCTTGCAAAATGTGATTTTGACAAAGTTATGGTTATCCCCTTTCCATTCAACCTTTGGAAAGATTTCTGAGTAAATCACGATGGTCTTCCCAAGTTTCTGATACTAGCAAAATGTCATCTACATAAATAATAATAATAATAATAATGAGCGTATGGCATTGGTGGCCAGGAGACCCCTCGCGGGGCGGTTCGGCTGCCGCTCCATAAGTTCTTTAACGCCACAATGGTGACTTGCGAGTGAATGAGGATGAAATGATGATGAAAGACACACAACACCCAGTCATCTCGAGGCAGAGAAAATCCCTGACCCCGCCGGGAATCAAACTCGGGACCCCATGCGCGGGACGCGAGAACACTACCGCAGGACCACAAGCCATGGACATCTACATAAATAATGAGTTCTTATAACAGTTCTTTGTCTAATGCTTCATTGAACACCTGTGTGAACAAAGACACTGAAATATTTAACCCAAATAGTAATATCCTAAATTTGTAAGATTTTCAGCAAATAAAAATGTGGTATACGTTTTAGTCACTGTGTAGCTTGATCTGCCAAAAACCACCTGTGAGACCCATGGAGGTGAAATATTTGGCCTGTTCGAATTTGGTTAATAATTCCTCTATACAAAGAGGTCTGTTCCTTTCGGTTTCTATACATTTATTTAATGTACGAGCATTCAACACCAAACAAACCATCCCCTGTAGCCTTTTTCACTATAAGTAATGGATTATTATATAGGCTTGACTTCATTCGTTGACTTGGTTACCTACCATTTTGATGATTTCCTCTTGAAATGCTGCTCTCAAGCTTATAGTCACTGGATATGGTTTGCAAAAGAAAGGGTCTGAATTCTTTACCTTAAATTTACATATATAATTTTCTATGATGCCTGGTTTGTCAGAAAATACATCACTATACTTAGTCAGAATTTTATACAGCTCTTGCTTTTGCTCAGCAGTTAACAATGGTGATTCATAAGCTTTGTTAAATATCAGCCTTTCACTAGTTAGTACATCATTTGCCATTTCATCTTTCAAAACTAACTGAGCAGTTGCAATTAAATGTATTTCCATGGTTAAGATAAGGGTTGGATTTGTCTCAGCATCTTAATGAAATAATATTTCACTATTGCTTCCATTGAAATCACAAAATAAGGTTTTCATATCAAAATTTACAGCTGCTTTATACATTGCTGTTTTGACACACTTTATTGTGGTGGTGATAGGACACACTTCGCCCACTCATAGGTGTATTTCTATTTTTGTTTTCTCTTCGTACTTGGCAATGAGTAATATTTTGTTTCTTAATGAACTTGACTGGGAATCTCTTATTAGCCATGCTATTATGTTCCCTGTTATCCTCTAGCATATGTTCATTCCTTTCTTTGTTTAGAGTATTTATCCCATCAACAAAAGTTAACAGATCATTAACCACTGCCATTCTTATTGTACATAATATGGTAACATTCATACCAATATTTTGACTAAATGGGACTCCTCTATTGGCTCATCTAAATATTTAGACCGAGTCAGGTGCCATTCTATGGATTTGTTAAAACTTCGCCAGGAGTTGTTACAGCATATTGGGCCTAATAACTAACTCTCATGTCAATTTCTCTTGTTTGCTATCAGACCAATATTTTCTCCTAAATTTTCCCTTAACCCTTTGCAGCCTGTGGAGGATATAGTTCCCATGAAACGTATTTCTTTACAGTGTTTAAGGGAATATGTGTTACCACTTCTGTACGCTCCTGGCATCTAGTGGCAGTCCGCTGCACCAGATGTAGTTTCTCTTTGTTGTAAAATATAGTCTTTATTTTTTTATGTGTAATGGCAGCACAGAACACCGCACAAAAGGGATGTGGGAAATCCATTTGCCATCAGTTTTGATATCTCACAAAGGTGCCACGATGATATATGTACCACCATAGATTTTGCTCCTAAATCACAAAAATAAAATTATCAAAGATTAAATATAGTCAATTGATCACATTTATAATAAGACATCAAAAAAATTATCTTCGCTGAGTTTCTACAAAAAATGTACCTGTGTAAGGTTTAAGATGCTCCCAAGCTAAAAATCCTCAGAATGAGCAGTACCCTATTCTACCGCATCACTATCAAATAACTCAAGGCAAAATCTGTCTTTCTGCTATCCTCCCAGGTCTTTGGTAAAGCTCTACAAAATACTCTCAAAAATAGGTGGAGTGAACTTCCCTGTCTGGTTTAATTTCAGAAACTGCTTTGATAAATTCATATTACTTCCCCACTTGTAAATCCTCAAATAAACTACTTCATAACCCACTGTTATTTACATCTGCCTTCTTATTGATTTCCTCCTTAGTACTCTCAATAGCCTCCCATAATCTTGTTAATTTTTGTTTTTTTGTTTTCTTCTTCACTTCCCTTAGAATATTAGTATTAAGTAATTCTTTTTTCTCTTGTAAAGTAGAATTTACAAATTCATGTAATCGTTCCTCCAAATTACAAAGTGTTTCAGGTATGTTAACTATTTCTCTAAATTCTTTGCATTGTTCTAAAACAGTTACAAGCTCGTTTGCCTCTGAGGTTTGCTTTTGAAGCTGGATGAATGCTAATGGCAAATTTACCTACTCTGGTGATTTTTTACATCTAATTCTTTGAATTGTTGTATTAGTTCCTTGCGAACTAAATTGCATTGTTTACTGATCTCATCCTTCAACTACCTAGGCAATGGGCTCAAAGTACTTGCAATGCTAATTAATTTAGCTTCTATTTCCTGTTGGATGGGTTCTGTTGTCTCGAGTTTCAGTTTTTCTTTCATTTTTTCTACCTTGACAGATAGTTCATTACTTTTAGACTCTACTTTTTCAGGTAGTTCCTGAATATTAAAATATATTTTGCCAGATTATTATTATTATCTTCTTAACTTTTTTTCTCAGACTTAAGTCTGGTTAAAAATGGAATGTGACGTGGACCTCGGTCAAGCGTGACTTCCTTGTAACTGTATGGTATATGTTATATTGCATTTAGGAACTTTCGGGTAATTGAACATGTATCAATAATTACAGATTTTTGTAGTTGTATATATATGTTTGGATGTAGCTGTATTGCATTGATGTACTGGTGAATATTGTGAGGTATGACTCCTGTAGTTGATAGTATAATTGGGATAATGTCGACTTTATCCTGATGCCACATGTCCTTGACTTCCTCAGCCAGTTGGATGTATTTTTCAATTTTTTCTCCTGTTTTCTTCTGTATATTTGTTGTGTTGGGTATGGATATTTCAATTAGTTGTGTTAATTTCTTCTTTGTATTGGTGAGTATGATGTCAGGTTTGTTATGTGGTGTTGTTTTATCTGTTATAATCGTTCTGTTCCAGTATAATTTGTATTCATCATTCTCCAGTACATTTTGTGGTGTGTACTTGTATGTGGGAACGTGTTGTTTTATTAGTTTATGTTTTATGGCAAGTTGTTGATGTATTATTTTTGCTACATTTTCATGTCTTCTGGGGTATTCTGTATTTGCTAGTATTGTACATCCGCTTGTGATGTGATCTACTGTTTCTATTTGTTGTTTGCAAAGTCTGCATTTATCTGTTGTGGTATTGGGATCTTTAATAATATGCTTGCTGTAATATCTGGTGTTTATTGTTTGATCCTGTATTGCGATCATGAATCCTTCCGTCTCACTGTATATATTGCCGTTTCTTAGCCATGTGTTGGATGCGTCTTGATCTATGTGTGGCTGTGTTAGATGATACGGGTGCTTGCCGTGTAGTGTTTTCTTTTTCCAATTTACTTTCTTTGTATCTGTTGATGTTATGTGATCTAAAGGGTTGTAGAAGTGGTTATGAAATTGCAATGGTGTAGCTGATGTATTTATATGAGTGATTGCTTTGTGTATTTTGCTAGTTTCTGCTCGTTCTAGAAAGAATTTTCTTAAATTGTCTACCTGTCCATAATGTAGGTTTTTTATATCTATAAATCCCCTTCCACCTTCCTTTCTGCTTAATGTGAATCTTTCTGTTGCTGAATGTATGTGATGTATTCTATATTTGTGGCATTGTGATCGTGTAAGTGTATTGAGTGCTTCTAGGTCTGTGTCACTCCATTTCACTACTCCAAATGAGTAGGTCAATACTGGTATAGCATAAGTATTTATAGCTTTTGTCTTGTTTCTTGCTGTCAATTCTGTTTTCAGTATTTTTGTTAGTCTTTGTCTATATTTTTCTTTTAGTTCTTCTTTAATATTTGTATTATCTATTCCTATTTTTTGTCTGTATCCTAGGTATTTATAAGCATCTGTTTTTTCCATCGCTTCTATGCAGTCGCTGTGGTTATCCAATATGTAATCTTCTTGTTTAGTGTGTTTGCCCTTGACTATGCTATTTTTCTTACATTTGTCTGTTCCAAAAGCCATATTTATATCATTGCTGAATACTTCTGTTATCTTTAGTAATTGGTTGAGTTGTTGATTTGTTGCTGCCAGTAGTTTTAGATCATCCATGTATAGCAAATGTGTGATTTTGTGTGGGTATGTTCCAGTAATATTGTATCCATAATTTGTATTATTTAGCATGTTGGATAGTGGGTTCAGAGCAAGACAGAACCAGAAAGGACTTAATGAGTCTCCTTGGTATATTCTACACTTAATCTGTATTGGCTGTGATGTGATGTTATCTGAATTTGTTTGGATATTAAGCGTGGTTTTCCAGCTTTTCATTACTGTGTTTAGAATTATTATTATTATTATTATTATTATTATTATTATTATTCTCATGTCAGAAACATACACAAGACACAGTTTATACGATTATTGACAGAGCAACACAGTTTATATGATATTTGACCAAAATTTGGCCACTTCCAGTGCATTTCCCACTGTCCGGTGAAGGTCATCATCAGTGCAGGTAGCTGGAACAATCAACACAGAAGCATATGTTGAACAGCCTGCACAGTCACATTGGGTTTTGTTTTCTTCAACGTATCCCCATTTTGCCAGGTTAGCCGTTGATATGCTCACACTCTTGACCTCAGCCTATTCAAGGACTTCCAGAATGGCCAGTTCTCATCATGAACAGAGGGTAAAGATTCTGAAAATCTTCTCCAACCAGGAGGCTAGGATATCTCAGCCCCTCGTAGTTGCAGCCTGGCTTCCTCATCAGTGGTTCTAAGGAAGCTTTTCCTTGACCTTAGTCATCGTGGGTAGGGTTGTTGCCCATGCATGGTAAGCATTTTTTCCTGCTCCAGTTTCGCACCTTCCCTGCTTGCTGTTATTTCCCTTCGAACAGGAGTGGTGCAATTCCTGCAAGTTGGTAGAGCCATTCAACTGAAGGTGACTACAAGCAGCGTGTTATAATTCTCCTGTGTTGTTTAGGGCAATATCCACCCGTTTAGCATGTGCTGACTCATACCATACAGGACAGGTATACTCTGCAGCAGAGCAGCAAAGTGCCATTGCAGAAGTTCAAATGGTTCCAGCTTGGCTGCCCCAATGTGATCTGCCCAGTTTTCTCAGTAGGTTGTTCCTGGTGGAGACTTTTGATTTGAAATTCAATTTTATCAGATAATTCCTTCCTAGTGTCAGACAGTTTCTTATCTGTTGCGTCTACTTTGTCAGATAATTTCTTAAAATCAGAATTCATTTAATCAGACATTTATTGTAATAAACCTTTAAACAACTCTAGAGCCTTCATGGCCATTTTGCTAAGGTTGACTGGCATACAATGCAAATATTCTCTATTATGTACCCTCTATTACTGTAATAAATTGTTATTGCACAGTTTCCTTAAAAGTGATAACACTGAAACACGGTGTCACTGTCTAGACGAAAAGAGAAAAAAGGTTTTGAAAGTGAATTTCTGTGTTTTCTCAACAGCTTACCCTTTTTTATGAACTGCACTCTCTCTTTGTGTAGCTGATGCAACCGCGTGGATGTGGTGATGTACCACAATGATTTGCACCGCCCGGCATAGCCGATGTTTCAAATAATAGTGATAGGTGGACTGCACCGTGTCATATAGCAGCACCCCTGAGCATTGCTCAGTTACTACTGTATCACTGTCACGATTTGAAATCTTCTTCTCTGAACCTGATTAAAAATTCTTTTCCTCTAAACCCACCAAGAATTACTCTGTCGTTGTTAAAAAATTCTTTTATTCATATAAAGACATTGTTTACTTGATATGTAAATTTAATTTGAAGTTAACATGATACTTGTACCACAATTGTACAAATACGGTCTGTCTTCAGATTTCATGAATTGTTTCAATATTTCCTATTGATTTCTTCTTAACAGGCTGTTACTGAGTTTAGACAATATAGTTACATCCATTCACTTATAGTTTCTCCTTTTGTTTAATCCTTGTTGCTCTTGGCAGCAGGATGATTTATCACTTGTGGACTTTCAAGATTTTGAAAATTTATAGTTCTTTATTTTCTTCCTTTTGCTCCAATACTCCACGTTCCGTATACTGGGAGCCATGTAAAGTGTTTTTCTTGTTGGTTTAGAGTTTTATGTAGCTATTTGCTTGAACCTTGTAATTGAAGCTGAGTCAGAACACTTCATGAGATTTGTCACCCAGTGTAACATATGACATATTTACTTTTTTTTCCAATCAGGTCATCATAACTGATACTCTTGAAGTAGCTGTCCTGCTAATCAGTGCCTCTGAAATCCCATATGTAGCTGAGGAAAGGCCTGACTTCTTCATGTTCTGCAGCTGTTACTGGAACAAAAGAAGGTAACTTCTACTCATATCATGAAGAAACATGTCCACTCCTTTCATTTCACAAACATATATTTCCTTGAATAAGTGTACAAATCATTAAAGTGACTCATGAATTTGAATAGAACACAACTTTTCATACTAAATATGCCTCAAAGGCTCACCATGACATTCCAGATTACAGTATATTTCATTTGTCACAAAACCATCTTGTCTTTTGTTTTCATTCTTGGAGAGCATGACTGCTCTTTGATGGTCACGCCACCATCGATCTGCAACCTCAAAATGTAAAAGGCCCCACCTGCAGTAGGTGAAGCTGTTTAATTTGTTGTCACATCTTGCCATTTTTTCGTATTCTACACCTCCTGTTTAATGTCAGCACATACAAAAACAAACAGCCACACACACAGTATATGTTCCGTGACTTGTTTGCTACTTAATATTATTATATCACAATCATCTTTCCTTGTACTACCTACCAAGGAGTGTGAAATATTGTTTCCTAAACAGTATGTAACACTTCACTACATGCAGTTCGTTCTTTCTCAGACTGGTGGCATCTGCCACAAGGACAATGCAATGTGTCACACAGCTGCAGCATATGTGCATGGTTCAAAGAGCACCAGGATGAGTTTACTGTACTCCCTTGACTACCAAACGCCTCAGATTTAAGCCCAAACAAAAATCTGTAGGGCCACTTTGTCTGGGCTGTTTGCACCATGGATCCTCTACCAGAAAACCTAGTACATCTGAACGTGGCACTGGATTCAGCATGGTTCCACATTCCTGTTGGTAACAACTAGAACCTCACTGGCTCTCTTCCTGCATATCTGGCAATGCAAAAGGTGGTTATTCAGGCCTTTTATAGGTGGTCACATTAATGTGACTGGAAGACATACTATCATTAAGGAAACATTGGCTTGTTGTACGGAATAATATGTTAAATGTGAAAGTTGTGACTCAAGATGACAATGCTCACTTAAAGATAGAAGCTAATGCAAACAAGTGGATGCTGCTTTAAATGTGACAGACTATGAGAAGAACGTAATTACATTATACACATACCATATTCAAATTCTAATGGAAATAAAACACAAATCTCAAATAATACTGTTTATTTATTTAAAAATGTGGTTAATAGGTACTCTTATTTTTATGATCTTTTTGGTGTGGGGAGAAAAGCAGCAACAATTTTTTCTGCTTCCAGGACCCCAACCAACCTTAATCCGTGACTGCTGCTGTGGATTAGGACTCTGTCGTCCAGATTAATGTGTTGCCGTTTCAATGACTAACTGTAAATGTGCACAAGTATGTTAACAGTCATCCAATTTGTCCTACACAAATACAGTGAGTAGTCTGTAATTTGGGTATTGCAAACATGTCCTCCTCCTTCAACCATACACCTACAACAGCTTTAATGTCATGCGGAATGGAGCTGTGGTTCCAAAAGTTAGGAGTATTGTCTTTAGAATTTTATGGCTATCTTTTGCCTGTACTTGGTGTAGAACCACAGGAAGGTATACAATGGCTGCACCATTAATAAATTTAAGAAAACATACATTGAGACATACATTTTCATGCCATAACCCATTACATTTCATCACACCATAAAATTAAAACTGTGAGATAAAATAATTAAAATTGGTAAGATAAATTGTGTTACATTGCACTGCAAATATGTTGCCTCATTAACCATCTTATGTACAATAAAAAAGCAAATAAACAATAATATACAAAATGACTGCCCTGTTTTCTTCTTGTTCTTGAAGCATCTGTCCCTCTCCGTACCAAGCCTTCTTATAACACAAAAACATACTTACAATGGACAAATTACCATTCCAGCAGCAAAAACTTGAAGCTGCACTGTTGTTTCTTGGTTCTGAATATAGTCTCCTCATACTGGATAAATAAAGTTCTACTTGCTGGATCCTTTACCTTGGCGGCTGGCAAATAATAATAAAATATTTCTTAATAGTAAAAACACACTTCAATTAAAATCACTTTACATTAAAACTAATAATATGCATGGAATGCAAATAATGTAAAGAGCAAAGATAACCATTCATCTTACAGCTAAGACAGTAAGTGCCCCCCCCCCCCCCCCCACACACACACACACACTGACAAAAAAGGTGAAGTGCCCTGAAGGCGTGGTTAGATAATTTTCTCTGGCAGGTCGAATGGCTACAAGAGTGCATTAGCATTGTTCATGTTTAGTGTTGTTACCAGGCCTGGTAGAGCATATAAGTTCTTCACTGCTGCTTGATGATATGAGTGTATGGAATATCAGATCTGATATGCGACTAGTTGAAGTGTTTCTAGCAAACAGAACACGGCATGTCATTTTCAACAGAGAGAAATCTTCAGAAATAATAGTAACTTCAGGTTTACCCAAGGGAGCTTCGTATGATCATTACTCCTCACAATATATATAAATTAACAAGTGAGTAATGTAGAAAATACCATGAGGCTTTTCGTGCATGATGCTGTTGTATATAGAGAAGTCAGCATGTGAGAAAATTGTAGTGAAATACAGGGACTGGCAATCGACCCTCAATATAAACAACTGCAATGTAACGCACACAAATAGGCAGAAAGACCTATTATTGTATGATTACAGGATTTTAGAACAATTACTGGAGGCAGTTACAAACACAAAATATCTAAGAGCATGTGTATGGAGCAATTTAAAGTAGTACAGCCATGTAAAACTAATTGGATGTAATGTGGATGACAGGCTGACAGTCACTGGATGAACCTCAGGAAACATAGACTATCAACAAAGGAAGTAGCTTATAAAATCCCCCCCCCCCCCATTTGACCAAAATTGCTCATGAGTTTAGGATCCATACCAGATAAAGTTGATACAGGAAATAGAGAAGATCCAAAGAAGAGTAGTGTGTTTCGTTACTGGTTAATTTAGTAAGCAAGAAAGCACATCATGGAGAAGCTCAGCCAACTCCAGTGGCAGACTCTGCAATAGATAAGTTCTGCATCACGGTGTTGTTTACTGTTAAAGTTCTGTCAGTGTACATTCTTAGAAGAGTCAACAAACATATTGCTTCCCCAACATAAATCTTTTAAAAAGATGATAAAAAATGATTACAGAGATTTGTGTCCACGCGGAGTACTATCAGCAATTTTTTTCCTGCGAAACATTTGTGACTGGAAAAGGAATAGGAGGAAGTGACATTTGTACTCAAACGATCCTCTTCAGCACAGCATCTGTTGGCATACTAAGTAAAAATGTAGAGGTAGATGTAGAAGGGGTGTAAACAGTATCAGATGTTGAGTAGTCACTGTGAAGGAAGTGAAGGTGTCATGTATTTGTGAAAGACAATGTTATCAGCACCTGACGTAATCTGAAAGTGGCCTCATTGTGCTCTTCCATTAGACCGGCTGGTCAAATAGTGCGATATACAGATTCATAAGGGTATTTGGATGTTACGGATTGCTGATGTTGCCCTGCATTGGAAAATGACGGCAATCAAACTTGTCATTAACATTCTGGTCGACCATATTTGACCACCACAAGTGAGATTAGCCATACTGTGCACCAAGTACTTGGTAACACCTTCACATCCAAGCCTGCCATCAGATAACATGTAATTCACTCCTTGCAACATTTTGTATCACCTTGCACCATTCCTCGGAGGCTAATAATGGCAGGGCTACGGAATTATTGTCCCGTACATAGGATGCATTTGGAGTAGCATCATGACTGAGAATCATGGACTGCTGATGAATGGCATCGCATATCTTCAGCAAAGAATTACAGTTCTGCACAACCCCGGATGGCCACCACTCACAAATATAGCAGCAACCTGGGAAGAGGTCCCAATCTTCATTGTTTTGGAGAGGTACAGTAATGTTCCTCCTGGTGTCATGGTGTGGGAAGCCATCAGGTATGACTAAGTCACAGCTGGTGGTAACCTACATCTACAGCTGTATACATACTCCGCAAGCCACTGTACAGTACTTGGCAGAGGGTATGTCGTACCCTTCCTGTTCCATTCACTAGGGGAAAACAAATGTTTATATGCCTCTGTATGAGCCCTAATTTCTCTTATGTTCATGGTCCTTATGTGAAATTTATGTTGGCAGCAGTAGGACTGTTCTGCAGTCAGCTTCAAATGCCAAACTTTTGAGAACGACTCCTAAGTTGGTCACACTAGTGTTCTATACGTGATCTCCTTTACAAATGAGCCACCCTTTTCTAAAAATCTCCCAATAAATCGAAGTTGACGATTCGCCTTCCCCACTACAATCCTTGAAACACGCTTGTTCTATTTCACATTACTTTGCAATGTTACATCTAAATATTTAATCCATCTGACTGTGTCAAGTAGCACATTACTAATGCTACATACTAACATTATGGGATTGTTTTTCCTACTCAACTGCAATAATTTATATTTTACTACATTTAGAGCTAGCTGCCATTCATCACACCAGCTAGTCGGTGTCCGGGAAGTAGGGACGAATAATAAAGTGCTATAGAACATACAAAATTTATGGAAACTGTATTTTTTTGCTTTTTACAAACACATTAAGTAACTTCTCCCATTTATATATGCAAAATTATACTCTCCATACAATCACCCAAGGCAGTTCGGCAATGAGCAATCTGTTTATTGAAGTTGCCAATGAGGCATTCACAAACATCTGGTGGGATGCTGTTAATAACTCTTTTACTTTCATCCTTCAGTTGGTGTAATGTTTGTGGTTTGTTCACGTACCCTTTCAATTTCACAAGTCCCCACAAAAACAAGTTACAAGGTGTAAGATCACATGATCTGGCACGCCATTCCTCGTTGCCATGCGAAGAGAGAATTTTTTTAAGAAACTTTTCATTCAGAAGAACAATTGTTTCACGGAACCTGTAACATGCCACACCAAACTGTTGAAACCCAAAATTGTCATTTTCATTAATAAGAGGGAAAAACCAATCAGAAAGTATGCTTCAGTAATGGTTGTTGTTCATAATGACAGCAGCTCCCTCATCATTTCCAATAAAAAAAAAAAAAAAAAGTATGGGCCAATCACTCCTTCTGCCTGGAACCCACTCCACACAGTTGTGCGCTGTGGACTCACAGATTTTAATTGCCCCAAATTCTGCAGTTCTGGTTACTGACATACCCACTGGCAGGGAAGTGTGCCTCATCTCAGAAAATTATTCTTTTTGTGAAGTACTCATTCTCCACATGTAGAGCTGAGCCCCACTGAGCAAATCTGTGTGTCTTTCCACACTGGATAGAAGCCGTCAACCCACTTAGTGATTTTACTTTTTCTATGGTTCCCAGCTAGGTCCCTTGCTAAGGTATGACAGTGGTGATAGATGTGTGCTTCGCGCATTGATCTTTTTACTGATGCCCAAATCTCTACTCATTTTGCCTGTCTTCATTTGTGCATTCTCTTTTGAACTGCGAGTGCAACAGTTTTTGCTTCCTCAGCATTTTCTGAATTTTGTTATTGTTTATATGTGATTGTGGGAAGCCTGACGGCACTTGTAAAATTGACTTGATTTGGTAATGAGAGAGAAAACAAAGGGGGAGGTATGTAGGAAAGGAGGTCAAAGATTACGGAAACAAGGGGGGCAACAAGGAAATGGGATATAAGCATTCATCAGTAAATTCACTCTAATCCAGGCAGAGGGCGTTGCATGTAGTACCTGATGAAAGACAAGGTTTGGGTTAAGGAAGCTGCATGAAAGTGGGGAGAGTGGTGGGAGGGCAGAAGAAGCAGAACAGAATGTGGGAAGATGATGACCACGAAGAGAAATATGGGTTTAGATTAATAGAGAAATAAATTACACATAAGTGAATAAATGAAGAGAGGATATGGTGTTGGAGAGGGTGGGTGGGGGGGGGGGGGGGGCAGAATACCAGAGGATATGCACAAGACTAGATGCAGAGGTGACCTCTGGGGCTAGAAGAGATGGAGGCCAGAGTGTCTGTAGAAAAGAAGAATTAGTTTATTTATTTATTTATTTATTTATTTATTGGTCCAAGAATCAGTTTCGTACATTGTTTGTACATGTGATATAGGACAGCGGTAAACCTTGTTAGTTTACAATACAGTAGTCATTTTGACTACATTGTTGACATAATAAAAAGGCATAATAATGTAGGTTGGTGTACTACATTGCTTCTACATGTGATAATAGCAGTTATTAAGTGAGATGACATGATAAACACACTGTAAACTATATTATGAATTGCAAATTAGTGAAATTTGGTAAACGAAGTTTACTTATTATGATGTTCCATAAACTCAGACAAAGAATAGAAGCAGTGGTCAAGCAAGAACTGTTTTAACTTTACTTAAAATGCATTTAATGTTGGTATGCATTTTAGATAAGAAGACACATGGTTATATAACATAGCTCCAGAATGATACACTCCTCTTTTGCATAAGTTTGTATTTACTGTGTTCCTGTGTAGGTTCATCTTCTGTCTAGTTTCATATGTGTGTATATCATAGTTATGTTTGAAAAGATTTTCCTTTTTTAAGATGCTCCCTTTTATGAAAATTAGTATTTCGTATATACACAAGCAAGGCAGTGGCAATTTTAGGGACAATTCTTGTCTTTGCAATTCTGAGAAAGCAGTGTTGTGGGGAGGACAGTAATTTGCATGGTACAAGGTGGGAAACATCTCTTGCTTAGTAACATCCTCTCCCACAGGATGTTCAATTTCATTCCTGGTCAGACTTTGGTGGTGGACATCCATGTGACTGGACAGATGGTTGGTGGTCATGTCAACATAAAAAACTGTTCAGAATCTGCAGTGGACTTGATTGATGCCTTGGCTAGATTCTCAATGTCTGTACCCTGACACAGAACTGAAGTAGGATGTGCTGCATTGGTGAATGGGAGTGGTTCAGCACCTGGGGCTTTCAAAACGTTATGACTCATGTGGCAAATGGTTGGGAGTAGGTGTGGTACAAGGAAGGACAAAGAAATGTCATAGTTTTGTTGGTAACAAAATGGCACTTTGAGAAAGGTGGAAAAGATGGTTATTGGAAAGATGGACACTCCTCATTTGAGGGCATAGTGAAAGGTAGTTGAAGCTATGGTATAAGATACAATTAAGCTGACCCTGTCTGGGATTACACTGGGAAACATGGGGGAGGGCATTTGCATCTCTGCAATTGGTTGGTGAGCGATTGGAGTATTAGGAGCATGTGTGAATATGGCATGGGAGATCTGTTTGTGCACTAGTTTTGGTAGATTGCACTTCTGCAAGGAGGTCTTAGGAACTGCCCATAATGAGTGGCCAGTCGCAAATCATGGGAGATGTGTCACACACAAGTGGCTAAAAGATACAGGAAATACTTGTTGGTGTAAAAATGAATGACTGCTATAAGTGGTTCGCAGATAATTTAATGGATGGCAATATTTATGGAACCATCAAGGAAATGGAGATCGAAATCTGGAAAATTGGTAAACAGGGCTAAAGCGGACAAGGTGATATGTTTATGAAAAATGTGTTGAGTCCATATGGGAAAGGAGAGGCTGTGTGTGTCTTGGCCTTGGCTCCAGACCATGAAGATATTGTCAATGAACTTTAGCCAGACAAGGGGCTCTTAGATGGCTAAAGAGGATTCCTTTCAGGAGCCCATAAACAGTGTATTAAACAGTGTATTAATGAGGGCACCACATTAATATTCTTGGCTGTGACATGGATTTGTTTGTACTCCTCTCCTGCTAAAACATGGTAAGAATATAGTTGACTGTCTGTATGAGAGATGGGTTTAGTGTTTCGAGGACTTTGGGGAAAGTAGTGTTCTCTTTCTATGGTGCTTTCGCCCTTCCTACCAACTCGTATGCCTTACGGTATTACACACGACTTTCCCTCCCTACACAAGATTAAGATAGCTGGTATTGTACCCCATCCTGTTTCTTTGCTGTCCCTTCCTTCCCCAGTACTCACTGCTCCTTTACATCACTACTCCTTTCCTGTCCTATCTTCATTGTTCCTCTGACCCACTCAGGCAATACCACACCTTACCAAAGTCACACCACAATGCCTGGGCAATGTAGTACTGTGGTGTGTGTGTGTGTGTGTTCTTAGTTCTAAAGGACATTATCTGAAAGCTGAGGTACTAGTTCCAATCTACTGTCAACTGAATTATATGGTCAATGGTGACCTTTACTATTTTCACAATATATTAGCCAATATATTTAGTCTTAAAATGTAGTTTGCTTCAAACTGTTTAAAAATAACAATTCAAAATTTACAGTAAGAACTTCATTCAAGTATGTGATCCAGTAGCAGACACTTAGACAGCAGAAGTAGCACAACAAAAGAAATAGGACTCAACAAAAAATAGGTTAAAAGTCATCTAAAAATGAAATTAACATAACAAGATAAGAACTTATAATTAGAAGGAAGTATTACAAAAACAATATACTTATTGAGGCATATTAGACACACACCTAAATATTATGTCCCATTAAAATGGAATGTAGTCGAATTAAGTCGGGTGATGCTGAGGGAATTAGATTAGGAAATGAGTGGCTTAAAGTAGTAAAGGAGTTTTGCTATTTGGGGAGCAAAATAACTGATGATGGTCGAAGTAGAGAGGATATAAAATGTAGACTGGCAATGGCAAGGAAAGCGTTTCTGAAGAAGAGAAATTTGTTAACATCGAGTATTGATTTAAGTGTCAGGAAGTTGTTTCTGAAAGTATTTGTATGGAGTGTAGCCATGTATGGAAGTGAAGGAATAGTTTAGACAAGAAGAGAATAGAAGCTTTCGAAATGTGGTGCTACAGAAGAATGCTGAAGATTAGATGGTTAGATCACATAACTAATGAAGAGGTATTGAATAGAATTGGGGAGAAGAGGAGTTTGTGGCACAACTTGACTAGAAGAAGGGATTGGTTGGTAGAGCACGTTCTGAGACATCAAGGGATCACCAATTTAGTACTGGAGGGCAGTGTGGACGGTAAAAATCGTAGAGGGAGACCAAGAGATGAATACACTAAGCAGATTCAGAAGGATGTAGGCTGCAGTAGGTACTGGGAGATGAAGAAGCTTGCACAGGATAGAGTAGCATGGAAAGCTGCATCAAACCATTCTCAGGACAAGACCACAACAACAACAACAACAACACCCTTGCTCTCAGAGTTATAGAGCTAAGAGTAATAAAATGAGAATTATCAGGAACTTGTTAAGAATGAAATCTTCCCCACCTCCACCATGACCCTACCATAACGAAAGATGCAGCAGGATATGACAAGACAAAACTTAACTCTGAAATGCAACCAACAGGTAAGGCTTGCACCCCTCAAAAATAAAGATGGCTAAAAGGACCTCCAAAAAGTTAGCGATACAGAAAAGAAAGACAGATGTAGAAATAAAGCAAAAATGTGTAGCAACGGAGAAAATGGAGAAATGACACAGCATATGTTAATGATCCAACAATCTTAGAAAAAAAAAAGACGTGCTATGTCCCAAAATGTGAAAGATGGAAAGCTGCGTCAGATACATAACATGGGAGGGACGGGAGGGGAGGGGGAGATGAGAGCAAGAGTTGGGTAATGAAAAGAACTGCTGCTTTAAGCCAAGGGCAAATGCTAGAAACAGACATGTACTGTACAACAAAGGCCCCATCTGCAAAGTCCTGAAGATACTCCTGTCAGAAGGGAGAACCTGAAGCGCTTATGTGATATAAATTGCATGAAGGTCATGCCTATTGCACTGCAGAGAGTGTATTGTGACAGGATATTGTGTGTTACTAGTATAGACACTGTGTCTATCACCTACATGCCGGTATGGGAAGCTAAACAGAGGTCAATAAGCAGTTGGAATGTTAGAAAGGTCCTCTATCACTCACTACTGAGGTAAGGGTTACTATCAACAAGGTTGCAGTATGTAGGGAAGCTGGAGCAGTCAAAAGCATAAGAACATAAGACTTACTTGAAAACAGGTTAATAAGGAGCATATATTTGACTAAGATGTTGCAGAAGATGGAAGAGGAAGACAAAGCACTCAGTGAGTCAATGGCCTTATTTCTGAGCACAACTTCAAGAGACATAGCTCTGGCAGATAAGGTGGCTGTGCATTCCTGGTGATGACAGTAGTGTGTGATTAGATGTAAACTTTCCTGGAGTTTTTTGAGAGGAGGCAACAGTTGTGTTATTGATGGGATGATAAAGGAACTACAGTGTGCAATCTAATGGGGTAACTGTGAAAAATAAAGGTAACAGTGAAAGTGTAACTACTGTTGTGCATTGGAGGATTTGACTGCAATGAATTACGGAAAGGCCCATCAACAAAATGAAGGTAAAAAAAGAGTTGCTTGAGACTGATGCAAGGATCAGATTTTTCATGTATCAGACCAGCCAAAAACATTTAGGCTTCAGAAAAGTTGACTCTAAATGTTGGTATAACAGAGAGAGACAACCGGTAGTTACATTTAAGTGTCAAAATGATTAATGTGATGAAGGAGATCACAGGTTTTCTTTCAGTCAATCATTGGCTGAGGAAATTTTCAGCAGCAGATTGTCTGGCAGTGCAGTGAATCTGTAAGTGTCTTTAATATATGAATGAAACTATTTACTAACAAACTGCAGATCATAATCAACAAAACCAGAGACTCATTCAAGAAAGAGCTTCATATCCAAGAAACAGAGCAGGCAGGATAGAATGCTATGTGTATGTTTGATATAATGTAGACAGTTATTGTATTTGGTATGGTCTATTAAGTCTACCTGGGACAATGGGATAGGTTATGAGATAGCTTGTGATTTAAGTAAAAGGGTCAAGAGAGCTGCCAAAAACTTCCTTTCTCCAAATCTTATTGCTAAAATAGCACAATTCCTTTCCAAATGACACACAAAGTTCACTTTAACATCTCATTTATTGGAGTACTGAATGTTCCACTGTTTTCCCAAAGTGATAAAGTTTCATAGTCATGTTATTTGAACACTTTACAAACAGCCTGCATTTGTTGCAGTGTGCTAGGTGGAAGTGAGGCTCTCTGCTATATCAATGTAAGTTACACAGAGCAGTCAGAAACAGCCTGTAAAGCTTGTAAGTGTGTTGCAGGGCAGGTTGTGCTGAGAAATAATTGTTAAGAAATGATTCAACACATTTTACAATTTCCAAGTTAATTAGCATTGAAGTTGGCCAATCAGGCTGTTACACACACAGATTCTAGTGGCCTGCCAGATACAATTAGTGTCAGTTCTTTTCAGAGTGTAGACAATAGCGCACAAGACTGTACAGCCTTTTGCTCAGGTTCGATCTTTACTATCGTCTCATGTTCAGTTTTAGGAAACCAAATAAAGAACACATCTGGTGACACTGCCTCTGTTGGGCTGCTTGAATTTGCATGCACAACTGTCTGATTGGCCAAGTTCCATGCTAAGTAACTCAGATGTGGCACAATGTATCAATTTTTTTCTTAACAATTGTTACTCAGCACATTCTGCCCTGCAACAACCTTTTCGGACTCTTTCTGACCATCCTTTATATGTGGCAGCCATACTACATGTCTGAAGCCTCCACAATGTGCTTTGAACCAATCCTAAGACATTACTCATCAAGTCTTTGAAATTTCCAATCTATGATGCATACAAGTTTAACTGCTTTTGTTTGTTGTTCTTGACAGATCAAAAATTTGACACAAGTTAAACATTGTGAAGCATAACTAAATTTCATTAAGTAAATTATTTGAAAGTTCACAAATAGCAGAAAAACATAATCAAGCAAGTCTGTATGGAACAAAATAGAACTGAAAAGCAAGGAGCAGATCTCAGAAACTGTGAGGTTAAGAAAAGCATCACACCTAATGTCTGCTAAATCAACATTTTTAGGAGAGGGAGGCAAATAACCTGCCATTACTAGGTGTTTTGCCACCCTAGACAAAAACTGAAAAATAATGCCCTCTCCTTTTCATTACCGTCAATCTCCCTGATATCCCTATCACCAACATCAAATGGCAGAACAATGCATATCTGCTATTTCAGCCAGAGCACGTGCCCCGATCCAGTGCTCGACAGAGATGAATCAAGCTCATGTTTGTTTCCATTTCATACTCAGTAGCAGATGCTTTAGGTAGAGGCAATCTGTTTACTTTTGTCAAAGTAACTCTTCCATATGCTTTTGAAAACAATTCAATGTTTTAATTTTTCCTCTTTTTCATTTTTCCTCCTATTTTGCTAAATTTGTCTCTGTTTGATTTGAAATTAATTTTTTCCACCCTTTTCTGCACTAGGCGGTCACCTAGTCTTGCCTAATGGTAGAAATGGCCCTGGTATAAACAAAAAAATCTAATCCCACAAAGAGATAGAAGAACTAGTCAGAAGTTTTTTTGAACATAGCTGCTAAGGTTCAGTGACCGTGTCAGAATTATATTGGAACAAATAAGTCCTCGGTCACAAATATTAAGTCAAAATTGACCTGGTTTTGACGCTACCATGAGCGTCGTCTTCAGCATTAGACTAACTGTTCTAAAACATATTAAGTATATAGTACATTAATAAAATTAATGTTTGTACTGACTGGAAAAGATGCAGTACTTACAAGTCACATATTAAAAAAGATCTGAGCCGGAAAGGCGACGTCATGAACAGTTGTGAGATGGCGAGCCGCTAAGGGCTGCTCGTACTGTGAACAAGGGCTGCTGAAGACGACGCTCATAGTAGTGTCGAAACCAGGTCAATTTTGACTTAATATTTGTGATCGAGGGCTTATTTGTTCCAATATAACTGGTCAGAAGGTTTAACTACCAGAACCAATAAAAGACACGCACAAGAATAAATGAATCTAGTGCCCTTAATTCAAAACCACTAGTTCCTCCTTCAGAAAAAAATGGAGAAATTGTGAGGGAGGTTGGAGAGAGATGGGGAGGATACAAATCACTCAGAAATCCACCTTAAGAGGAATGCACCATTCTACTTCAAGAAACAAAAATGAAGGTGTCAGGCACAGGAGGCCAGACACACTACATCAGAAAGCACTGTGTTAGCTTCAATTAAAATAGCATGAGAGGTAATTCTAGAGCAGGAAGCAAAGACATATATAGAAGAAAAGAACATGGCAAGTGGAGACAATAAAACAATCTGAGCAAAACAACAGAGATAAAGGGGGGGACCTAAAAGAGGGCAAAGTAAATTAGCAATGAAAATAATATAAATTCTAGCAAAAATTAATGTCGGAAGGAAGGATGAGAAGCTAAGCTGATGTATGTCAAGTTTGGGAGAGTGGCCGGAAGAAACTATATGTCTAGATTAAGTTTCCATCTTCAAATTTAATGAAAACTTGTGCTGGGTGAAAGGACCCTAACAACCTGTGTGGTACTGCAGGCACTCAAGGTAGGGCAACAGCATCCTTATTATCCCTAAAGAGACCGGTCATATGCAGCCATTCATTTGATCCCTGTGTAGAAACAATGCAATGAAATTTGGATGAAAACCCCCTCCCCCTCTCCCTCCACAAGAGTTGGGGAAAAGAGTTGAGCTGTTAAAAATGAAGCAGTTGCCCATCATAACTCCAGGACATGGAGATACCATCAACGAACCTGAACCAAGACAGCAGCTCCAGCCTCTGATAGTGAAGGATGGCCTCTTTTATGCAGCCCTCAAAAAAGTTGGTATATGAAGGCACGATCCTCATTCTCAGACCCCGAAGAAGTTGTGTGGGAGTGTGAAGACGCTTAGTGTGACAATGAACAAGGTTTTTGGGAGACTTTGAAGTGGGCATTGGGAGAGGTAATATTTAAGGATAAAAAGTCTATATTTACGTGGGATACTGTTTTAAACACAGGTCAAACTGGAAGTGACATTGATGGCTTCCAGTAAAGATGTGTAAGACGGGGGGAGGGGGGGGGGGGGGGCAAACTATGACCCGAGCGCCAGATACGTCCCACTGCTGGTTTTCTATGGCCCACAAGCTAAGAATTGATTTTACATTTAAGGCAAATTAATAATGAATGAGATTCTAAAATTATGTGAATGTAATATATCTGTGTCTGTGAAGCTGTATTTGCATAAATCCTAAGTTTTTGGATGCATATCGCCATTGACTGGCAGTGCAGTCTAATGGTCAATGTGGGAATTGAGTAACTGAAAAAAAAAAGGATATGTGGTGCTTCTATGTACAGAAAGCTAGGTGATCATACTGACTCTCTGTGCTGCTGCTGTGGTAACACGCAGTTTTAAGATGGTGGTGTTACCAGTACAGCATGTATCACTGTTCTGCAACATTCTGCTTTATGAGGGACATTCAAATGAAACCCGGTCACTAGTAACTCAAAAGTGTAGTAATACACAGTACATATACTCAAAAATAGTCGTCAAAACTGTTGGCACATTTATTCCATTGCAACACTAGCTGGTCGTTTCCATCCTTGAAGCAGCTAATAGGCTGCTGGCAGGCCTGGGCCCAGTTACATACTTTGTCATCCATTGCGAATCGAAGCCTGCAAGTAGCTTGTTTTAGAGGTCAGAACATATGAAAGTCACACAGTGAAAGGTCAGGGCTGTACAGTGGATGTTCCTGCGTTTCCCACTGAAACCATTCGAGTATTGTACTGTTCAGCGATCAGTTGGTGGGGAACCCAATGTGCACAGATTTTTTGAAAGTTCAAGTGTTGATGCATTATGGCGTGGGCTAATACCCAGTAACCAATGGATCTCGTCCATGGTGATTCTGTGGTTGTCCAAGACTAAAGCATTCACTTCCGCAACCATTTCCGGCATGACGACACGATGAGCCTGTCCAGGACGAGCATCGTCTTCCAGTGACTCGTGCCCCTCGAGGAATTGTTTGCGCCATTCCACAACACTTGAACAACTCTGACTGTCCTCACTGTACACAGTCTTCATCCGTTGATACATTTCACAGTCTCCAACTCCCTAGCCGCCAAAAATCGATTCACTTCTCATTGTCCCTGCTTACTCGCCTGCATTTTCGGTAGTGGACAATAACTTGTGTGACCACCTTCTCTTTGTCGTGAAACCACACTGGTGCTATGCAACGTCAAACAGTGCACACATGTCAGACTCTCTACCAATAGATGGCGCCACCATACCTGCAGTTATGTGGTGCCACCTTACATGTGAGGCAAAGGTAGATGCACTGACCAGGTTTCACTTGGATGAACCTCATAGTTTTTAATAGAAGCATATTTCCATCACATCACGGTCGAAATCACGAAGGAAAAGTGGACATTGAATGTAAAGCTAATACACCAGAGCTGAGAAGTGATCATTAAAAGCTTTAATCGCCATCAAAATGGGATGGTTAGGAAGGTTGTCAATGATTTTTAGATAGGGGGCAGAAGCCAGGAACACACAGATCAGATGAAGTAATGAGTTGCATGGAGGTAGTGGTGAGATCTGGTGATGATAATATGGCTCCCACGATTTTTCGTGGCACTGTATGGGTTTCTACACAGGAAATGGTAGAATGCATCACTGGTCACAGGATATGTTTGTATCAGGGACACCCAATACTCAGCTGAAGGGCATGCCCTATGGCATGACTGAAGAGACCTAAATGGTAGTTGTATGCCACATACAATACTCTCATCTAGGGCCAGTTTTTCTGAACTCTGGAGGTGAGAACTAGCCTTTCCGCAAATCATCTTATTCCACAGCCCCCTTGAACTCTACCACTGTTAGCCTACCCTGCACAGGATTTTTCCACTTGTGACTGTCATCACTGAAAAAACTTCTCCATGTTTTACTCCAGTGCTGTTACAAATGAAATTTAGGTCACTAATGGTAAAGATGTCCACAGAACATTCAAGCTATGGATGAAATAATGTGAAACACAAAGCTGTCAGTACAAATGAAGACCACTGCCAATAATTCAACATCAATAACATCATATAGCAGAGCATGCAAGCAGGATAATAACAGGAATCTTTGCTACATCTTAAGTCCAAAAGCAACGTAAAAATCCACTTTCCATGCAGGATTTAGATTCTCCCATTCTAGCACACTCTTCTCCATGGCATCTACTTACATGGTATACTACTCTGCACTTTGCTTTCCCAACATCCTTTTTTTATTATTTATCCACTTTTTGTTTATTCTTTATTATCTTTCATCCTTAACGATTCCTCTTTTGTCCACATTTTGTATCTTCTCCAACATTGTGCATGCATATACTTCTATTTCTGAATTATTCTACTTTTCTCTATCCTATGACTAAATAATTGAAATTCAACAGAAACTGACTTAAAAAGAAAAAAGACTGGTGGTCATGGTAAATTGCACTCTTGATCCACCTTCACTCACAGCATGTTGTCTTAAAATGTCAGTCATATCAGAACAAGAATACACATTTTGTGGATACTAGAAAATTCAATTTCTGTGCTACTGTCAGCTGCTCTGTTAGTGAAGATATCCTTTCAAAACAATTATTTATAATAATACCTCTGATTGGAGAGCAGTACAAGATTCTGGACAGCTGTCAGTGTGGAAGCTTCATTCTGTCCAGTTACAAGGTGCCTATCCACAACCACATGCACACAATTTGGTTCTGATAGAGAGAATGTTGCTCCAGCATCTCTGACGGCATCCTCTACAAGAAGTGGCATGTCAGCAAAATCTGACCGGCGTGCTAGTTCACATATTGAAGACTGCAAATAAACAGACAGACAAAAAATAATTTGCATGACACACTGGAAGCATATTGTTATATGATTTAAAAACTTCAGCATTAAAATGCACAACTGCACATTCCAAGAGAAACATCTGATTTAAGGCTTTTTTTTTTTTTTAGTAAAGTAACTGACAACTGACAGATAATGAAGAATAAGACTGATAAGTTAGTGATCAATACTATGTAACACAGAACATTAATCTAGTTCACAAGCTAAATAAAAGAAGTACTACACACTCTCAGTTAAAATTATTATTTATCATACCCCTGTGATTGAGTATGACTTGAAACCCCAGCTAGAATTTTCTTCATTCTTTGCTGACAAAAGGCCTGCTACTCCTGTCCCAATGGCACATATGAGCTCTGAAACAAACAGTCACTCAAGTATATATTCATCACTAACGGGACTGCAATATTAGTACAGAAATGCAATCATACTTTTCTCTTTTATGAAGTGCATAAGAATCTGTCCCAGATCTGCATTAGTGGCGAGGTCTGTGACTGCTCCTGGAGCATGTGGTATCAACAGGCACATGTATCTGTTAGCTGAAATCAACACAAAGTATAAGAACAACATTATGAACTATAGTTTCCACATTAATTGTAGCCAATTTAATTTATTAAGAAAGCAGTAACAATCCTCTACCTTCACCTCACAGTACTGTTTATTTAAATAGTGAACTAATGACTCTCAAGAAATAAAACAATTACAGTAAAATGTGACAATGTGAAATTCTCCACACAGTGTTATGTACATACATCACATTAGTTTCACACCACTACACTTCACAGTTGCTACCAGCTACTATAAAATATAATGTAGTGAGACCTCCTACAAACCATGCCCAGGGAAACTTCTGCAGGAACTGAATGAATGATTTTCACCCTCTCACTGTCCAGTTTTCAGAAATTCATGAGTGTCAATCCTAATTCTGCTTCTGCTACCAATCACCCCTTTAACTCGCAACAGACAT
The DNA here is from genome assembly GCF_023864275.1 of Schistocerca cancellata. Taxonomy (NCBI): domain Eukaryota; kingdom Metazoa; phylum Arthropoda; class Insecta; order Orthoptera; family Acrididae; genus Schistocerca; species Schistocerca cancellata. Next base: position 865,946,902 of record NC_064626.1, on the reverse strand, counting down.
TGCTTGTAGCCTTTTCTCTATTACCCTCTCTCCCTCTCTCGACATCCATCTTTTTTATTGTTTTCTTGGGTGATCTCTCTCCTAATGCATAAAAAAAGGAAAATTGTAATTTAACATCCTGTCAATGACTTCGTTATTAGACATAAAGCACAAGCTAGGATTAGAAAAGGAAAGAAAGGAAACTGGCCATGTCCTTTCAATGGAGCCATCTCAGCATCTGCCCTAAACAATTTAGTGAAATCATGGAAACCCTAAATCTAGATGACTGGACGCAGATTTGAATCACGATCCTCCTCAATGTCTGTCGTGTATTTTACCCTGCTCTGTTCCTTCTACTGTCTTCAATTAGTTTTTATCTGGGAGATTCTCCTTCACTGACTTTACAAGACCTCTAATATTACAAATTCACTCTTTAATAATAAATATCTTTGGAATAAAATTATATCTACATAGTTACCAGTCCTGTGTAGCAGTGTTGTCTAAAACCAGTGGTATAACTTTTGGTGAAAGTCACACGAGTTATGAATAAGCAGTGAACTTAAGACAGTGCAGCAAGAATGGCTGATATTAAATTATCCTTTAAACATTGCAAAACTATTCAGGATTAATAATTGTAATACACAAAAAAGAATACAATGAGAATGCCACAATCAGTTAGGGATCTCGCAACTAATACACCAAGAAACAGTCAGTGTTGTTCATGATATGCATAAGTGGAGAACCAGATGACCAAATGCCAATGCTAAGGTGTAGCCACACTTTACATGAACATCATAAAAAGCTTTGAACTGATGTACACGAAAAGGCAGGGTAAGCTGGTCCAGAGCACAGTGTTTTCAGAGGGTTGTAAGCTGAGAATGTGCAATCTTTTACATAAAACATGTCCGGTCACTGGCCTCCACAGAGATTAATTCCATGCCAACTGCAAGTTGTGACAAATAACCTTGCCACCCTGATTAATATTCTAAGCAAGGCTATCTGCAGGATCTGGCAACACTTATGCTGTGGCACTTCCTGGAGGAAGTCTTTCTTCCAATTCGAGTGAGTTTGTTCCAGTTATCGCCATTGTCTAACAGTAAAATGCGTGATGTCCAAAATGTGAGGTCTCATGCTCGAGACTTGTCCTTGGTTATATTTTTATACTGGCTTTCGTCTGAATGCTGACGTCATGAGTGAAACAATAGCAAAGCTACAATTTATTTCACTCTGACATACTGGTAATGAAGATTTCACCCAACAACAGTAACCAACTGCTTACCTCTGAATGCCACACACGCCACAGTATAAGGGGTCCATTTACTAGTTCCTGGCAGTAGCTGCAGCGGTGATGCTGTGTTCCCTCCCCCCTTGTCAAAGGTACCTGATACGGCTAATTGCTTTGGGTGGTATAAAATGCTTGAATGTTGTTGAGTGATGCTCCCACAAAAATGTCCACAATTTATGTTTCACAATCAACAGCAATGGAGGCATACAACTGGTTTTACAATGATGACTTTTCTATTACACTAATATAACACAAAACTATTTCTATGGTTTGTGATCCAGTTTAAATACCTCACTACATTGTTTAATATTATTATTAATGCTTTATATCTCACTTCTATTCCTTTTATAGGCAATTCTTTATGCAATTATTTCATCAGGAATCCATGTATTTCTGTAAAGCCACAGTGAATACTTTGCAGCGCATGATCTACAGTAAGGAGGCACATTGCACATTTTGAGGACCATGTATGGATTCATGGAAAACTTAACACTAACAGAAAGTGATTTCTGAGGTATTCAATTAGACTTAAACCCACAAAACTGCCCATATTCAATGCTACACTGATGGGAAGGAAACAGCTTATGGAACCAAGAAAGTGAGCTGAATTACTGTGTAAAGATTTTCTTCAGTTTTGTTAAAGAATTTCTGCTAGCAATTTTCAGCCCCATGAAGTAAAATGGAAAAAAGAACTTTCAGTGCTTTAGTACCCACTGTGATTTGAACTTACATCACAGACCACAGTCGCATCATAACACACATGCAGGACCACTGATCTAATGAAAAGTTGCTAGCAATAGTCCTCTCATATCACAAGATTCGTCACTGACCCTGATGACATACCAATAAATGTAAGAACAGAATACCTAGAGTCCAAAAATGAAATGATCGCTCTCATTGTCTCATCTTACATGGAGATTATACACCATAAGCCATCGAGGTGGAAGGCGAATGTCAAGTGAATTTAGCAGGTCTACCCTATGGCAAATGCGGAAGTATATGCCCTCTCACAAGGTTGTCAGATGTTTGTGGTGATGTTGGCAATTCTTATCTGTGCTAGAAACAACTATGTAGTGAAATGCTTGACGTGTTCATCTTATACAGTTCTCAGAGGGAAGGCACACTTGCATTTGGATTTATGCTGTCTTATTTCCTGACACTTTCTAACATTGACTTTTAGACTATATGTATTTAAGTCAATATATTACATCTAACCAGAATTCCTCATTTTGCAACCTGTCCGGCGTGGAAGTTATATAGTAACAACATAGGGATATCAATGGCAGTGATATTAGTTTCACTCATGCAGGATACGGCATGTGAGGTATTGAGGTATATAATTTTCCATCATGAATACAATTCCCCCAAAATACAAAGGAATAAAATGCTTACATTAATAATTTGCAATGGAAGCTTATTCCCATGGAATAAAAAGATATTGGAAAATCAACCTTTTCTCACACATCATGAAACAGTAAGAAGCCAAACTCTTTACGCCTTGAAATAGACTGTCTGGGTCCACTCGCTTCTTATGGCATTGTTTGGTAGAAGAGATGTGTTTCACAGTAGTGAAGGTGAACAACTGCTCATACCTCTTAAGATATGCACTTTAGAGCCTATGGATACTTGCCATTACTACACACAACCTTCCAAAATGCCTTCACAAAAGAAGACGAAGTAAATATTCCAGAAATCGAATCAAGAACAGCTGCTAACATGAGTAACGTAGAAGTAAATATCCTCGGAGTAGTGAAGCAACTTAAACCACTTAATAAAAGCAAGTCTTCTGGTCCAGACTGTATACCAATTAGGTTCCTTTCGGAGTATGCTGATGCATTAGCTCCATACTTAACAATCATATACAGCTGTTCGCTAGACAAAAGATCTGTACTCAAAGACTGGAAAGTTGCACAGGTCACACCAATATTCAAGAAAGGTAGTAGGAGAAATCCACTAAATTACAGGCCCATATCGTTAACGTCGATATGCAGCAGCATTCTGGAACATATATTGTGTTCAAACATTATAAATTACCTCGAAGAAAACTGTCTATTGACACACAGTCAACATGGGTTTAGAAAACATCGTTCCTGTGAAACACAACTAGCTCTTTATTCACATGAAGTGTTGAGTGCCATTGACAAGGGATTTCAGTTCAATTCCATATTTCTGGATTTCTGGAAGGCATTTGACACTGTACCACACGAGCGGCTTGTAATGAAATTGCGTGCTTATGGAATATTGTCTCAGTTATGTGACTGGATTTGTGATTTCCTGTCAGTGAGGTCACAGTTCGTAGTAATTGAACGAAAGTCATCCAAAACAGAAGTGATTTCTGGCATTCCCCAAGGTAGTGTTATAGGCCCTTTGCTGTTCCTTATCTATATAAACGATTTGGGGGACAATCTGAGCAGCTGTCTTCGGTTGTTTGCAGATGACGCTGTCGTTTATCAACTAATAAAGTCATCAGGAGATCAAAACAAATTGCAAAACAATTTACAAAAAATATCTGAATGGTGTGAAAATTGGCAGTTAACCCTAAATAAAGAAAAGTGTGAGGTCATCCACATGAGTGTTAAAAGGAATCCGTTAAACTTCAGTAACACGATAAATCAGTCTAATCTAAAAGCCATAAATTCAACTAAATACCTTGGTATTACAATTACAAACAACTTAAACTGGAAGGAACACACAGAAAATGTTGTGGGGAAGACTAACCAAAGGTTGCATTTTATTGGCAGGACACTTAGAAAATGTAACAGATCTACTAAGGAGACTGCTTACACTATGCTTGTCCGTCCTCTTTTAGAATACTGCTGCGCAGTGTGGGATCCTTACCATATAGGACTGATGGAGTACACCAAAAAAGTTCGAAGAAGGGCAGCACGTTTTGTATTATTGTGAAATATGAGGGAGAGCGTCACGGAAAGGATACTTTATCCTCTAAATTCGAAAATATTTTGTTGACACCAACCTACATAGGGAGAAATGATCACCACCATAAAATAAGGGAAATCAGAGCTCGTACGGAAAGATCTAGGTGTGCGTTCTTTCAGCGCGCTATACGAGATTGGAATAATAGAGAATTGTGAAGGTGGTTCGAAGAACCCTCTGCCAGGCACTTGAATGTGATTTACAGCGTATCCATGTAGATGTAGATGTAGATGTAGATGTAGACATTATCTTGTTTTGATTCATACAATCACCTCTCAAAATATGAGAGTACTTTTATTAACACCCTGTATTTCAAGCAGATACGTAGGCACAGGACATCCACACCTTACTCATTTCTGACTTCATATTTCTCTTTTACTCAATTTATAATTATTGTATTCTTATTTATGTACAAATTGCAACTAATCTTCCATACTCATGCCAGCCTAACTTTTTTATACTGTTCAAATTACAGATTCTAGTTAGCACCACTTCTAAATCAATGAAGGCGAGACACATCCATCAGTGTTTTTAAGAAGCACCACACACAATTCTGTATTGTTCCTACTGTAAGCACACTGCCAATACACTGACTGATTTCTCCTTTTCTATGTATTTAACATGTTTTTATTGGGTCACTTCCTTATGTCTGCCTGTTTGGTAAAATTTTGCAATCGGTCCCAAAACACCGATCGATTTCTCCTTTTATTCATGTTTTGTAATACATTTTTATTAGGTCACCTTATTGTGTCTGCCTGTTCTTGAAATCTGCAAGTTTCGATGCAACTCAGAACTAGATGACAATACATTATTAACTCACTTTCATGTCTGGTATATGATGGATGATCCTTTGCTTTTCTGTCTGTTCCGTAAAAATTTTCCAACTGATTTTAAACTAACTGTCTGATGAGCTACAGACAAGAAAGTTACAACATACCTCAGAACTGGATGACAATCAAATATTAATTTGCTTTCTTGGCTGGTGCGTGTTTGGGGTTAGTATGTATATCACTATTATGTCCCCCTTTTCCTGTTCCTGTCCTGGATGTTTCGCAGTAATAACGAGTGCTGGTAAGCCTCTGTGTAAGGTGAACTCTCTCTAATTTTTACCTTCACCACCCTGTCGTAAGATATAAGTAGGATGAAGCAATACAGTGGTTGACTCAGGTGAAGGGCAACTGAAATTTACCATGTCTCTGTTGTAACCTCAGGAAAATGTTTGACACTGATTGAAATATTTCAAACACACAAGACTAAAAAATATAAAACAATTATTTTAAAAAAATCTTGACTAAGAGGTAGAATTGCTTGCATCCAACATTTTTTGTTTTAAATTTTGGCAAGTATTGTCACAGCTATTGAAAATTCACAAGCTCAAAATTTCTGGACTATCTGTATTGAGTAAGGAATTTGTATGGGCCTAGTAGGAATTATTTTGTGTCTTTTATTCCAGCCTAAAAACATATTATATTAAAAATTTTTTATTGTTTAAATAATTATTTATTAGATTTGTATGTTTCTTGAAGCTGTGGATGTACATGTACTGGCCTGAATTTTGTACTGTTAACTATCTTTGCAGATTTTTGATATAACCAATCCCAGGTCATATGTACTACCTTCCGCCAGCCTCTCTGACAGAGGAAGCGTGTAAAGTCAGGAACTGGGATAAGAGTGGAAAGAATGGTGATCTAGTTTCAGGTGCCAGATATCTCACCATAAACCATTCACCCTAGTGGACATCGATCAGGAGATATTCCTCTTGAAAAGAGGTGAGATAGCAGTATGAGTAATGTCCCACACTAGCACACTGTGGTATGTGGGTTCAATTCCTGTTCTACGTGAGATTTGTTTTTCATTTCTCTCTTTCCTTACTCTTGTTCTACTTTCACTTTTGATAACAGCTGCCAACTACCTTCATTACACCGATTACAAAACAGATGACAAAGAGAGAAAATACAACCAATTTGCATGGGGCTATGATAAATTATTTTGTGTCTTTCATTCCAGCCTAAAAATATATTATATTAAAAAATTTTTGTTTAAATAGTTATTTATGAGATTTGTATGTTTCTTGAAATCATGGATGTATGGGTACTGGCCTGAATTTTATACTGTTAACTATCTTGGCAGATTTTGATATAGTTTTGATATAACCAATCGCAGGTCATTTGTACTAGCTTCTGCCAGCCTCTCTGAAAAGGGAAGCATGTGAAGTCAGGAACCGGGATCAGGGTGGAAAGAACAGTGATCTAGTTTCAGGTGCCAGATATCTCACCGTAAAGGTTTAATATGACATAGCTAAATTTATTATGGTATGGTTATTATTTGTTATGATACGGTTTACACATTTTATGCTGTTTGTCATTATATCAACACTGGAAACTGTTTCATGAGTACACCTCACAGTGGCATTTAGTTGTCATTAACTGGAGGGGAAACTTATTTCATTAATGTTCTGAAGTCAGTTATTTCTGTCAACTGTAGGCATTTGTTCTGAGCACCGAGCTGTGAGTGACAGCATTGAAACGAGGTGCAAAGAGGCAACGGCAGCAGCTGAGGGCACCTTTGGTAAATGGAGCACATTGTGCAAGCAGGTGTGTGTGATGTCTGCAGAGCATATCTCCCCATAAAATGTATCTGTATCATTCTTGTATCTTCATGAGTGAAACGACAGAAAAAAGTATACTAACGTAAAGGGTAGCCGTCACTTTGAACAGGTGAAGCCATGAAACAGAGTCCAGCAAAAGGGCAGCCAACTTCTCCACTATTTGATGTAACACACACACACGCATTTCAACTACAACAAAAATAAAAAAGTAAACTCTTACAAGACTTGTTTTGAATCCATGAGTACAAACATGTAAGCCCGACACCAAACATTCCAGCCTCCAATATGAACACAGATGCCATTTTTGCTCTCATCCAAGTTTTGTGGAAAGCGAAACCCCTTCTCCTACTGTTACTTTTAAACCTCTAGTTTAGATGCCACAGTCATTGCATGGGTGCATGCAGAAAGCCTATGGTCCGACATAAACACTACATGGTGGGAGATTAACGATCAGGAAAATCTCTGTATGCATTTAGCATTGGCAATGCCCCAATGCCTTCGTGCTATCATAGAAAATGATGGAGGATTGGTAGGTCACTAAAATCAAAATAAGGGCTAAATCAGCTAGTCACTACAGGCTTAATCTCCTACAAGAGTCACGACATCCTTCAGTCCCCTTGTTGCAAAAAGTTTTTCATTTCCAGGACACTGAAAAATCTCTCCAAGTGCGCAGCAACTAATAGTTGAATTAGTGCACATACTGCTCAAGAACTATAGAACATCTGTTTCACTGGAAATATGGGGATGGACACTTTGGCCCACCCATGCCACAAATGTCTCTAGGCATTTTATTCAGTATTCCAAACATTTCTGTGGCTTCTGCTGTGTGTTAGTTTCCATAAAAGATCTCTTTTTAATTTATCAAGGAATGTGTGAACCTGTTTGGATAGTTTGCTGTTGATAAATAAACAATTTACATTTTTTTTCTTTTCATTGTATTTTGAGCCCAACTGAAGACTTTTGCAAAATATTTGGCACATCACTTGGGTGATATATTGACAAGAGAAAGTGATATCCTCAGTAGCATGCAAAGCCATCTGTTGTGGTTACGTTGGTGGAAAGATGAATGCTGAAGCGGCCATTGTGATGTGAAAGATAGCAGTTGGTTTTGGCTCTGATCACATCATCCAACTATGCAAAAAGTGGCTCCCTACGTACAAATCCAATGAAACAAATTGAATCTGCATTACTCAAATTCATATATGATCTACTCAGAAAAAAAGAGACATACCCTTCATCATAAATGGTCCTTTATTTTTTAATTGATGGCAGAGCACCTACAAGTTAAAATGTTTTATTGTTCTACAACAATGAATAGCTTTCAGCATGCCTGCATCTTTTTCCAACTGTCACTTTCTAACATCGTATCTTCTTTCAAAATCAGTTCCAAATTTTCTGCAAGTGCTGTATCTTATTAATTTCATTTTGCTATTACCAGTCACTTTTCATGATGTGCTGTGTTGTGACAAAGAAAGGACTCTGTGGCCACTGGAGGCAGTGCCACAAGTTACTTCAAAGTGTAACACAAGACACACATCATATTAATACATGAAAATCCACCTGTGACGCAGGTTTAATCATTTTTGCTACTTCTTTAATTGAGCCTCCAACTGTCACATCAAAAATCAGAGATGAATCTTAAGAAATCCTCTGTCTCATTTGGGTCCTAGCACCTCGTAGGAGATGCCAGAGACATTTGCTTTGTGAGTACAAAGTTACATCACCATCAAAACCATTTCTGAAGAGATTCAAAGTAATCGTCAGTGACATGAATCTGTATTATGTTCAGTATCTCGGTATCAAACAAGTTGGAAAAATTATGGAAGCACTGAACACGCTTGTTAGGATCCATTATCTATAGTAGACCTGGCAGCGAAAAATGTACAAGGGTGCACAACTGCACATTTTCATGTCTTCTGTTTTTTCTTCTGTTTCAGAAATCATACATTCAAATTTTTCTTGTGCATCCACAATTTGATTTATTACTCCATGGTATTGCTATGTTAGTTATATGGACAAGGAACCATCCTTCAATAATTTACACATACGAGTCACTGCACACAATGGTTTAGATATAAGAAAATTTCCAGACATGTCAGCAAGGGGAACAACTTCTGGCCGGGTAATCATGGATGTCCTATAGGCAATTACATCACAAGGTAGAATACTTTTCAAACTACCAACACTAAACCATAATGCAGAATCCACACAAAAAGTCCAACAGGAAACCACAATTGCTCTGGAAGAACATCAACACAATCACAGCAAAGTTGAATCACCCTTCATGAAAACAGTTTGTCACTGTAACACACCAATGAGGGTACATTCCACGTTACAATATTATAATACTGCCACATTTTAGTGGTATTCCTGATAGTTATATGTTACACACCACCAGATGTAATACAGTCCTTTTGAAGTCAACACTCCAAAGTATCTTACTGTTTCTTGACATTTTGGACATGGTCATTTTGCAATCAACTGTAGTTCTGTTAAAGTAAGCTTTCACATCTAATTGAGCAGGATGAGTGTGCAATTCATCTGCATTTTTCAACATTGTAATTTGCTGTTGATCTGTGGCCTTACCTTAGATTAGTGTCTGGTAGCACAGTTCCGCTGAGGGCTGACTGGAGCAGGCTGTGAATAGCAGTCAGGACATTCTGAGCTGTTCATGAATTTCTTCCTAGTGCTAATGCAGATGTGAGTTGGAAATACTGCTGATGATATCTGGCGCCTCTGTGATCGTCCACTCACTTTTGGTATTGATGCTACGTATGCTAACTTCTCGAAGTCTCATTTCATACTGATGAAGTACTCTTATTAGTCACTACTGATACTCTGTTTACTGTGAGAGAACAACAATTGTACTTATATTTAAAACAAGTCTTATATGTGCTCCAGTCTCAGCTGCACAATCTTTGAAAATATGCAATGAGACCGGAGAATAAAAAACATCTGTTTTAAATCTTGTATAGTCATTTTTTCGTCTCTTGGAAGGTCAATCCACGGTTAAGTTGCAACTGGTTCTTTATTTCATGTTGTGATTTGTCTGCATTGACTAGCACCAGAGCAATGGCAGAGAGAGTAATACTGCAGTGTCATGTTAGCACCATGATGCCAGCTATGTTTCATAATCTCAGGTACAGGTGGTTGTTGGTTCAAATCTTGTTGGATTACCGATGTGTAACACTTCACTTTCTTCTTCTATCTCTGCAGATAGCCGGAACAGAGTTCAATAACAAAATGTGAGGAAAAATTTGTATTGTTCTAACAAACAATCAGCCAATTTTTATTTATTTTAATTTTAAATCAACAACCTTCTTCTGTAATGCAATAAACTACATTCATTATCAGTTTATTATTGTTATTGTTACTATGATTATTCCTTAATTCGCTATTTTGTACCGATCTGTATGACTGGTGAATCTGGAAGAATGGAATGTTGAATATTTCACCACCCAGAATACACACATTTACCTCGCTGTCTTATGTTCAGGATAATAGGAGTAGCCCAATAAGCAAAGATGGCAACAGAAGTCTGATGATGGAAGCAGAACTCTGCAACATTCATAGTATATTACTTAACAATCAAATACTCAGTGTGGTCTCTCCACCTGCTACAGATACCTGTGAAATTGTGACCATGACCATTCCTTGGCTAAGTTGCTGGCTGCAGTGTAACAACTGTAATTGGAAGACGATGTTCGTGCTGCTATTCAAATGGGTTATGACAGTGGATAAATTAAAGCTTCCTACTGCTTTTGTTTACACAGCTACTTAAAGTATTATTTAAATTCCAGGTAATCAAGTGCATGTTTCACCTGTGACATTACATTTCACCTACAGTTCATAAGCCGTCTGGCAATCTTGATCCAATATCTCATTGGGTGCAGGCATAGTGTTCTGCAACAAGCAAGCAACAACATACATAAATTTGAAAAACAACATTGTTCCATCAGGCTGTGTTCTCTATATTTTTTATTTACACTACTAGTTTCAGACACTGTCCATTCCCAAGTGCTTCTGTAGTGACAGATGTGGACACATCTTGTCATGGTTCAAAAATCATGTGCCATGCATATCTCTGCACAAATATGCATGGCACATGATTTTTTTAAATAATGCCAATGATGTCTCCACATTTGTCTCTATATATTCATTTGAGAATGGGCAGGGCCAAGAAGCGGTAGTGATAATAAGAAATATTTAAATTGCACAAGCAAATGTCGCTTGGATGATTCAAAGGATAAATGTATGAAGGTGCTGAAATGACACACCTTGCCCATATCTGCAGTTTTGTTTCCATGTTAATGAACATATTTCTCAGTTTCTTCTTTTCTGAATGCTGAAATTAACTTATAATTGCGTGGCTTCAAATAATTAGTTAACTGTGGTTCTTCTTGGTTCCACCCCCACCAACATACATAGTCGATTTCAACTTTCAATGTGTGTGATATCCTACTGTTTCATGATGTGGGTCAAGTTTTATTTCCAATTACTTCTTACTCAATTGAAATAAGCTTTTGATGTGAGCTATTAACGGGTTTTATTTTTTTTTTTTTTTTATTATTTATAAAAAGTGTAATCGTGTTGGAATATCGTATACCTCAATATTTCACATGCCATATCCCCCATATCCACTGCTACTAGCTTAGATATCCCTACGCTGATGATATACAACACTGGGATTAACAGCCCCCTTCCAAGCTGGAAAGCTTAAAAAGTGAGAAATTTTGGATTAAATGTAATTGACTGACTTACATATAGATAGTCTAAAAACAACATTAGAACGCATCAAGATATAACAATACATGACGAGCACTTTGAGCATTTCGCAACATAACTTCTCCTTAGAACAGCTAAGAATTGGCAACATTGTCACAAACATTTGGCAACACAGAGAGAGTGCTTATACTTTCCTGTATTTCACTGACTAGATCCAGTAACTTCACTAAACATTCACCTTCCACCTCAATTCTTTATTTTACATAATCTTCACGTAAGGTGGGACACTGGGAAGTAAAACTTCATTTTTGGATTCCGGGTATTCTGTACTTTACAAGTCACAACTATTCTTATGTCTGATGATGCATGACGAGGCTGCAATATGAGGATGCTGCTGCTAGCTCCACCTCATTAGCTCAGAGGTTTGCAAATGTTACCATGCGACAGTGTTGTGGGTTGTCATTTCAAATCATGGTGGGTACAAGGGCACACAAAGTTATTTTTTTCTGTTTTACTTCATGGAGCTGACAACTGTTGGAAGAAATTCTTTACTGAAACCAAAAGAAAACCTTTACACATTCACCCTTCTTGCAGTCTCAACTCTGTAAGCTGTTTTGAAGGCCACAGATGTCCGCTTTATGAATATCAAGTTCCATCAATACCCAAACATCTCTATATAGATGTGAACAACTGTCAACGATACTAATTTGTGTTTTGTTCATCACATAGAATCAACATGTCAAGGGGAATAGTTATAAAGAGAACATGCTGATTAATATAGTTCCTCTGTGCTAATTTTCTGTAGTAGCAGTTAGGTGTTAGCAACTTCATTCCATTATGGGTGACTTCAAATATGGACAGATCTGTTGGTTTAACACTAGAACCATCAGAGTGGTCAAAACGACTGAAACCAGAGTGTATACGTGGACAAAGAAAACAAATTCCCGGATTTCCCGGTTAAAAATACACTTTCTACCGGGTGGAAACATAGTTTTTCCCTGTTAATTGACAGTATATTTTCTCTCGGAACTGTACGACTTATCAATCCTTTGAATGGTTATGGTTTTATATGGGCATAGAATTTCCCGGCGCTTTAGAAAATGAAACACCTTTTGGAAAGATGTTTGATGTGCAGTAACATGTACGCTGCATATTTTCGTATTACGAAAGTATAAATTCGAATTCCACCAAACACCGCATGTTACTTTCCAAAGCATTGAAATCGAGATTGCGATGCGTATTTGTAAGCCAGTCATAGCTCATGTCACATGATCTCGCCAGCCGATGACAGTGGATATTCAGAGATTCGGACATGTGGTGTAGTCAGCCAATAGCAACATCACTGTTAATTAGTGCGAATACACGAACAGGAAAAGTTACTGGTTTAAATTAATATGTATAATGTTGCTACAAGAAAAACAAAGCTTTTACATATAATGTTGGTCTCTAAGGCCAATACGCTGCAAGAGAAGCTAAGCTTTCACATATAATGTTGGTCTTTTATGCACGTATTACATTTTAAGATATACACAAATGTGCCAGTACATTTTTTAGTAATGACATAAAAGTGTGATCTTCTGGGCTATAAATTCTTCTAAGTGGCTCATCATCAAAGAGCTGATTTTTAAACGAGTCCCAGATTCCCAGTGAAGTAGGCATCGACCTGATATTAAGCTTTACAATGTGGTTTCGGGATGTAAATTTCCTTGGGTACCAGTACTTTGTTATCTCATGTCTGGTTCTTTGTTATGGCATAATGCCATACATGCTAGAAGATGAAAACGTACACTTGAAATCCACCGAACAGTTAAAACTAGCCAATAGTTTGAAATTAAACCCTTTGTTTCAAATATATTGACTGCCTCGTCAGAAAAGATTAATGAAAGAAAATTTCTTCAGCAAACCCATAAAAATAACTTCATTGTTCTGCATGGCAATTAAAGCTTGACTGTCATAAAGATGGAAATAAAATAAAATCTGAAGCTAATAACGTATTTCAGCCTTCCGTAATTATGTGAATGTATTTTAATTCACATGATAGCTCCTGGCCAAAGAAATCAATTTTGTTTTCATTTGACGTGAGTGCAGTAGACAAAGAGGAAACAGCAAAATCTCTAAATGTAAATATGGGTCACATGGAGGCTACCCGCTTCCCTATTATAACTCAGACCTGTATCTACGATATTTCTGAAACGGGGCAATAGTAGATAGTGGCATCCCTCGAGCGTTTGAGATAGGACGTCAAAAATTTTTAAAAATCGAATTTTCAGAAATATGTTCATTTTGTAGCGCACGTCTTTCTGAAGACTCTGATGCATAAAACATACATGTCCGAGGAATTGTAAGACATGTTATCTGATCTTAAGTGTGGCAAAATGCAGCACCACACCTCTTCACACAGCATTCTTCTATAGCATGTCACTGTAGTTCGGTCTGTGGAATTAAAACGAGTATATTTTGTACTGGATGCCATCAAACTATATACAGAACAGCGGAAATTAAAATGACCTATGGTGCCTCTCCTGCTTCCAGTTGGCCGGTTTGACATCCTGCCAAAAAACTCTTCAGAAAATTTCCACTCTTTATTCCCTATTAGCTAACAACTTGCTGCTTTGTGTGACATAAAATTAAGTATAGGATACATAAAACCAGTAAAGAGAAGAGACAAGCAAGACAGTACACATTTCTTCAATCCTTAGCTCCTAGAATTTTTTTTCTCTATAATCTTGCTACAGCTTTACATGGCATGCTTTCCTTTCTGCGAAAGGATCTGTTACCTCATCAAAGTTCGTCAAACGTTTTGCTACATGAAATATCGAAATGTCGTTGGCTAATACTGAAAAAGCTGTAATTACAAATAGGCCCAAGATTGGTGTGGTTTCTCGACCTGAGTACCTATATTTTGTCACTGTCTGAGAGATAAAACAAAATAGGCCTTTATAACACTGCAGCAATTGTAACACACGCCAAATAAACGAGACTGTTTTGGCAGAAATGGTCATTTTTATAACACGGCAGATTATAATTCACTAAGTACCAATACCAAATGTCTATTAGGCCTACTACAAGCAAAAAGCTTTACGTTAGGAAATAGTTTTACACTTCATTCATACGCTCCAGTTGCTCAAGCATGAGATCGAAAAGTAGTAGTGCGAAATTTTTATAGAAATTTGGAATCGTCTTATTCTTCCATAATTTGTGTGATCTCCCAGTTTCTTCTATTTCCTCATTCTAACAAACAATGTTGTCATCACTAATTCTGTATCTATTCCTGCCAATGTTAAAGCTTATTCGCCGGTTAACTTCACTAACTCTGCCGGAATCACCAGTTTAGTTATCCCGCGATTATTCTCCAGTTAGGCATTTTTACATGTTCGTACAACACGTTTTCTGCGCTACTTGCAGAAAGACCTTAAAGCGGCTGCTAGCCGGAGACTGTACAACTGGCCCTTGCTAGTATAGCGAGCTGGCCAAAAATTTTCTGTCAAAATTTCATTTTCTTGGATACACCGAGAAGATAATACGTAATCTTTCTTACACGTTATCCCTGTTAGTCGTTTATTCGCACTCTGGTAGTCTGAATCTATGGATTTCGCTGGTAATCATAACAACGCTCACCATTCACAAACCCAATCAACAACAGAATCAGACAGTGGTTGGCTTTCTTTCGTTGGGCTATACTCTGCTCAGCTCGTATAGCCTCTTTTGTCTGCAGGAAAGTTTATTTCTAGATGTGACGAGGATTCCACTGACAGAGACATCACGTACACTGTGCACGCATTCACAAATCAACTTACGATTCATTCAGAAATCAACTTATAATGTGTTCACAATGTTCAAAAACCAACAGGGACATGTTTCAAAGTCATACGAATAATCGATAGACCAACGTGCACTGGATGCTAGGCGATTTGGAAAACATGTTTTATATGAATTTACCCCCCCCCCCCCCCCCCCCCACTCCTAGATCCAGGGCTGATGCACAATCTGGCAGCTTGGGTTTGCCAGTAAAATTTCTCCCGATAGCACCTAGATGCTGCTTTATTTTTTTTTTTTACTGCGGTTGCTTACACAGCCAACAGCCACGTTTCTGTAGCCAGAAGTGGAAGAAGATACTGCTCAACTGCGCATGCGCATGATCCCACTCGTAACTGCTAAAACAAATCTAATGTTGACAGTTGTGAAGTCATGCTCATCGGAGGCAATTTGTTGTTACGAAGCATTGCATAGTCTTCCTAAAGCCTTTGACACATTTTGCTGTTGGCAGACACTTGTATGAGCACTGTGTTTTGTTGCTGTATATGGCGCATTTCTTTTGCAATTTAAGTTTTTTTTTACTTTTTTCTCTCGTTCATGTTTTATGGCTGCATTATTATTCTGCAGTAACAGGATACAGTAATATCCTTTGTTAGAGTATTGGTTCTTATCAGTCAAAATTACAGAAATTTAACCGAGAACAGAAACAATGAAAAATTCCCGGAATTCAAAATAAATTCCCGTGTTTTTCCCAGTTTTCTCCCGGATGAAAAAATTCCCGGGTTTTTCCCGGATCTCCCGGTTGTCCCGGGTCGTAGACACCCTGTGAAACACATTTTCAAAACGTTATATTGACTGCAACTTTTGTTTTGTTGCAATGAGCTTCAATGACTTTTGCAGGTTAAAAATCAGAATCACCCGTACTAAATGTATTTATTTTTTGAAAAATGGTTAGGACACTGTTAACACAGATACCTAGAACTGCAAGAGCAGTCATTTTGACCGCTGTATTGATTATTGTAATAAAATGTTTTACAACATGTCCTTCTTCCTCAGGTTGAGATTAAATCTGTAAACAATCAGTCTCAAAACAGCAATAATACCCACAATAATGAAACTCTTAAGTTACTTAAGTCCACTGTTTGTCTCTGAGTCTCCAGTCATATCCTCATTCGTTAGCTCATAGCAACATAGTAATCATGGCTCGTAGATTTCCATCACTTAACGATGCAGAATTGTTCACTCTCTTACATTATATTTCAGATGATAAGTCTGAAGGAGAATGTGACCTAGATGCGGAAGACCTAAGAGAAGATCAGGATGACGATTACTGTCAACTAAACAATCACTCTGGAAGCAGTGATTCAGATTATGCTGAAAACGTAGTTATTCAGCCAGGTTAGTAATAATTATGAAACGTGTTATTTACACGTCAAAATTCAACTTCCATATAAAATTCAGGATCTAGATAATTACACTTGTAATTTGAAGTTATCTATTGTTCTATTACAGCAGCAGAAAATGTATACATACAAGAAGATGTCAGAAGGGACAGATCAACACATGCCTCCCAAGACCATGTAATGTGTTGCTGGGTACTGATGGCATCACGAAATGGACTGTAGCAGAGTTTGGAAAGACCACATCTGGCAGATTGGCGAATCTCATCATGAGAGAAAATCCAGGACCTACACCAGATTCAAAGCAGTATGTTTCTGACGCCAGTGTAGTAAGTGCATAGTGTCTGTTTACTGATGAATCAATACTGAAAGACACTGTACGGAAACGGAGGCAAAACATGTTCTAGGGAATGAATTATGGGGTGTAAGTTTGGAGAGCTGGAGGCTTTTATTGCCTTATTGAATGCTCGGTGTGTTCTTGGAGCCAACTTGATGAACTGTGGCCTAAAAAGTGGGGCCCACCTATGTTCAGTGATACTATGGGGAGAAACTGCTTTCGAGAAATTCTAAGATTTTTGTGCTTCGACATTAGAAACACAAGATCAGAATGTTTGAAGATAGATAAATTTGCTTTAGTATCAAAAGTTTGGAACAAATTCATTGAAAACTGCCATTTGACCATGTTCCGGGTGAAAATCTGACTGCTGATGAACAGCTTTTTCCAAGCAAAACAAAACCAGAAAAATTTGGCATAAAATTTTGGCTTCTTGTTAACATTGACTCAAAGTTTCTGTGCAATGGGTTCCCTTATTTACGAAAAGACGGCCACAGATCACGTGACCAGACTCTTCCGGAAAGAGTAGTAATGGAGTTGATGGAGCCGTTTCAAAAGAAGGGGCGAAACATTGACAACGGGCAATTTTTTTACAACAGTGAAACTGGGCGAGAAGTTGAGAACTAATGGTACTAGCATTTTTGGAACAATTAGACAATCAAGAAGAGAAATCTCTAATGCTGTGAAGGCAATGGAGGCTAATCTTTACAACTCAGGTCTCTTCAAACATTCCATTGGCACTATTGCTGTATACCAAGGCAAACAAAACAAGAATGTGCTTTGGTATAGCACTTTGCATTCAGAAGTTGAACTTCAAACTGGTCCACAAAAAACTCTAGAAACAGTTTATTTCTACAACAATACAAAGTATGGTGCTGATGTGGTGGATCAAATGACAAGAAAATACACTGTTCGAGCTGGTATTTGTAGATGGCCAGTTCATGTATTTTATAATATTCTTGACTTGGTAAGCATCAGTTCATGGATCATTTTCAAGAAAGTAACAGGGATGAAGATCATTCATCAAAATTATATCCTGAAGCTAGCAGAGGAGCTTTGTATGGGGCACATGGACTCGAAAAGTAACTTGAAGGAAATAGAAGCTGAATCTGGAAACTCTGTGGAAGGAAATAAAATGAGGAGACCATGTCAAATAAAGAAGTGTAGGAATAACACAATTATATCTGCAAAAAGTGCAAACGGCGAATGTATGGTTCTTGTTCAAAGGACATAACTAAGGATGTGGTATGTAGTTCCTGCTGCTAAAGATATGCAATACACATCAGTGAGTGCAAATAAACTGAAGAAAAAGACAGGCAGTGTTTTACAAATATTTTGTCGTATGTGGATTTGGCAAACAGATTTCATGATTATAAGTGCACTACCTGAAATACTGCATAATTAATTTTATAATAATGAGTGCACAATAAATACATCAACTTCTTTACTAAAAGATTTTGAAGTAAAAACCGTGTTTGTTAATTAGATAAAATGTTTCTAAAAACTCATTCTTTTTTTCAATAAATGGAAAAATATTAAATTTGAAAAAAATTATATAATTCGGCTTATTTTAGTTTTATTAACCTAAAATACACATTTTGAATGATGATAATGAGAACGAAAATAATAATTTTCATATAGTGGTCAAAATGATTGCATCAGCAGTTCTAGGTATACAATATGTTCCAGCGGTTCTAGCGTTAAATCTAATTGAATACCTTAAATATCAATTTCCATGGTCCTCAAAATGTGCAACATGCCTGCGTTCCTATAGAACATGCACTGCAAAGTATGTACAGAGTTTATCACATACATTTAATGTAAGGAATCAAAGACCAACAGTAACACACTGTGCTCCATCATTACTCACTGCAGCTCAACAGAAGCAGACGAATTCCTGACAACATAATTGCATGAAGAATTGCCTCTAAAAGGAAAAAAGTGGCAAATAAATCATTAATAAAATTAAACAATGTAGTGAGGCATTTTAATTAAATTACAAATTATAAAAATAATGTTGTGTCATAGTCATGTCTTGCGTGCTAATGTACCGTATTTACTCGAATCTAAGCCGCACTTTTTTTCCGGTTTCTGTAATCCAAAAAACCGCCTGCGGCTTAGAATCAAGTGCAAAGCAAGCGGAAGTTCTGAAAAATGTTGGTAGGTGCCGCCACAACTAACTTCTGCCGTCGTATATATGTAGCGCTACAAGGGGATGCTTTGTAGGCACAGAGATAAATACTGGCGCCAAAATCTCTGCGTCAGTAAATAAATTAAAAAAAAAAGGTGGAAGACGAGCTTTTTTTCTCCGCCTTATCCAACGAAGTAAATACAAATTCCGTATTGTTCATCTTCGAATGTAGCAGAATTTCAATGTACTACGAAAATCCGACTGGCCAGACTGTTTGGGATGTTTGTCAATATGGCCAACTCTACGTGTTGAATTTTTTACTACCTGTGAGAAGAGGTGGTTGCTAATAGGAACCTGACGAAATGTGAATCACATGCAGTATTCTCTTCACCATAAGAATAATATGAATGTAAACATTATGCCACGTATTCTTTCGTGTTTGCTGCTATTTCATTTAAATCCTATCTGCCTAATAAACTACGAAACTAGAGTGAGACAACAGCAAACGCGGAAGAATATACGTATCGTGTCATGTTTACATTCGTATTTTTCTTATGCCTAATAGTGATACAGTCAGAAATTAAGCACGGCAACTGATTAGATTTTTAAATCTAAGATGACTAATTCCTGTGCAGAATTTGACGTACTAGAGAAGCGGCCGCAAAGATTTTCAAACGGAGAAAAATTTTCGCCTAACTCTCGTTCAGAACATATTCTATCATATGCAGTCTATTATTTGGTTCTTGTTGATCATTATCAAAGAAAGCAGTGTAAGTAACAACAAATAGCAGTCTCTTGCCATTGTTTCGCTAGTGAGACGATTCCTCTCTTTTCTTTTTTTTTTAATTGTAAGCGGCGGTAGCGCGCACAAAAGCAAGCCATGCCGCGCGCGGCGACAGGCCGTAAACACGCACTATCAGAATGAGACAAACAATGCATTACACAGTACAGTAATGCATTTTCAGCTCAGAGTGATGTTAACACCTATAACAAAGAAAACGGCACTTATCAGATCAAAGCAAAATAAGCAATCGATTCAAACCAGACGAAGCACGTGAAAAGGAAGGGTACCCGTATAAATACAGACGGAGCACCTGACGTATAGCAATGGCTACCTGGTAAAACTTAACTGTTAAGCTTACGACTCGAACCAAACTCCTGTAGCTGTATCGTCATTCATTCGACCTAAATTGTGTCTCGTATTACAATGGACCAATGGACCAACTTTGTTTCTCTCCCCTTGAATTTCGAGTCTCAAATTTCAGGTGCGGCTTAGATTCGGGAAAATTTTTTTCCTCGATTTCGAGTCTCATTTTTCGGGTGCGGCTTAGATTCGAGTGCGTCTTAGATTCGAGTAAATACGGTAATAGGGAAGTCATCATACCAAAATGGATCATCTGCCTATGTTGGTATCGAGAGTGAAATGCTAATCATATGCTTTTCTGTGGAGCATCACTCAACACCAGTTAAGCATTTTATACTCTCCAAAGCGATGAGTGACAGCAGGCGCCTTTGACAAGGGGCAAAGCAGCGAAGCACTGCCGCAGCACTGCCGCAGCAACTGCTGGCAGTAGTTACCTAACCGATGGGTCCCAGACAGCACTTGCACATGTTGTGTTCAGAAGCGGACAGTCCACAAAGCAATCTGTCACAAAACCTTCATTGGGTGCAACTGTTATTACTGGTGTGTCAGAAGATCAAACACATTGCAGCTGCATTACAATTTCATTCATGACATTAAGCAGCTAGTGGTCTCGACCGCAGGACTTCACATTCAGTCATCATGTCTTTCACTGCTAGACCACAGACACAGTTGGAACAAAATCACTGAAAGTGGAGGCAAGACTTCCTCCAGGAAGTGCTGCAGCATACAGTGTTGCCAGATCACACAGTTGGCTAGACAGAACATTTATCAGTGTGGCCAGGTTATTTGTCCCAAATCGCGAACAGCACATACTTAGGCTCTGTGGCAGCTTTCCATCCAGATTTTACGTCAAAAGAGTGTACATTCCATGACTAATACCTGCTATGAAAAAAGGCAAAAAGGATTGAAGGTTTCAGTACTGTGTTTGGTCTGAAGTCAAGGTTAGTGAGGACGAGGAGTTCACAGGGAAAGTTACCTGACCTCGTAAAGTTCTATTTGAACAGAACAGACTACATTGTTACCATGTAAGTATACATATTTACATGGAGGAGGAAGGAAACCTGCCAGGCATTAATGTGAAACATAACATGTCATTATTCTAAAAGGATCATCCTGGTTTATCAGAAGTACCTTAATACACCTATACAACATCAATTTCCCTGTCATTTAAGAGTTGTTGGTAGATGAGAGATTTTATCTAAAACAACAAAAATTATGTACTCTGTCATCGCATTTTCAACTACAGTTTACTCAGTAGTTCAGCAGGTTAGCCTATATATTCACAGATGGCGATCGTATTGAGTATAGTGAGGCAAGAATGGTAATGAAATTTAATTGTTTTCCAAAGATATTAATTATCAAAGAATAAGTACATTTTACATTTTTAGGATCCTCTGTATTTTGAGTTTTTCCTCTCATATTCAACTTTTCTTCGGGTGAAAGAATTTCTTATTTGCAAACCCTCTACCCTCTTTTACTACTAGTCCCCAAGGCTTCCCTCAACTTTCTCTTTTCACCACCTTCTCCTCCTCCTCTTCCTCCACTACCACATACTCCAAATGTTCTTGTTTTATCCCGTGTACCATCTCCAACCTCTCGCCCATCCCAATCTCAAATTCTCTGCAACCTCCAACCCTCCCCCACCTCTCTCACCTCAGTCTCACATCCTGTTGCTCCCCCATCTCATACCACTTCTGTCCACTGGTCCATCTACATCTGCAGCTATGCAAATACCCTGCAAGCCACCATTAAGCACATCCAAGAGAGTACCTTGTACTACTGCTAGTCATTCCCTTTCCTGTCTATTTGCTTCCATGTGAGCATTAGTTTCTCTTAGATTGTCTTTGCAGTTCTTTTGCAAGATTTATGCTGGTCCAAGTAGGACTGTTCAGCAGTCTGCTGCAAATGCCAGTTCTCTAAACTTTCTCAGCAGTGTTTTAGGAAAAAACCATCCACTTCCCTACATGGATTACCATTTGAGTTCACATAACATTTCTGTAGCACTTGCATATTGACAGAATCTGTCAGTAATGAATCTACTAGCATGCCACTGAATTGCTTCCAAGTCTTCCATGGGGAGTCCAAACACTAGAGACGTACTCAAGAACATGTCAAACAAGTGTAAACCAAAGTTGATCATTTGTCTTATTTACAACTGACCTTAAACGATCCATCCATTTCATATCACTTTGCAACTTTACACTTAGATGTCTGTTGTCACTTATCACACCAAACAGAAATTCTGTGCAAGTCATCCAGTATCCTCTTATGGTCACTTAGAGATGACACTGTCCTGCACACTACATCATCATCATCATCAGCAGCAGCAGCAGCAGCAGCAGCAGCAATTAGTCGCAGATTGCTGCTCACCCTATCTGTCACATTATTTATATATATAGAGAATAAGAGCTTTCCTATCAAATTTTCCTGGGCCACTCTTAATGATACCTTTGCCTGTAGCAAATACGCACCATCCAGGACAACATACCAGATTCTATTACTTAAAGTTTTCGAGTCACTCACATATCTGAGAACCTATTCTGCATGTTCTTGGCCTTTGTTAGCAGTGTGCAATGTGGCACTGTGTTAAGTATCTTCTGGTAATTGATTTTATGTATGCTCAGGCTTCTGTTAACATTCTGCAGTGTGGCACTGTGTCAAATGCTTTCTGTAAATCTAAGAATACAGAACCTGCCTGTTCACTTTCACCCATGGTTCACAGGATATCATGCAAGAAAAGGGCAAGCTGACTTTCACATGAGTGATGCTTTCTAAATCCTCGTTGATTTGTTAATAAATACTGTTCTCTCTCTTATTGAAATATATTATATTTGAACTTAGAATGTGATCATGAATTCTGCAGCAAACTAATGTTTAGGATATTGATCTCTAGCTCTGTGGAGTAATTTATTTACACAGAAGTCACCCACACTTTTTATCCAGTTGCTCAGGACTTTCCTGGGTGAGAGATCTGCAGTACATGCAATCAGAGTATGGGGTCCATGCTGAAGAATACAATCTGTAAAACCAAACTGGAATTCCATCTGTATCTGGTGAGTTACTTGTTTTAAACTCCTTCATTTGCTTTTCAATGCCAGGAATGCCTATTTCTATGTCCTCCAAACACAAGTTTGCGCAGTAAACAAATGATGATACGGCTCTATGATTCTCTGCCATGACTGGTCGTTTAAATGCAAATTTTAAAACTTCAGCTTTCCTTTTGCTGTGTTCTATTGTCGCACTACAGTGTGTTAACTGTAAGACGGCAGAGTTGTGTGGGGAGTGCAGGGTTCGTGTGTGTGTGTGTGTGTGTGTGTGTGTGTGTAAAAAGAAAGATGATGAGACTTACCAAACAAAAGCGCTGGCAGGTCGATAGACACACAAACAAACACAAACATACACACAAAATTCAAGCTTTCGCAACAAACTGTTGCCTCATCAGGAAAGAGGGAAGGAGAGGGAAAGACGAAAGGATGTGGGTTTTAAGGGAGAGGGTAAGGAGTCATACCAGTCCCGGGAGCGGAAAGACTTACCTTAGGAGGAAAAAACGACGGGTATACACTCGCACACACACACATATCCATCCACACATATACAGACACAAGCAGACATATTTAAAGACAAAGAGTTTGGGCATATAGTATAACGTAACTATAGTATAACATAACTGTCAATCTCTATATATAAAAATGAATGTATATATGTCAGCCCTCTGTGCGTTCCTAAACCATTCATCCGATTGTGATGAAATTTTGGTGATTTGTTCTCCATACGCCCATGAAGGTTCCTAGCCGGAAAAAAAAAAAATAAATAAATAAATAAGACACACTCTTGAGGAGATATGACGTCATAAACAATGAGATGCCACCGTGGGAAAATACCCAGATTTATGCATCCACTATTTGAGAACAAGAGCACTTAGCGACTAGCAACAAACGTTACATACAGTTTCAAACCTTTACGAAAATTTTTCTCGCTGACACCCCCCCACAAAATAATGAAAGGAAAAAAGGTTGTCGCTTACTACATTTTCTCAGTACATACCGTAAATCTGCCGCAGTAGGCATGACTTTTTAATGTATTTTTTCGTTACTATCAACTCTAATCGCAACATATTTCGCATACAGTATCCACATATATCAGTAAATGCGCCGGCAAATTTATGCCTCTTTACGACATATAATTCAGGAGATATGACGTGGTAAACATCGAGATGCCTGAAAAAGTGCCATGTCAGGCATGACGTTTTGTTCTATTATTTCTTCACTACTAACACTATTCGCAACACATTTTGCAAACATGTTAAAAAAAGTATATAAAACCTCGGGGGTTGTTGGAGACTCCCGAGATGGGCCAGCAACTGCCTCTTCACTCATTTTGATAATATTTAGCACAACTGCACAATAAAAACACGCAGAACAGTACAGCGCAAAACAATAATGAAGCAGACGACAATGGCTACCTTGTACAACACAGTCAGCTACGTAATGTTGGCAGCAGTCGAAACTGCGTGCCCACTGAAGCCTCCCGACGTTTACCGACTTCTACCGAGTCAGGACTAGGGAGAGGTCTGCCATCTAAAAGTTTACACACTGTAGACTGGTCTCCTTCCATTTTCATTCTCATTCTCAACTTCATTTCCCTTGTGTCTCCCATCCCCCCCTCCCCCCCACTATGCCCCCCCTCCATCAACATGTGAATACTTACGCATTCACTTTTTAAATGAGAGAGAGAGAGAGAGAGAGAGAGAGAGAGAGAGAGAGAGACCGACCTTTGGAATTATTGATGTGGCGTGTTACCTACAATAACATTTCTATAAGCACACAGGATTTACTCCGGCCATTATTAAGAACTTAAGGGTTGTGACCTTTTATTCATAAGTTTACAGTGAAGCAAAAGAAGAAAAAATGGGGTAAAATGTTTATCAAAACATGATGGTCAAATGATCACATTAATATAATTAATATAATCTTGTAAGATAATCTAAACTTGTAAAAGAAAAAAATAAAGAGTTCAAATGTATCAACTGCAGTAAACAAAAGAAACTGTATTGCTGCACTGCAAAGTAATATACTGAGTTCTTACAGAAGGACAGAGATTACACAGGCCAACGAAAAAATTTTTTAAAAACTTTTTCACTTTGACTGCTGATCTTCATAAATTTTTATGAGCTGAATCCAAAACTAGCCTTAGTTGTGTTGTTTTTTACAACATAAGCATGGTTCGTATTTACAGTAAGCTACTTAAAACAATGATATGCGTCAATAGAGGTTTCACTTGTCAGCTGGAATTGGTTTGTATTTTCTTTCTCTTTTTTCTTTGAAACTTCCTGTGTAACTTTTTCTATGATGAGTCGCCTGCTGAACTTGTTCAGTGAAGTGACCAACAGTAATCCCCCATCATGTTGGTTTTCCAGCGACCTTGGCAGGGTTTTTCCATCACTTTAATGTCCTGGTGGAAATGCTCTCCTTGCTCCTCACTAACATCTCCCATATTGTCTGGGAAGTAATCAAGTTGACTGTTCAAAAAGTAAACTTTCAGGCTCATTAAACATCCTAAAGTTTTAAACTTCTTTAACACTGTAGCTATAATAGAAACATATTCTGGGTCTTTTTCATGCCCTAAGAACCTTGTAACAGCTTGCTTGAATGGTACACATGCTTCTTTCTCATTTAAGGTCACTGTGGGTTCAAAGTTAACATCAAACATCAATTTTATAATGTCAGGTCCAACAAAAACGCTTTCTTTTAGTTTAGCTTTTGAAAGGTGTGGAAACTTTTGGCAGAGATACTTAAAACATGGTTCATCTTTCGGCAAAGCCTTCACAAACTGTTTCATTAGGCCTAATTTTATATGTAGATGTGGTAGGAGTACGTTTTTTTTGGATCTACACGGTTTTTGCGTAGAATGTTCTTCTCACCAGGTTTTAAAGACTCCCTCACAGGCCAGTTCAACCAGTGTGGATCCCTAGCCCTACCGACCCATTCACACAAGACACATGGAAATTTCATAAAGCCACATTTCTGACCAAGGAGCATGCATGTTACTTTTAGATCGTCACTTATCATCCAACCATGAGCAGAATAGCCTATTTTATTGAGCACTATTTCTAAGTTTTCATAGCTTTCTTTCATATGTACAAAATGTCCAACAGGTATAGATGCATACATGTTAACTTTGTGTAATAAAACAGCCTTTAAACTAGTTTCGGATGAATCAATAAACAGCCTCCGGTCTTCCTCTTTGTATTCAATACCAAACTCATTCATCAGACTTGAAAAAGCTTGAAAATTGCTGCTCCCTCTTTCTGTACATGTATCTGCTGGTTCCAACTGCCAATAAGTTCTTTTCTTTTAATCTAGAGCCAAGCAATTCAGCTTTATCTTTCATTAAGCCCAGATCCCTAAGCAAATCATTAAGCTCAGCCTGAGCGAACAATTTGGGCTCTAGAGTTTCTGCATTACAATGGAATTCGTCATCATCTGGTTCATCTAAATCAGATTGTACATCAGAAAATACTTCTGTTGGAATACAATTTAAATCATCTAATGATTCAGGAACCAGCAAATCTACACAATGCCCTACTGGTTGGATGGCAGACGGAAGGTTAGGGTAGCTTATTACCTTCATGTTTTTCAAATTACGACCAGTAATATCAGAACTGCAAAAGTAGCAATCATCGGAATGGTTTCTTGGCTCCCTCCATATCACAGGAACAGCAAATCTAAAGTTTTTTTATCCTTTTTGGACCATTTTCTCAGATTTTCAACACACACATAACATACCTTATGCGGCACTCAAGATTTATTTTGATCACCAAGTTTAGATCCAAAGTATTATAGATAAACCTTTTTCACAAAGTCTGTATTGTTTCTTTGGTGTTTTTTAATCACAAATTCACCACAAATATAACAAAAACTGCCAGCATAGTTTTTACAACCACGGTTAGACATTTTACTGTGCATATTTAGACTTACCACCCTAAAAAACATAGAATAAGGTATTTTCAGCAAAAAAGTTTTTCATCATTGGTCTATGTTATGAAAAAGAATAAAAGAGTACACTCAAAAAATTACTGCAAACCTCAAGCAGTGACAGTCCACTCCATAAATGATAATTACTCCTCCCTTATTGACTGTTCATATTATATGTAATACACAGTATTAGGGTTCAGAATAAACATCTAAACACAGATGTAACACAATTAGAGTAAATGACTTCAACTGCAAATGCAACTGATGAAATGGAAATTTATATATATAATTAACTGACCAAAAACCAAAGCTATCTGGCTATGGTGATTCATGCCACTCATCATCAAGGTTATTAGCAGCTATAAATATTCGTCATGGCTTGGTAAATTTTGAAACCAATATAATCTTACTTTGAATGTTTTAAAACAACAGTAATAGTCATAACATAAAAGAACTCTGCATAAATATGAAATAGTAAGACATAAAAGTTTCCTGATTTGGTAGGTCTTGCAACATGTGTTGTCAGTCAATAACTATTATACTTATAACTAAAATTAATTTAATCAAATACTCTAAAACAGTCTAATATTAATTAAAGGCAACTTTCTTACTGTAGAATGATCACATGATGTGTTATTAACCTGATGCTCACCATCAATTATTTCCAGTGAGAGTGGTACTGAAAATGGTTTTGAACGGAAATCATTCAACCATCTTCGACTCTGTTCATCTTGATTTATGAATTCTGGTGTTCTGCCCTGAAAAAGAAAATCATGGCTAACATCAATTAGAAAGTACAATATATTCTGAAAATTTGAATCCTTGGTCACGTACAAAAATACAGAAGAAAACCAAGATGCTAGATGTTCAATAAACAAAACAGCAAAATGTATTTATTACAATTAAAATAATGAGAAATTTCAGACACTATGATTCAATAAGATTATCTCTCTCTCTCTCTCTCTCTCTCTCTCTCTCTCTACAAGTAGGTTGTTTCAATGAGATAAGTGAAAATGACAGTTTTTGATTTACTGTATGGTATTCAAAAGCAGGTCTGTATGTCTTTGTAGCACAAGTGAGGCAAAGTACAGAATGGCCCCTTGCTGATTCACAAATATTGTTAAAAGTATACTTGAAAATTTGTGAGGCACAAAATGACTGAAGCCTCCTCAAAGGTAACAGTAACGATAATTAGTTTACCAAGTAAACTTTCCAATACATTTGATGCATATATCATTTTTAAGGCTTTAGTTAACAAGGAATATTATACTCACTATTTAAAACAAAAACTTTATCTGGTTAACATGGTAAATTACATACAAAACACCTTTCAGTGTGGGGCTTATTGTTGTTTCCTACAGTTCCTAGGTTTTCCTCTCATTTTGCATACCATTAGCATTTTAAGGAAACAGGAACTATCTTTCTGGTTGATCTGCTCACCAGAAATTAAGTTCTAGATAACTTCCGAGTAGTGTACATGCAAAAAGCGACATTTTCCTAGCCAAAAGTAGTAATGGAGAAATGTGTCTTCCTGTACACAAAGGCAATTTTTGAATGCCAGAAGTGACAATTCATGAACCAAATTGGATGGTGTACAACAAACACAGCAGTAGATACTGAACAGTTTCAGGTAGAAGAACTTTGAGGAATGACCATTGTCTTAGAATACACAGACAGTAATCCATGAAGAATCACAAAACACTGTTGAACCAAGAAGTATATGCAATCAAAACAACCCATCAGAAATAACTTGAGAGAGAAACTAATGTATTTTTCAGAACCAGACAGGAACTTGTTGTAACCAATGTTAGAGGAAATTCAGTATTTACCATCCACAGATTAACACATCATGGAATTCCAACTGGAGACACACGGCCAATATCTCAGATACCTTATTGAATCCCCTATCATTTACACTACATTGTAGAAGAAAGCATTCAAAAGCAGTTATATCTGGGAATTATTCAGCTTCCTCCTACACTGTGAGCATGCCAATTGTCAGAATGCCCAGAAAAAGTATTAATGGGGAAAAATCTTATCACATCTGTGCTAATATGTGAGTAATGCTCTAAGTAGAAAAGTCTGTGTGTTGCAAGTGGACAAAGTCCTCACAGCTGAATTGAATGAGGCACAGGGAAAAGATGAGGAATGCCAGCAACTTGTCACCCTGCTTAATTTATGTTCAGATATGATGTTTTATGCCACAAAACCCAATAGGAAAACCAAATGGTAATACCATGACTTATATGCCATGACAGTACTCATTTTTGCCATAACAGGACGTTGGCAAGAAATGCCTGTACCGCCAATAAATATTGGTGGCCATGACAAGAGTGTGATACTGAAAATTACACACACACACCCGTAGTCCTTGTGCACGACTTTCACAGCTGATTAGGCATAAAAATCTGTTGAAAACAATACCCAAAGCTTCCACACCCCTTGCAATAGCTGTTTTGGGCATTCTAGAACCACTTCCGCAAATACAGCAAGAAAATAAGTATGTATTATTGATCACTCATGTTTCCTAGTCATGGCGTCAATTGCTCACGTGATGGTAGAAACTAAGGCAAACACATTTGTTACACATTTGGCTCCACCTTTTGAATGTCCTAGTGTGATACAGAGCAACGGACAAGTTTCATGTCTTCATTGTCCATTGAAGTTCGTAAACTTTTGAGAATCAACAGATAGAGGACAACATTTTTTCATCCTACAGCAAAGGAAGGTAGGAAAACTGAGTTCAATGTCCCATCAAGATTGTGGTCATTTGAGATGGAGCACAGGCTCGAATTAGGTCAAGTGGGGAGGAGCAAATTGGCTGTGCCCCTTCACAGGAACCATCCCAGATTTGCCTGGAATGATTTAGGGGCTTCACAAAAAACTTAAATCTGCATGATCGGACCCAGATTTGAACCACTGTCCCCCAAAATGCAAGTCCAGTGTGCTAGCCACTGCACCGCCTCGGTTGGTTGGTTGGATTAAAAGAGGGGGAAAGGGACCAAACTACGAGGTCATCAGTCCTTTGTTCGGAATAAAACAATGCCACAAGTGTGAGAATAAAACAAAAATCACAAGAACAATGAAGGGCAACAAACATGTAAATGGACAAAAGGGGACAAGGAAACCACAGAAATGTGTTGAAGAGATTAAAACAACAAAGAGATTACCGTGGCTGGCTGACCATGAGAATAAAAAAGAAGCCAGAACTCTGCAACACATTGAAACCTCCACACTAGAAGCACTAGGGTGGAGGACACAGAGGGACAAAGGATATGCGCTAAAACTTAGATCAAATTATAAAACCCACCCTCATGAATAAAACGTAAAACTAAATCAGCCAATGAGGCGCTGTCAGATAAAATTAGCGTCAACGAGTCCGGTAACCCAAGATTTCATCGCTGGGCAGTCAAAGTGGGGCAGTGCACCTGAATATGGACCACTGTCAACCGGGCACTGCACCGACACTCAGGTGGGACTTCACGGCGCAGGAGGTAACTGTAGGTCTAGCCTGTTTGGCCAGCCTGTCAGCAAGTTTCTTGCTTGGGATGCCGACGTGTCCTGCGGTTCACACAAACACCACTGAACGACGATACTGATCCAGGGCATAGATGGATTCCTGGATGGATGCTACGAAAGGATGAAGGGGGTAGCACTGGTCGATAGCTTTTAGGATGCTCAAGGAGTCAGTACACAGAAGAAACGATTCCCCGGGGCATGAACGGATATACTGAAGTTCACGATAGATGGCCACCAGCTTTGCAGTGAATACACTGCCGCCATTGGGAAAGGAATGCTGTTCAAAATGGCCTCTGTGGACGTAGCCAACATGACCATCAGCCTTCGAGCTATCGGTGTAAACCACTTCAGAACCCCGGAACACGTCAAGAACCGAGAGGAAGTGACAGCAGAGAGTGGCAGGGGTAACTGAGTCCTCAGGGTCATGTGAAAGGTCCAGACAAATCTGCAGCCTGGATGTACACCATGGAGGTGTATGCGGATGGGCCTGGATGGGAGGTGGTAAAGGGAAGGACTCCAGTTCAGACAGAAGGGATCGCACACAAACCACAATCGTTAGCCCTGACCTGGGCCACCGATGTGGGAGATGAACTGCTATGGGTGGAAAAAGAAGACAGTAATTTGGATGCTCAGGAGAACTACGAATGTATGCAACGTAACTTTTGTTGGATCTGCAATGGAGGGACTCCGGCTTCCACCACGACACTGGTCACCAGACTTGTTCGAAAAGCTCCCAACACTAGACGAATGCCACAGTGGTGCACTGGGTCGAGTACACGCAATGCTGAGGGCGCTGCTGAACCATAAACCAGACTCCCATAGTCAACGTGGGATTGAACACGGGCTTTGTAGAGCTGCAGCAGAGTAGAGCGATATGCAGCCCAGTTGGTGTTGCTCAGGTAGTGGAGGGCACTGAGGTGCTGCCAGCACTTCCGCTTAAGCTAATGAAGGTGACGTAGCCAAGTCAATCGCGCGTCGAAAACTAGTCCTAAGAATCGATATGTTTCCACTACAGCGGGTGGATTGTCATGAAGGTAAAGTCCTGGTTCTGGATGAATGGTATGACGCCAACAAAAGTGCACGACACAGAACTTAGCAGCCGAAAACTGGAAGCCGTGGGTGAGAGCCTATGACTGCGCCTTGTGGATGGCTCCCTGTAGGTGCCGCTCAGCAACACCAGTACTGGTGGAGCAGTACAAAATGCAGAAGTTGTCTGAATACAGAGAGGGTGGGATGGACGGCCCTACAGCTGCTGCTAGACCGTTAATGACCACAAAAAATAGTGATACACTCAATAAAGAGCCCTGTGGTACCCCATTCTTCTGGATATGGAGGGAACTATGGGAGGCATCAGCTCGGACGTGGAAAGTACGGAGCGACAGGAAATTCTGGATAAAAATCAAGAGTGGGCCTCGGGACCCCAACCTTATAATGTGGCAAGGATATGATGTCGCCAGGTAGTGCCATACGCTTTGCGTAGATAAAAAAAGACGGCAACCAGGTGTTGGCATCTGGAAAAGGCTGTTTCGATGGCAGACTCAAGAGACACAAGATTATCAGTGATAGAGCACCCCTGGCGGAAGCCCCCCTGACACTGAGCCAGTAGGCCACATGACTCCAGGACCCGACCCAACCCAACCGCTGACACGCCATATATTCCAGCAGCTTACGAACAACATTGGTGAGACTGATGGTCCGATATCTATCCACATCAAGCAGGTTTTTACCAGGTTTGAGCACTGTAATGATGGTGCTCTTCCGCCATTGCAATGGAAAGGTGCCATCACACCAGATCCAGTTGAAGATGACGAGGAGACGTCACTTGTAGTCAGGCGAGAGATGTTTAATCATCTGACTGTTGATCTGATCCAGCCCAGGAGCTGCATCGGGGCAATCTGCAAGTGCGCTGACGAGTTCCCACTCCTTAAATGGGGCGTTACAGGGTTCACTGTGGTGTGTAGTGAACAAGAGGACTTTCCTTTCCATCCGCCGTTTGAGGGTGTGAAGGGCTGGGGGAGAGGGGGTGTAGTTCTCCAGTGCAGAGACTCAAGCATAGTGTTGAGCAAATGCGTTTGCGTTGGTACATAGCACGCCATTGATGCTAATGCCAGGGACACCTGTTAGGGTCTGGTACCCAAAAAGAAGTCTGATCTTTGTCCTGACTTGGGAAGGTAAAGTATGGCACCCAATGGTCAACACATACCTCTCCCAGCACTAATGTTTCCATCATTTTATAAGCTGACATACACAGGCACGGAGCCGCTTAAAGGCTATCAGGTGCTCTAGGAAAGGGTGGCGCTTATGTCGCTGTAGAGCTCACCGATGCTCTGTAACTGCCTCAGTGACTTCTGGCGACCACCAAAGGACTGTCTTCTGCCAGGGGCACCCCAAAGAGCAAGGGATCACATTTTCTGCTGCAGAACCGTTTGTGGTAGTCATCAGCTCAACCATCACATCGATGTTACCATATGGGTGAGAGTCAATGGTGACATCAGAGGTGAAAGTTTCCCAGTCCATCTTGTTTAAAGCCCATCTAGGCAGGCGTCCATGGGCCTGACGCCAGGGCAATGACAGGAAGATTGGGAAGTGGTCACTACCACACAGGTCGTCATGTACTCACCAGTGGACAGATGGGAGATGTCCTGGTATGCAAATTGATAAATCAATGGCTGAGTAACTACTTCAAGCAACACTGAAATGCGTTGTGACCCAGTACTTAAGAGGTAGAGGTCGAACTGAGACAGTAAAGTTATGAAATCTCTCCCTCAGCCAATAAGCACGGTATCACCCCACAAGGGGTTATGGGCATTAAAATCTCTCAACAGTAGGAAGGTTTAGGAAGCTGATCAATCAGTGCAGCTAATACATTCAAGGGTACTGCACCATCTGGAGGAAGATATACACTGCAGACAGTTATTTCCTGCATTGTTGGTATTCTGACAGCCACAGCTTCACTACAGACTGAGTTTAGGACATAAATGCAAACTCCACCTAACACTCGATTATAGTCACTACGGTTTGTGTAATATACCTTATGGCCTCGGAGGACAGGGGTCCACATTGCTGGGAACCAGGTTTCCTGGAGGACAATGCAGAAAAGAGGTGTGAAGCTTAACAGTTGCCGTAGCTCAGCCTGGCGATGGAAAAAACCGTCGCAATTCCACTGGAGGACGACATCATCGTGAGACTGGGAAGGCATGGAACATTCAATGAAGCAGTTTACGCCTCAGGGTCACCTGCTGCCACCGACTTATTGCCTAAGCAGTCTATATTCATTGTGTCTAAGGGTCAAGTGAGATCCAGGTCCTCAGCGGATGCTAGAATCTCAACCCCATCCTCAGACGCAGAGCTTATAGGTAGCAATGGTGTGGTGCCACCACAAGTTCCTTGTTCTTGGGGGTCTTCTTTTTCTATTTCTCGCACTGTTCCTTGAGTTTCCCTGGCTGGTAGGACTTCACTGAATCAGTCTCTGGGACTGAGGATGAGCGTGAAGCCCTACAACCAGCTGCTTTCGGGCTCTTCAGCCACTGGCGAGTGTCATCTTTCCCAATAGCAGAAACCTGGGAAGAGAGTGACCCAAGCGACCCCATCCTAGCGAGAAGAGCCAAAGAAGCCATTATACTCCCAAAATAGGTGGTGCGGGGGCAAAAGGGAGGGAAGTGCCTCCCACCATCAAGATCAAGGGGGCAGGTGTAGTCTCCCGGTTTTGAGAGGCGACAGGAATTTGAAGAACTGATGGGGCGACAACTGTTCTAATAGCTGCAGCATATGAGGCCATAGCCACAGGATGTAGGCGCTCAAATTTCCTCTTAGCCTCAGTGTAGGTCAGTTGATCCAGGGTCTTATATTCCATGATTTTCTTCTCTTTCTGTAAAATCCCGCAGTCTGGCGAGCAAGGTGAATGATGCTCTCTGCCGTTGACACAGATGGGAGGCGGGGCACATGGAGTATTGGGATGCAATGTATGTCCACAATCTCGACAGGTGGGGTTGCAAGTACAGCGGGAAGAGATATGGCTGAACTTCCAGCACTTAAAGCACTACATCGGGGGAGGGATATATGGCTTGATGTCGCAGCGGTAGACCATCACCTTGACCTTCTCAGGCAATGTGTCACCCTCAAAGCCCACGATGAAGGCACCAGTACGTGGTTATCCCTCAGACCCTGATGGCCACACTGGGTGGAATGAACACCTCGCCGCCCTAAACTGGCATGCCACTCATTGTCAGACTGCAAAAGAAGATCCCTGTGGAAGATAATACCCTGGACCATATTTAATCTTTTATGAGGCGTGATGGTAACAGAAACATCCCCCAACTTGCCACAAGCGAGTAAATTGACCCAGAGCACATTATGGACAAGCCTTCCACCTCCCAAAACTTGTCCTCCAAATGCTCCACAAAAAACTGAGGCTTCATGGACATGAAAGATTCCCCATCAACTATCGTACATACGAGGTACTGGGGCAAATAAGCTTCACTGCTATTTTTAGACTGGTGTTCCTCTCATAGTGTGGCAAGGGAGGGGAATGACTTGAGGTCATATTTCTTAGCACTGAAGTTAGACTTTGCCTGCTTAGAGACTGCTGGCAGCGGACCACCAGCAAGAGATGACGTACTACACTTCATGGCGTGTCAACCACCCTGATGCCACTCACTCCGACCAGGGGCCCTCCCCACGGGCACCACCCAGCTGCAGCAAGGGCCACCTGGCAGGATGGCCACTGCCGAGAGTCCCGATGCCCCAGGGTGACAGGCATCTACTCCTTGGCATACGTGGGGAGTTAACAGTGTAGGCATAAGCAGAGCGATCCCTGAGTTGTCAGGGGGCTACAACCAACAGGGAACATAGTAGCCCCACCCCAATGGACTGGCTACCGTGCTGGATACAAGGTGCAAAGTAGTCCATGGTCATTGTCGGCACAGAAAGTGACACTACATAGTGCATGGTGGAAAACGCACCCAGGAAGGTGTCCTTGCCCAAGAGAAGGAGACTGGGTGGGACTGCAACGTGACAATGAGAAAGAGGGCTAAAGATCTCAATGCACAATGTACACAATGCACCATGTAAAGCACCCTTCCCCAATTGGTTCGCTCTTTGGAAAATTTTGAAAAATGCAGGTCAAACCCTACAGAGGACCATCACATAAAGGCTGAAACATGAGAGACTCCTTTTAGTCACCTCTTACGACAGGCAGGAATACCTCGGGCCTATTCTAACCTCCGGAGCCGCAGGGGGAACACCACCTCGCTCAATATCTTGCAGTAAATGGAAATGTGGAGCACAGTCACAAAAGCATAACTATGATGCTTTCTTACTAAATTAATAAAACCTGGAATGACTGGATAGGTATTTGCCATACATTGTACCTGCCTAAAACAGATGAATCCATCAGTTAACTGAACATACCCCGTGTAATGTTATGTAAAGGCGAAAAAATGAGCTCTCTATTTGAATTAGAAAAATTACTAGTGGGTATGGATTCAAATGAAGTCAACGGATTAACAAGGAGACTTAAAACTATATGGCAAAATGTGCAAAATGTCTGTCACAATAATTCATGGACAATTGCTAGACAAATAGAAAGAGGTAATAAAGGTGCAATATTACCACCCTAACAACAGGATGACTGAGTTCTATTGAGAAATCCTGCAATTAAAAAGGAGAAAAAGAGGAAATTCTTACCACATTACGAGGGACCATATTGTACTTTGCAGCTCACATCATATGTGAAGGCTGAGTTTATAGGTGGGGAGCAGGAGTCAATTTAGCAATACTCATGTTACAAGTCACATATTTATTAGACTTTGTTATGGCAGAGCAGGCAGAATGGCCACCCAATCCACTGTAAGGATCCTGGCCACAGCTGTTGGCAGTGGAGGGTGGTTTGGAGTGGAACATTTTTGCTGGGAGGCTCCCGTTGCCTGGCTTGGGAGGACCAGTGATGGCAGTTGGTACGCATGAAGTGAGTAGTAGGGTTCCAATTCAACCCTTGCACCCATCGTATTAGATGCAGGACCGTACGGCAAATGGTCCACGAATGAAGCTGGCTGATGCTGTAAGTGTTATAACCTTTAATCTCCAATAATTGTGTGGATATTCAAACACACTCACTTAGAAACAATAGCTGGTTACATGATAACAACTCAGTATCTCTCATTCGACTGTCGTGCCGTGACATGCGGAAAAAAAAAAAAAAAAAAAATCACTTCCTTGGAGACATGGACAGTGCGGAGACATCCATGGCCTCTTGTGAGGCCCCGAGAAGATCCCGCGGAGAGACACGAGAGTATGGTCGAAATGTCCAGGACGGAAGCTCGTGCGTGGAATGTGCCTCCCGGACAAGATGATGGGTGAAACCTCCGGAGAGCCTTGACCACCCCTGGAATCCATTTAGGGCGAGATCCATACCCTCGTGCCCACACGTCAGCACCCACCGAGTATTTTCCCGCATTAGAGGACACAGCACAAGGCCTGACAGGGTGAAGCAGGGGCAGTAGCGTGCGCGGTTGGCGGCCATGCAAGAGTTCAGCAGGGCTGCGATCACCCAGAGGCGTGAAACGATAAGAACTCAAAAATAGCAGCAGAGCGTCATCTCTGGAAAAATCACTAAGGAATTTTTTCATCTTGCTTTTGGAAGTGCAGACAAGGCGCTCGACCTCCCCATTCGATTGCGGATGCAAGGGCGGTGCTGTAACATGATGAATCCCTTGTCCAGTACAAAAATCACGGAAGGCCTGCGAAGAGAACTGAGGGCCATTGTCCGTGACGATCGTGGATGGAAGACCTTCTAGCGCAAAGATTTTGGACAAAGCCAGCGTCGTCGCTGCAGTGGTGGGCGACGGACATCGAACAACAAACGGAAACTTCGAGAAGGCATCAATCAACAGTAGCCAATAAGTACCAAGGAAGGGGTCGGCAAAGTCAGCGTGCACCCGTTCCCATGGCTGTGCCAGATCAGGCCACGGAGAGGGCATTGTACGAGGTGCAGCCAGTTGTTGAGCACACTGACCACACGCAGCAACCATGTGGGCATTGTCCGAATCAATACCGGGCCAATAAACGTGCCTGTGGGCCAGGGACTTAGTCTGAGAAATCCCCCAATGGCCTTCATGCAACAGTTTGAGAACATCTTTGCAAAGAGAGGCTGGCACCACGACCCGTGGAGATGCGCCATCCGTGGCCAGAAGAACAACACCATCAAGAACAAACAGACGAAGGCGCAAGGCATGGTAGTTGCGAAGGGGATCCGATGCCCGGCCCTTGGTCCTGTCCGGCCAACCCCGTTGAACAAAACCGATCACCTGACACAGGATCGGGTCCCGCGCAGTAGCCGACGTGACCTGCGAACCTGCAAGTGAAAAACCCTCGACCGCACGACGTTCTTCCTCATCAATGTGGAAACAGAGTAGTTCATCACGATCAAAAACCGGGTCGGGGCCCACCGGCAATCGCGACAATGCATCAGCATTGGCGTGCTGGGCCGTGGGGCGATAGTGAATCTCATAGTGAAAACGAGACAAGTATAAGGCCCAACGTTGCAGGCGGTGAGCTGCCTTATCCGGAAGCGACGCCGATGGACTGAACAGAGAGACCAGTGGCTTGTGGTCGGTGATGAGGTGAAACTTAGAACCATACAAAAAGCACTGAACTTTTTTGGAGCATATATGATAGCGAGCGCCTCCTTTTCGATTTGAGAGTAACGCCATTGCGCATCGTTGAGGGTCTTGGAAGCATAGGCGATGGGTCGTTCCGACCCATCCTCATCCTCATACCGATGGGCGAGAACAGGCCCTAGGCCATACTGTGACACGTCAGTCACCAGAACCAAGTGCTGACCCGGACGGAATGTGGCAAGACAAGGCGCCGACTGCAAATGAGCCTTCAGGCGGACAAAAGCCTGCTCACACTTGTCGGACCAACAGACAGGGACGGTCTTGCGTAACAGCTGATGCAGAGGCTGAGCTACCGCCGCCGCAGATGGAATGAATTTGTCATAATAAGCAATCTTGCCTAGAAACACCTGAAGTTCTCTGACCGTAGACGGCCGTGGTAGGGAGTTAATGGCCGCAACATGCTCACGTAGAGGAGGTATGCCCTCACGGGACAAGTGGAAACCAAGATACACAATGGAGGGTTGGAAGAACTGTGACTTGTCCAGATTGCACTTCAACCCAGCCGAATGCAAAACCCGAAACAGTGAACGCAATTTGCGAAGGTGCTCCTCAGTGGAGGCCCCCGTGACAACAATGTCATCCAGATAGTTTATGCAGCCGGGAACGGAAGCCGTGAGCTGGTACTGATACACCCACAAGGAGTGTTGATGACGAGAAATTCCTTGGAAGAAGCATCCAACGGCAACTGATGGTACGCCTCCGATAAGTCAAGTCTGGAAAAGAACTGGCTCCCAGCGAGCTTGGTAAATAACTCCTCAGGACGGGTAAGAGGATAAGTGTCAATGAGGCTCTGAGCGTTGACGGTGGCTTTAAAATCACCACACAATCACAGACTCCCGTTTGGTTTAGAAACCACCACAATTGGCGATGTCCATTCGCTGGAGGTAACAGGAAGGAGAATCCCTGAAGCTGTTAGCCTGTCTATCTCAGCCTTGACAGGTGCTCGCAACACCACCGGAATAGGGCGTGCCCGGAAAAACTTAGGGTGGGCTGTAGGTTTAAGAGTAATGTGGGCTTCAAAATCCTTGGCACGACCCAGACCAGCAGACACAGACGAAAATTCAGAACACAATCCATCCAGCTGTTGATACGGAATATCCTCAGATATGAGGTGCACATCATCATCAATGGAGAACTTGAACAACTGGAAAGCATCATAACCGAACAGGTTTTCAGTGCCCGCATGATCCACCACATAAAACGTGAGGGGCCTAACAACAGACTTGTAGGCAGTGGAAGCATCAAACTGGCCAATGATAGGAATTTTCTGTTTATTATAAGTTCTCAGATTTCGCGTAACTGGAGACAAGGGAGGGGAGCCCAACTCCAAATACGTGCGAGAATTAATGAGAGTTACTGCAGAGCCAGTGTCCACTTGCATGCGAATGTCTTTATCCAGAACACAAACAGTAACAAACAACTTATTTGTTTGAGAAAGCACACAGTTAACATCCATGTCTGATGCCTCGTCCTCGTCGACAGGAACTTTAGGGGACTGACACACAGAAGCAATGTGGCCTTTTTTCCTACATGAATTACACATGGCCCTGTCATGCTGTACGAAACAACGTGGACAAGAAGGAAGTGCGGAACGAACCTGCTTCTGTGGTTGCTGTTTTTGCTGCGAGCGTTGCGGCCCAACGCGACGTTGTTTACGCGAGTCAACCGCCGCCACATCTTCGTTCTCCTGTGAAACAGGCAAATTGTCCATGTCTAAAGTTGACTGTACAGCGCCTACATCACAACAGGCGTCTATTTGCGTGCCAGCAGCATGAGACACTTCAAAGGATTGAGCGATGCTTAGAACTTCCGACAACGACGGGTTTGGCAGTTGTAGGGCACGTTGCCGAGCTTCTTTATCAGGAGCAAGCCGTAGAATAGCATCCTTAACCATTGACTCAGCATAAGACTCATGATGAGTGTCCGTGACAAACTGACATTTCCTACTCAGACTGTGTAGTTCCGCCGCCCAAGCCCGGTAAGATTGATGGGGCTGTTTCCGACACCGGTAGAACGCCACACAGGCGGCAACGACGTGGGTGTTTTTGTGGTAATAGTTAGACAATAAGTCACACATTTCTTGGAAGGACAGGGAGGCAGGTTCCCGCAGAGGGGCTAATTGAGATAGCAGCTGATAGATCCGTGGGGAAATCCAAGATAGAAATAACGACTTACACATAGGAGCGTCGACAACGCCGAAAGCCACAAGAAGTGTTGCCGCAAACACTTCTCATAATCCTCCCAGTCTTCAGCAGCCTCGTCGTAAGGAGGGAATGGAGGCAGAGAAGAGGAAGACAGACAATGAGTAAGCGACGTCGACAACGCCTGAATAGCAGCCGTCAGCTGCGTTTGTTGTGCCTGAATAGCAGCCGTCAGCTGTGTTTGTTGTTCAATGAGCGCTTGCATAAGCTGTTCCATGTCTGCCCCATCACAAACACACAAATCCACAACGCAGTGAAAATATCCCATCCTCGTCGCCAAAAAGTGTTATAACCTTTAATCCCCAATAATTGCGTGGATATTCAAACACACTCACTTAGAAACAATAGCTGGTTACATGATAACAACTCAGTATCTCTCATTCGACTGCCGTGCCGTGACATGCAGCCAGCGCTGTTCGTAGCTAGGTGGCGCTCCCGCGCTCAGCCGAGTTGCGGAGTGCCTCTATCGCCGTTTGCGCGTACTGTCGTGGCGGCACTGTTAAATGTCGTGGCACTGTCACAACAGTAAGAAGCTTCTATAGACTCCATAATGGTTGGCGACTCGGCAGAAGTCTCCAGCTATACGCCCTTTGTCAGCTGGGCATCTGCTATTTACATGTGCCTGAACCAGACATGTCATCGTGTAGACATCCCATGCATTATGCAGTCCTTCTGACACTACGATGAAGTGGAGTCCTGAATTTCAGTAAAATCCTGGTTGCCAATCAGTGGCCATATTAATGTGCTCGGAGCTGACAGGTGATGTACTGCTGAAGCAATACTTGAGGCAATCGGTGACAGTTATGTAGTCATCAGGCAACAGTTGGCTAGCAATAGTTTCCACTATCCCCTGACTCATCACTCACTATCGCCTATACCTCTGCACGATATCCCTGAAATTACTCATCCAGTACACAGACCGTTCCCTTCGCTGTTTCCCCTCTTCCTCTGATATATATTTCCCCCTCCTTATCCATTCTTCCACATCATTGTGCACTGTGCACAACTACTGCTGCTTTTGACCAAACAAGGTCACTCATGACATGTATCTGTCCCATGTGCCTGCTGCCTCTCCTTCACAACCATTAGGAACCCATCTCCAACCCTCCCTCCCACTGCCTACCTTCTTTACCTTCTTCTACCCCCTTGCCCCCCTCCACTACACACACACACACACACACACACACACACACACCACCAAGTTTACGCGACACAACCCCACACCCAATTATTGCTGCTATAGTCAGGTGTCAATGTAGCCACGAAGGTAGGTGTGTGTGTGTGTGGGGGGGGGGGGGGGGGGGGGGGGGGGGGGACACTATTACCCCTGAAGCCGGATTCACTTACTGAAAGATAGCAATGCTTTCATTCCATTATTTACATTTAATATGGCAACTGGTGTACTATTAATATACAGGGTGTCCAAGGAGGATTGGTCAGTATTCAGGGGACATGACAGGAACTCAGGAGGGAAAAAAAGGCTAGAAACCATGGACTCTAAAACGCATACCTTAAGAGCTTTGAGTAGTTCTTCAGCAGAAGAGTGGAAGAGGTGTGTTTCACAGTAGTGAAGATGAACAAGTGCTCATGGCTCTTAAGGAATGCATTTTAGAGCCCTTGTTTACTAGACATTTTTGCTTCGAACGTCATTCCTGTCATATCCCTGAATACTGGCCATTTCTTCTGAAACACCCTGTAACTTAAGTAGGCTTTCTGAATTTGACAGATTGTTTTCAACATGTACAATTTTGCAACTGTACTTACAAGAACAGGCATTACTGGCACAATGTACATGTGTTTTTATCAAGGTGTCAACTTATGTTGTGCTCCCTAACATCTATCACACTGCATCTCATCCTAAAAATAATTGCACTGTGAAGTCAGGAAAAGAAAATGAATTTTGTATTGTAGCAGACCTATGACAGCAATTTCTGTATGATACTACCAGTCATATATTAAGCAAATATGAAAAATAAAGATGATATGAATGTACTTCTTCCTTTGTTTAAAGGTTTATCCTCTGAAATGCACTACTTACATTTCTAACCAAATGAATAATTTATGGGAGAAATAACAACAATATGTTTAGTAAACTAATGCACTCAATAAGTTATTCCCAAAATTGAATATGAAAATCTAAAGTAGTTTTCAGTACTTACACCAGGTGTAGCCAACTGGACTGTGAATGCAGAATGTGTCAGTGTGAAACACTGAATGAACGACTGTGAGGAAACACCTGCAAATCAAAGTAAGATGCTATGAAGAAAACTGTTAAGTTTCCCAGAAATACAGAAATAAACAGGCCACAAAGTTGTTTTCAAAATAACATATTTTTGGGTATCTCAAATAACAATCCAAATGCCTAGTGAGTATAATATACTATGAACCTCTACTCAATGCAGCAACATGAATCAGAAAGCGAATATACCTGTTTGACAGGCTACAAATAAACTGTATGATCCAGTGGTGTGTACTGAACTTTTCATTGAGGTAAGCAGTTACAAGAGAATAGATTGTTTTTAAATATGAAATTACATTTTTGATGAATTTGTCATAAAACTCAGACCTCAGCTGCCCTAGATCCTTTTCAGCTGTCAAGTGGGTGTGCCTATGTATAAAGTGTGCCAATCACATAAAACATTTTCTTGCACCATTCCATTGTTGTTTTAAAATTGTGAGCTCATACCTTTCCCT
This sequence comes from Schistocerca cancellata, assembly GCF_023864275.1. Classification (NCBI taxonomy): domain Eukaryota; kingdom Metazoa; phylum Arthropoda; class Insecta; order Orthoptera; family Acrididae; genus Schistocerca; species Schistocerca cancellata. Next base: position 865,903,542 of record NC_064626.1, on the reverse strand, counting down.
TTATTACTGGGTTAGCTAGCACAGTGATAAGCTGTGTTGTCATATGACCAAATGAGGAGCAATAATATAAAATAAAGAGCGAGCGCAGTGAAAAAAAATATGATCCGTGCATGAAAATGACCATGATTCCAAGCCATCAGCACACTCTTATTCTGAGGCAGTTATCTATGAGATAATTAGTGCGCCCCCATGTGTGTTATGAAAAATGGCATGCCCATTTGAGGATTAATAACAAAGCTAAGTTTGGAAGCTGTTCTTGAGAATGTAAAATACAAATATAGGAGGGTTTTTTTTTTTTTTCCATGGCTGAAAAGCTTCTCTCAGCTGAAGGCAGTGGATGCAGAAATAAAAAACTGTTACAGTAAATTAAAAGAATGTTGTTCGCTTCCCTGCTCAACCATTCCGATTTTGTATCTTTGAAGTTTTCTCACTGCACTACAGAAAATTCTTGAATGTGTCACTGTGTATGATTACTACTTTTCTTACGCCAATAATGGCCTTGCTGAGTAGCTGATGGTGCAGTCATTACAAGCTATTTGTGATCCCATATTATATTTCCATTTACTTCTCACAATGAAAACTGCATGCTATCAACAAGCAGGGGTTTTGTGTTTACACTCAACTGACATGGCATGTCAATTAGACAGCTACAAAATTTTCCAGAGTCATCCTGTCTCCTCCTAAGAATGTGTCCTTTCTCTTTGTACTTTTCAGTGGGAGTTTGGTTACATGCAGCAAACATGGGATGTCATTTCTCTTGTCTGACCTTCAATTAAGACACAGTAAAATCTCCACATTGTCTCTCAGTGTTTGACACCTAGATCCTTCCATGCCTAATGCTCAGGGGTTCCGGGTTACTATCAGAGATTTTGTTAAAATTTTGTATGTAGATGCCTATTTTACAAGTAATTTCAAAAATTCATGCTGCTCAATTGCAGTACTTGGCCTTTTGAAGCCTCTTAAGCCACGATTTAAATTTTGATATGAGGATGCAAAGGTCTGTCATTTATGAGGTGATGTATTTCAATGGATTGTTAAGCTGCATCCCTGAAAATCAGTACACTACACCAATAATTTGTATGGTATAAGGTATACATTCATTCACCACTCAAGGGACACTCCAAGTCATCAAGAGAATTCACCGTAACAGAAAACTTTCGAAGTTCAAGTAGAACTATATTCTGAAGTAATTGTCATACAAAGTTCTGCTTTTTGGGATTTTGTTCTCTATCAGTTCATTTGTGGGATCTGGAAAATCTGGATGTTCTTGAGATAAATAGGGGACATGTTTGCTCTAGAAAATTTTTCCTTGATATTTAGGCAATTTTAAATTCTTATATCATCTCAAAAAGGCTTCCTCTAATGTAGTTAGTTCCTATACAGCAGCTTAATTTTATTTTGTTTTCACTAATAACCAACATAATCTAAAATACATTCATGTACATTTTTGTGGACAGTCATAGAATTTTTTTTTACTGATTTTTGAAGAACGAGTGCCCACATTTTTTTTAAACAAAAAATACACAGGGTGCACACTGTTGCAAAAGCAGTTCACTGCTTTAAACAGTTATATTTTTCAGAACACATTCAGCTAGGGTTGCCAACTTTATCTGGAGCCAAAACTGGACAACTCCAAAATGTATTACTATTATTACTACAACTACTACTACTATTATTACTATTTTATTATTATATTACTGCTAATAAATAATAATAATAATAATAATAATAATAATAATAATAATAATAATATTCACAACACATACATTATAGCTACTACAACAGGAAGCATGCATTTATTTAACACAATACTCAGTGTTAACCTTTTGAAGGTGCATTTTTTTGTAGCAACTCAGCAAAGACAATTTTTTTGCTATTCTATTAGAATTGTAATCAACTGATATATTTATTTTTTTATAATTTTATTTTTGTGATTTAGGACCAGAAACTATGGTGGTACAGACGCTGACAAGCCAAGGAAACTGGTGCACCTAGCTAATATTGTGCAGGGCCCCCGCAAGCACACAGAATTGTTGTGACACAATGTGGCATGGACTCGACTAATGTCTGAAGTAGTGCTGGAAGAAACTGTCATCAGGAATCCTGCAGGGCTGTCCATAAAGCCGTAAGAATACGAGGGGATGGAGGTCACTTCTGAACCGCATGTTGCAAGGCATCCAACACATGCTCAATAATGTTCATGTCTGAAGAGTGTGGTGGCACGTGGATGTGTTTAAACTCAGAAGAGTGTTCCTGGAGCCAATACATAGCAATTCTGGACTGTGGGGCATCACACTGTCCAGCTGGAATTGCCCAAGTCTGTGGGAATGCACAATAGACATGAATGGATGCAGGTGCTCAGACAAGATGCTTACGTATGTGTCTCCTGTCAGAGCCATACTACATGTATCAAGGGTCCCATATCACTCCAACTGCACATGCTGCACATCATTACAGAGCCTCCACCAGCTTAAACAGTCCCTTGCTGACATGCTGGGTCCATGGATTCGTGAGGTTTTCTCCATACCCATGATGATGTTTCATTGAAAGGTTTGCACACTGACACTTATTGATGGCCCAGCACTGAAATCTGCAGCAATTTGCAGAAAGGTTGTACTTCTGTCACGTCGAACGATTCTCTACAGTGGCCGTTGGTCCCATTCTTGCAGGATCTTTTTCTGGCTGCAGCGATGTCGGAAATCTGATGTTTTACTGGATTCCTAATATTCACGGTATACTCATGAAATCCCCTCCCCCCCCCCCCCCCCCCCCCCCCCCATGAACCATGGACCTTGCCGTTGGTGGGGAGCCTGGCGTGCCTCAGCGATACATATAGCCGTACCGTAGGTGCAACCACAACGGAGGGGTATCTGTTGAGAGGCCAGACAAACGTGTGGTTCCTGAAGAGGGGCAGCAGCCTTTTCAGTAGTCGCAAGGGCAACAGTCTGGATGATTGACTGATCTGGCCTTGTAACACTAACCAAAACGGCCTTGCTGTGCTGGTACTGCGAACGGCTGAAAGCAAGGGGAAACTACGGCTGTAATTTTTCCCAAGGGTATGCAGCTTTACTGTATGATTAAATGATGATGGCGTCCTCTTGGGTAAAATATTCCCGAGGTAAAATAGTCCCCCATTCGGATCTCCGGGTGGGGACTACTCAAGAGGATGTCGTTATCAGAAGAAAGACAACTGGCATTCTACGATCCGGAGCGTGGAATGTCCGATCCCTTAATCGGGCAGATAGGTTAGAAAATTTAAAAAGGGAAATGGATAGGTTAAAGTTAGATATAGTGGGAATTAGTGAAATTCGGTGGCAGGAGGAACAAGACTTCTGGTCAGGTGACTACAGGGTTATAAACACAAAATCAAATAGGCGTAATGCAGGAGTAGGTTTAATAAAGAATAGGAAAATAGGAATGCGGGTAAGCTACTACCAACAGCATAGCGAACGCATTATTGTGGCCAAGATAGATACGAAGCCCACGCCTACTACAGTAGTACAAGTTTATATGCCAACTAGCTCTGCAGATGACAAAGAAGTTGAAGAAATGTATGGTGAAATAAAAGAAATTATTCAGATAGTGAAGGGTGACGAAAATTTAATAGTCATAGGTGACTGGAATTCGGTCATAGGAAAAGGGAGAGAAGGTAAAACGTAGTAGGTGAATATGGATTGGGGCTAAGAAATGAAAGAGAAAGCCGCCTGGTAGAATTTTGCACAGAGCACAACTTAACCATAGCTAACACTTGGTTCAAGAATCATAAAAGAAGGCTGTATACATGGAAGAAGCCTGGAGATACTGACAGGTTTCAGATACATTATCTAATGGTAAGACAGAGATTTAGGAACCAGGTTTTAAATTGTAAGACATTTCCAGGGGCAGATGTGGACTCTGACCACAATCTATTGGTTATGACCTGTAGATTAAAACTGAAGAAACTGCAAAAAAGGTGGGAATTTAAGGAGATGGGGCCTGGATAAACTGAAAGAACCAGAGGTTGTACAGAGTTTCAGGGAGAGCATAAGGGAACAGTTGACAAGAATGGGGGAAAGAAATACAGTAGAAGAAGAATGGGTAGCTTTGAGGGACGAAATAGTGAAGGCAGCAGAGGATCAAGTAAGTAAAAAGATGAGGGCTACTATAAATCCTTAGGTAACAGAAGAAATATTGAATTTAATTGATGAAAGGAGAAAATATAAAAACGCAGTAAATGAAGCAGGCAAAAAGGAATACCAACATCTCAAAAATGAGATCGACAGGAAGTGCAAAATGGCTAAGCAGGGATGGCTAGAGGACAAATGTAAGGATGTAGAGGTTTACCTCACTAGGGGTAAGACAGATACTGCCTACAGGAAAATTAAAGAGACCTTTGGTGACAAGAGAACCATTGTATGAACATCAAGAGCTCAGATGGAAACCCAGTTCTAAGCAAAGAAGGGAAAGCAAAAAGGTGGAAGGAGGATAATAAAGGTCTATACAAGGGCGATGTACTTGAGAACAATATTATGGAAATGGAAGAGGATGTAGATGAAGATGAAATGGGAGATACGATACTGCGTGAAGAGTTTGACAGAGCACTGAAAGACCTGAGTCGAAACAAGGCCCCCGGAGTAGACAACATTCCATTGGAACTACTGACAGTCTTGGGAGAGCCAGTCCTGACAAAACTCTATCATCTGGTGAGCAAGATGTATGAAACACGCGAAATACCCTCATACTTCAAGAAGAATATAATAATTCCAATCCCACAGAAAGCAGGTGTTGACAGACGTGAAAATTACCGAACTATCAGTTTAATAAGTCACAGCTGCAAAATACTAACGCGAATTCTTTACAGAAGAATGGAAAAACTAGTAGAAGCTGACCTCGGGGAAGATCAGTTTGGATTCCGTAGAAATGTTGGAACACGTGAGGCAATACTGACCCTACGACTCATCTTAGAAGCTAGATTAAGGAAGGGCAAACCTACGTTTCTAGCATTTGTAGACTTAGAGAAAGCTTTTGACAATGTTGGATGGAATACTCTGTTTCAAATTCTGAAGGTGGCAGGGGTAAAATACAGCGAGCAAAAGGCTATTTACAATTTGTACAGAAACCAGGTGGCAGTTATAAGAATCGAGGGGCATGAAAGGGAAGCAGTGGTTGGGAAGGGAGTGAGACAGGGCTGTAGCCTATCCCCGATGTTATTCAATCTGTATATTGAGCAAGCAGTGAAGGAAACAAAAGAAAAATTCAGAGTAGGTATTAAAATCCGTGGAGAAGAAATAAAAACTTTGAGGTTCGCCGATGACATTGTAATTCTGTCAGAGACAGCAAAGGACTTGGAAGAGCAGTTGAACGGAACGGATAGTGTCTTGAAAGAAGGCTATAAGATGAACATCAACAAAAACAAAACGAGGATAATGGAACGTAGTCGAATTAAGTCGGGTGATGCTGAGGGAATTAGATTAGGAAAGGAGACACTTAAAGTAGTAAAGGAGTTTTGCTATTTGGGGAGCAAAATAACTGATGATGGTTGAAGTAGAGAGGATATAAAATGTAGATTGACAATGGCAAGGAAAACGTTTCTGAAGAAGAGAAATTTGTTAACATTGAGTATAGATTTAAGTGTCAGGAAGTCATTTCTGAAAGTATTTGTATGGACTGTAGCCATGTATGGAAGTGAAACATGGACGATAAATAGGTTGGACAAGAAGAGAATAGAAGCTTTTGAAATGTGGTGCTACAGAAGAATGCTGAAGATTAGATGGGTAGACCACATAACTAATGAGGAAGTATTGAATAGGATTGGGGAGAAGAGAAGTTTGTGGCACAACTTGACTAGAAGAAGGGATCGGATGGTAGGACATATTCTGAGGCATCAAGGGATCACCAATTTAGTACTGGAGGGCAGGGTGGAGGGTAATAATCGTAGAGGGAGACCAAGAGATGAATACACTAAGGAGATTCAGAGGGATGCAGGATGCAGTAGGTACTGGGAGATCAAGAGGCTTGTACAGGATAGAGTAGCATGGAGAGCTGCATCAAACGAGTCTCAGGACTGAAGACCACAACAACAACTCATGAAATGGACGTACAGGGAAATCCCCACTTCATCGCTACCTTGGAGATGCTGTGTCATGCGACCACTGTAACGCCACATTCAAACTCACTTGAATATTGATAACCTACCATTGTAGCAGCAGTAGCGGATCTAACAACTGCGCCAGACTCTTGTAGTCTCATACAGACACTGCCGACCGCAGTACCGTATCCTCCCTGTTTACATATCTCTGTATTTGAATATGCATGCCTATATCAGTTTCCTGGGTGCTTCAGTGTATATCGCCATGGTACCTTTGTGAGATATTATGATTGTGGTGGTAAATGGATTTCCCACTTTCCTTTTGTGAGCTGTTATGTGTTGTAACTACATGTAAAAAATAATGAACAGTGTTTTATTTTATGTTTTGTTTTACTTTACTTAAAAAATATTTGTTACTGATATTAAAGTTTACTTACCACAATGTGAAAATAATCATTGAAACTTTATTACACAATAATAATGTATATTGCAGAAGTGAAGCAATGTGTTCTGACAACAATAGTGACCCCATGACAAACAGAAACTGACTGTTGTAGCAGTTTTCATACATCTGGTGCAATGTACTACCACAAGATGTCAAGCATAGGCAGAGGTGGTAAGACATATTCCCAAACACTTTGGGATACCCATAAGTTGGTGGTAAATATGTTTCCCAAGGACCACAAATGACAGATTAGTTTTGTGGTAAATATACTTCCCAAGCCTCTTCCAGAAACTACTTTCGTGGTAACTGTACTTCCCAATAATCATTAAAACACCATTGTTTGGTGGGATATACACTCCCCCACAGTCCTGAAGGCTATATTTCCCAACAACCAGAAACCACAGCTGGTGCAGGAGACTGCCACTAGATGCCAGAAGTGTACAGAAGTGATAACACATTTAGTGGGAAGTATATCCCCCACAGCCTGCGAGAGGGTTAATATGGCGAATCCTGCCATTTTTGCGAGCTTCTATTTTCTTTGCAAGCTATATTTTGAAGTTGTACTTTTTTCCTGACTTGACAACTTTAACAAGTTCTTTCCCACTGTTGGGTTTGACAACTTTAGCAAATTCAGCACATTTTATACAGTAGTTAAAATTCACAAATAGTTCGGCTTTCACCATTTCCACTTTCAGTCGGTTTCTTTCATTGCTCTAGATATTTAGCATCACATTGAAAATCTGCTCTACAAATTTACTGTTGAACAACACTCAGCAAATTATATGCTTTGCATCTCTTAAAAAATATCACCCATTTGTTTGGAGTGTTTGAGACTAGTAAGTCCTTAATGAATGCCAAGGCATCATTCAGTGTGCATATTTCAGATAATAGTCCATCACCATTTATATTTATATTGAAATAATCTGTAAGATTCATTATGTTCTGGTTTTTAAGGGGCTCTTCAAGATTTAGCTGAGAGCTCTGCTTGAAACGTGAATCTTCACTGAATTAAAACCATTTAACTCGATATCCCAGAATCCTGGTATACACTTGCTGAACTTCTGACAAATTTTGCTTGTTCATATTGTGGACTTCGTTCAGCTCTTGTACTACCTCGAATCTGAAGAAGTTATTTCTTCGTCTATTATTAATTTCTGTACCCAACTTCAGGAACACAGAATATGTTTCAGGTATCTGCATATAATCACTTTCCACGTTTTATGGTTGTATTAAATAAATGCATACCATTGTGGACAAAGTATATGTAGATCTCTGGAAGTGTTACTTCATCATTCACCTTACTGTCGTTTTTGATAAGATACAAATATACAAATAAGTTTGGTAGTTTTGTCTTCATCCTGGTTTAGAAAATACAACTTCATCAATGGCCAGTTCTGGAATAATCTATCTACAGCAGAAAAAAAAGTATGTGGGAACCTGCCGGAGTTGTATGGAGTACTCTGCAGGAACTAATAAAGTTCTTCAGCTCACTCACCTTATTCACACTTGAAGGAGATTCATTAAATACTTTAACCACTAATGATTCAATATCGTATGACAGTAGTTTGTACATATTTCGCACTACTGTACAGTATATATATATGTGACAATGTCCTGCAATAAGATGTGGTGCTTCAAATATTTATTCAACTACATGAAAACAATTGTCCACACCATAAACAACTAGTTGCAGTCCTGAAAGGCCAGTCTTAATGAAGCTCTCTTTAAGCTTCTTGTCTATAGAAGTCAATGTTTCGTCAACGTCTTCATGAAAATCTGTAACACCTTAAGTCATCCCCATTTCTTGCCTGAAGAATTGGAGAGCAAGTGGAAATAATTTCATATTTCCTTTATTTGAAGCATCACAGAAGCTGTACCAACTTTCTTCATAAATTGTTGCAAAGAATGTGGAGCCAATACATTCTCTACTATAGCTTCGGCTTTAGACGGTTCACAATGACTTTTGGATGATAGTTTCGAATTTTGAAACAAAAAATGAAACAGGAGAGCATTTCCACAGTCTTGTGAAAGGTAACTATGGTGACGTTTCGCTCCATGATATGTTAATATTAGTTCTGTCGCTGACACTTCCGTTTTGTTTCTAGTTCCCGCTGGCACGAAATACCTTTCAATAGTGGAGTTTCTTAATACACCCCGCATCTTATCAATATGAGTCTTGCTACTGGCATGATGCTTTACAACTGTAAAACTTACATAGCATGTTTTACAATACCCGGTATATTCATCCTGTCTTGAAAGCCACCCCGAAAAGCCTGTTTCATGTACCCATTTGTCACTGAAATGACACTTACGGCACTATTTTTTAGCCTGCTGCATTAGAGAAGCTCACTACAATACAAAGTCTTATATGTACCCATATCACTCAGTCACTACAATAGCTTTCTTGAACACATACTTTTTATGTCTGGCCAGGACATTCAACCGGATGCCACAGTTTTTATTTAAAAACCAGACAGTTGGCAACACTGCAGTCAGCTATCTACATGAAAAGACATACTATTGTCTCAGTAGTTCCATAATGGAAGTGCATGACAACTAATTTGAAGTTCACATTCACACTGTCCTAACTGGCAAAATAAGTGGACTTCATTGCCTATTTAAGGATTACTTTCTTTTTCATGAAATTATGTTCCATTATTATTATCTAGCATTATAAGATAAGCCAACAATACTGTCACATTATACTTTTTAGAAATAGAAGAAATCTGCCAAATGGCCGGCCGGTGTGGCCGAGTGGTTCTAGGCGCGTCAGTCTGGAACTGCGCTACCGCTATGGTCGCAGGTTCGAATCCTGCCTCAGGCATGGATGTGTGTGATGTCCTTAGGTTAGTCAGGTTTAAGTAGTTCTAAGTTCTAGGGGCTGATGACCTCAGATGCTAAGTTCCATAGTGCTCAGAGCCATTTGAACCAATCTGCCAAATCAATATCTTCAGCTTTGTAGTGAACATAAGTTTAGCTGCCTAGTCACAGAAAAAGACCAAATAAATGAGAAGGGATATTCTGTGATCATGAATTTCACAATATTAGGGTTTTAGTTATTTTTCTTTTCTTTTTCTCAGGTTCTAATCTGTACTATATTTCAATTTGTATGCAGTCAACAACTGAAGAACTATTCCAGGCCAAAAACGAAGATTGCAGTACCACCCATCTGCTTTGACGCACGATGCCATCAAGATGGTTGAAACCCCCCCCCCCCCCCCTACTTTATCCTTCTTTACTTATTTTGCGTTCCGTAGATTCTGGTAGTGAGTGAATTACAAGGATATAGAATGTGTCAAGCAGTACAGAGTTCAAATGTAACTTACATGACAATAAAAATTACAATGTAAATAACGTATAAACTAAAGAGCATATTTTGTATGGCTGGAAATGAAGCACACACTTTGTACCCAACAATAGAACTTCCAACAGTTCTATTACCACAAGATAACCAGTTTCAACAGTCTTACACTGCCATCACTAAGGGGAAACTATAAGGATAATGAGGGGAGAGGGTGCGGGGGGAGGGGGGGACACTGTATGGGGGAGGGGGGCAAGGGGAGTGGGGGAAACTACAATTAATTTCATTGAATCATAAAAAATGTAAAATTACACGTACCTTATGGAACCTGCTATAAAATTGTCATGTTACATTACATAAGTCAAAGCATAAAGGGCAATCTAGAAGTACACATATCTTGATAAAAAACCCAGTTGGTAAACTGCACACAGCTGATAAGATCCACATACCATCCATGCGTATCAACGATGATTGTGACTCTCCCAAGCTTGCCAAAGAGCTCTACAGTGCCAGTGGAGTGTTAACCTCTAAAGGTGGCACATTCACTAAAAAGTTAACTATCTCACCACTGGATGGCGTATGTAGTACAAGCTAAATAATAACACGCCATTGTTACAAGCAATGAATAGTGGTACATGAGAAATGAAGGTGGATTTTTCAAAGTGCCCAATACAACAATCCGGAATGCCACCTGACCATACACATTAAAATTAGCATGGGCTTATGCTCCATATAAAATTTGTAGTTACTACACACTGCGTGTTTACTGAGTGTAAGAATTTTATAACACGTTCCATAAAGTACGTGAAATTTTATATAATCGGTGAAATTTACTGTAACCTCCCCCCCCCCCCCCCCCCCCCAAATATATTCATGTTCTCCCCTTGGATCAGATGATGGCAGCATAATACTGTTGAAACCAGTCATCTTGGAACAATTAAAGTACCTACACTGTGATCGTGGTGTAAGAGTGTGTTCTCCAGCCCCCTCCCCCCCCCCCTCCCCCCCAAGAGCGTATTCTTAATTCATAGAAGGCAAACTACTTTCAAAATATGGGCCATGCAGTAATATATTTTCTAAAAAGGATCAGCATATGTTCAAAGGTTTGAATCCAATTGACCACATTGTATCAAATAAATTGTGAAATGTTGGCAAACATGTTTGACTTGCTCAAAAACAACTGAAAGTTGCAAAACCACCACTCGGCTTTGACCTACATCATAACTGTGTTGTGTTGTGTAACACAAGCAAAGCCGTTGCGTATCGAACCAGGGAAGAGTAATGATGGTGTGGCAAGACAATACCTGGAGGCTATTAGGAGGTGTTCCTGGTTCGCTACAGTTCTCTTTTTTGTGGGAATGATGTGGCAGCCTAAATATTTTTGTCAGCAGATTTTGGGTAGTAAGCAGGCTTTTATGTTTTCATTGTTCTTTATTGTATGAAGTGTAGTGTGGTAGTACATAATTTTCTTTGAGATGTGGTTATCGAAATTTATTTTGGAAGAGTTCATGATTTTGTGGTTTGGTTTCGTAGTAGTTCATATTAGTTGTTTACAGTAGTGGCTATAGTGAAGTGTGCTATACTCATTTTGGTCTGGTTTGATTATGATGACAGTTGCTTCTGTTAGTTTTGGTTTGCTGGTATTGTGGACATTGTTTGAGCAATATAGGTCAAGTGACTTGATTTTTGGGTTAATATTCATTTTGGAATGGTGGTGTGGTTCTTATTATCGTATATTTAGTTTGTCCATGTCCAAAACCCTGTACTTGCCTCAGTTGTCCCATTAGTATAAATCTACTGCTGCAGTTAAATATTTAGCATGTTGCTTTTGCTTGTTTGTGGGTGTAATGAGTGAGGTCATGGTCGTCAAATTGTATATACTTGGAATAGTGGTCTTCGCCATCTTCGCTATTGGTAATCCCAAAAACTCTGTACAGCATATTCAAAGGGTCATTACATTACATTAATAGTTATTCCATATATCATGAATACGACATTTCATAATTAAGTGGAATGTGTCAGTTTAACATAAGTTTTGTTTAAACAACATAATTAATTTTTTTTCTTAACATTGGCAGCAAACAGATGGTTCAAATACGTCTCAGAAGATGCTGAGTAGTGCAGTTGCCATAGTGTAGTGGTTATGATACAAGATTGTTGTATGGAGGGTCATGAGTTCAAAACTCACATGAACTGTAAAACTTAATTTCTATATTCCATTCGAGTACATTCTAGAAGTATCCACAAATAGCAAGAATCATTGTACTGGAATGTTCTGTAGCTGTATATATACCATATATGTTCTGGCCGGAGGCAGTTCGCTCCGCGCTCTTGCATGTGCAAGTGCTGAATGAACCTTCGTTAAGTGAAGTTAGTGTTCGTCATTCATCTACTTACACCTTCCTCTATGTGACAATAAAATAAATTTTCTAGGGACATAGAAGCTTATGTTAACAAATCAGCACGGGTTTGGAATGCATTATTTGTTTGAAACTCAGCTTGCCCTTTTCCCACAATACACTAGGAACTATGGATAAAGGGCAACAGACAGAGTCCATATTCCTAGATTCTGGAAAGCATTTGACATGGTGCTCATGTCAGATTATTAACAAAGGTAAGAGTATATGGAATAGATTCCCAGATATGCGAATCACTCAAAGTTTTCTTTAGTAATAGAAGCCAGTGCATTGTCCTTAACGGCAGCTGTTCATTAGAGATAAGGGTATTGTTCAGAGTGCTCCAGGGAAGTGTGATAGGACCACTGTAACATTCTATATACATAAATGATTTGGTGAACAGAGTGGACCGCAATCTATGATTGTTTGCTAATAAAGCTTGCGTACGGTAAGGAGGTGAAGTTGAACGACTATACGAGGATGCAAGATGACTTAGATAAAAATCTCTAGTTGGTATGATGAATTGCAGCTAGCTCTAAATGTAGAAAAATGTAAATTAATACAGATGAGTAAGAAAAAAAACCATAATGTTCAAGTACAGCATTGGTGGCATCCTGTTTGACACAGTTATGTCATGTAAATATCTGGGCACAATGATGCAATGTAATACAAAATGGAAAAAGCATGTGGAGGATTGTAATAGGGAAGGTGAATGGTAACTTTGGTTTATTGGGAGAATTTTAGGAAAGTGTGATTCATCTGTAAAGGGTGCTAGTGTGACCTGTTCTTGAGCACTGCTCGAGGTTTGGTATCCATACCAAGCCCAATTAAAGGAAGACATCAAAGCAGCAATTCAGAGGCAGGCTGCAGATTTGTTACCAAAACATTCAAACAATACACAAGCGTTACGGAGATGCTTCAAGAACTCAAATGGAAATCCCTGGAGAGAAGGCGCTGTTCTTTTCAAAGAACACTATTGAGAAAATGTAGAGAACCATCATTTGAAGCTGATTGCAGAACAATTCTGCTGCTGCCAACATACGAGGGTCATTTTTAAAGTAAGAACAAATTTGTAATGGAGTAAGAAAAACTTTATTTATGAACATAAATTGTATCACAGACTACAGTACGCACAGTTTTTCCACTTTTAAACATAGTCACCATGAACATTTAAACATTTCTCAAATTCTGGCACCAGCTTTTGGATCCCAGAACAAAGAACTCTGCCACCTGACCATTAAACCAGTTAGTAACACTTTCTTTCAACGTGCCATCATTTTCCAAGTGCTTCCCACTGAGAAATTCCTTCAGTTTTGGAAACAGATAAAAATCTGATGGTGTTAAGTCAGGGCTGTTTGGCGGAAGATCCAGTAATTCCCAATGAAACTTGGCAGTTGCGTCTTTGCTGCAACATGAGGCCGACGACTGTCATGAAGCGGAACAATGGTGTTAGAGAGCAGCCCCCACAAGTGGTTTCGAATAGCACTTCTAAGGCTTAATAAAGTTTCACAGTACCACTTAGCATTTATTGTTGTTCCTCTTGGCAAGAAGTCTAGCAGAAGAATGTCTTTCCCGTCGGAAAAAAACTGTGGCCATAATTTTCCGTGGTTTCATCAGAGGGTTTGAATGATGCAACTCACTGGATTGACGTTTATTCCCTGGAGTGTAGCGCACAATCCACGCTTCATCACCAGTCACAACACAATGTGACTCAAGAACTTGTCACCATTCTTGTGATAGCACTCCAAAAACATTTTCGGCATCCATCTCGTACACTTTTTTTTTTTTAAGTAACAATGAGAAACTACTGCTCTCGATATTTGTGGAAATTTCTGATACAGCTTGTCAACAGTGAAGCAACTGTTTTGGCAAATTGCATCAACTTTTTGTGTCAAGTCTTCATTCATGACAGTAGGTCATCCAGATCGTTCTTCATCATGAACATCTGTCCGCCCTACATGAAACTGCCCACGCCATATACGCACATTTCCGTCATTCAGCAGGACCAACTTGTTTTGCATTTACGAACCAAATATCTGAGCGCACTCCACAATCAGCAAGATTACTGATCGACATGGCGACAAATGAAACAATATAACCATACAACCAACAGCAGCAGATATGTGAAACGTAATGGCGGCATAATGAGAGACTAGCCTAGAGTGGCCGACTGTGAACGGACGTCACTTGACATGATGCAAGGACACGATGCGCTTTTGGTACTTACTTTAAAAATGACACTCACTCATACATGTCGCATATGGATCACGAAGATAAGATACGACAAATTAGGGCCCATATGGAGGCATATAGACAGTTATATTCCCCTTGCTCTATTTGCAAGTGGAACAGAAAAGGAAATAACTAGTTATGATACAGTCTGTGCAGACTATGGTGGCAGATGTGTAGTGACCAATTTTCATCCCAAGCACTGGGCAAATTAATTCGTTTCTTCAGAAACGGAGGTCGATATTGCCCACTTACGACCTGCATCCGACGCACTGCGCTGTGAGAATTGAGGCGCACACCCTGAAATCTTTCTCAAATGATTTTGCAGAAACTATTCAGTAAAAAAATTTCATTTTCGCATTATGCATAGCTTTATGTATCAGCTTGATGGTCATGGCTCATCATTTTGTTAATGGTCACAGTTATTGTAATATACGCAATTAAGTAAGACACTGTGTGACATTTGAAAAAGTTTGAAATGAAAAATAGGGGTCACTATGATTTTGCATCTGATGCATATTACATCGTACATTGCTGCATATAAAATTTATGCTCACATATTGTATTTTTGCTTAGAATTGGGTGGAGGTCTACATAGCACCAGGCTCAAGAAAATTGATCCAATATAACACACTAGTTTGCGATCGCTGCTGCCAGCGATGAGGCCAGAGTGAAATGTCCATAACATTTCTTATATTTCATAAATGGTTTGAGATATCGACATGAGATTCTGGCAAATGATAGCATGCAAAGAGGAGAGTATATTGCCGTATGGTTACTATGTGAAACTTCATTACCTACCATGTTATTCCACTAACTACAAACCCTTTTGATGAAAGATTGTAGTTTTGGAAGGACATCGATGACTGGTGAAATGACACATGCTGTAATTTTGGAACAGCATAAATGAAGACATTACATGTTTAACTTTCTACCATGAATATACTTCTCCATAAGCTACTGACCTTACTTGACCTCAGTTCCTCACTTAATTTAATAAACCATTGTTTCAGAATTCTCTCGAATTGTGTGTAGAACATGTTGGTTAGGTGGAGCTGTATACACTCTGCTGTATTTTGACAAAAGGAGCAAATTTTAACACAGCAACAAGAGAAATGTAGATGTTAATCATAATTCTCCACTCACAACACTTCTCTGAAAGTTACAAATGGTTAACAAGAGAGGCAAAACTAAATCGCTGCTTTTGTTGCATTTTCAGTGGAATAATTCTTAGATACTAACCAAAGCAGAGGTGGCACTAGATCTTTTTGGATGGTCACCGTGCGAATGTGGGCATGGAGGGGCTCCACTCAATATTTACAAAAAAAAAATGTTGAACATAGGCTTCAGTTTAGAAAGGCACTTCCTCTCCAGCACACCGCATTTCCCTTACAGTATCTGCCCGCAACCCCCACCATAACCCCCCCCCCCCTCCCCCTGCGCACAAACACAAACGTGTGTGCTGCCAACTTAACATCCACCAGCCACATTATTCTGTGGGCACTGCACAGGGTTCCACCACAACACACCTCACAGCAGCTTGTGGAGCAAGTATGTAGATGCAGACGATCAGAGTTTGGTGTTCCTTAGAGAACGGTGAAAAAACGTGAAAATTGAAAAATGGCACCAGTATTTTGGCTACACCAGAGGGGAAAAGAAAGCAAATATAAATGAAAATTTAGAATTAGGATCATCCACAATAACCTCCAACTTGACAGGTCTTCATTTCACTAAAATAAAAATAAAAAAGAAGGCATCCTTAACCTATGAAAGAAAGCCTGAAATCTAGTGTAGTAACAGTGCCATTAGATTTTGCAAAAAACATTCAATTTTCAGGATTCTGTGCAAGGTTTTCATGGGCAAAACAGTCAAGCTAATAAGTACTTCACACGGATTCATTTTGTTGCAAATAAACATACAGTACAGTGACAAAGCACCTGCACTGTAAGTGACAGGAGGTACAACAAAATGTGTCAACTTCATGAAACAGATGATCACTGAAATGCAAAACTTTGTTAATTTTTGTGATAGATTTGCTGACCACTACAAAAACGTCAAAAATTTTATTCATATATGCAATACCACCAAAATACTGGTATTAAAGCTCAACGGAACCTCTGGTACCAGCCACGATAAATCAGCTTGTCATGAGATTGGAGGAACTCCCACACTGCTGGCTGCAAGGGTTAACTTGCAACAGCCAATGGAAATCCAAATTTGATCTGTATGCATCTTATCACCTAAACTTGACAAAAACCAAATTTATTTTTGTTGACAAGTCTCAGAATTGTCTGGGACTGGGCAAGGAGGTGGTTTTCTTCTGCACATAAAGTCGCTATAACAAGACAAAAATCATTTGTTTCTTCCAACTGACTCTCAACTGATTCAAATTACATGAATTCCTGAGGACCTGCTGTTTTTTGTTTGCCAACATTTAAGACTCAGTGCAGTATCAGCCGGAATTTGAAGCTACAGTTTTACAGTCAGGTTAGTATGTTGCCTGCATTTATGAAAACAACTGCTGCTTTGGTAAGGTTTGTGAAATTTCACTTGAAGAACATGACACTTCAATGATTAGTTTTAGCCATACATGTGACCCTTCATGTTTATTTTTCCCAGTAGGTATACTTGGATCTATGAAAATTTACTCTTGAAAACTGTCAATTCCTGAAGCATTCTCTTTGGATTAACATTTTAGTTTCCCAAATGTACTCATTCAAAAGGGTGAGGCAAAATTTAAAGTGCTAAAATTGTTATTCTGACAATATAGGTCCAGCTCTGGATTCATTAGGTAATTCATCTGTGTGGCTTGGGAACATCTTTTTAGCAACCCAATAACAGGCTTGAGTAGCTTGGGAACGTCCCCCACCTGTGGGTGGACTTGCATTGCTATCTCTCCCCTCAGAGAGCTAGGGGAAACAGCTGTAGTAGACAAATTCAAGTTGGTGCTCAAAGAGAGCTCCAGAATCATCAACAAAACCTTGCTTACGATAGATTCAGTTGAATTTACAAGCTAACACAAAATAACGGGAACAATTTTTAAGATAAACTGTGGAACAGTGTACTTTGCAATTGTGTTTCAAACTGTAACTTCTGCTCAGCAAAGTACAACAAGAGTTTCTTGTCATCAAAATATCTTTTGCCAAATCTGGGGTAGTGACGTGGGGATAATTGCTAAAATTGGTCAACCTGACACTGACTGAGACACTAATTAAGCAGTTATGGTTCACGAGAGATACTGGGTCAACGGAAGCGTCCGATTCCACCCGTCAGCTTTGACCCGTGACGTGAGGCTGTTGGGGTGTGTGACGTCATGGAGTTTAGTTTGTGAGAGTAGCGTGCTTGTAGGTGTAGTTTTGATGTGATCGGTGGTGCTCTCTGGTGATGTGTTTATGTGTTGCGTGTTAGGTGATGTTTTTGGTTTAGTTTGCGTGTGTGGCATGTTTATAGGTGGCGTATTGTTGCGGTCGGTGGTTCTCTCTGGTAATGTGTTTATGGGTAGTGTGTTATGTGGTGTATGGGGTTCATTTGCATGGTAGCACTGCACGTGTGTGGTATCGGTGGTGACTGTGCTTTCAGCGGAATATTTTTCAGCAATTTTGGTTTTGTTATGTCGACATTATTGTAGTTTTTTTTTTTTCTGTTCGTCGTGTGCGAGGATCCTGGTTCGAGAAGTCTAGGTTTGGCATACGAGAAATTGTGTTAATGACGTATCATTTTTGTCATAAATCCAATCACAGTATCTCTGCGCATGAGGTGGGTGTGAGTGAGAGAACAGTGTTTAATTGGTATTCTTATGGTGGTGAGGTGTGTTCTGAATATATTAAGAACAAGGGTACATTGGGTGGGCCTGGTGTTGTGGAGATTGATGAGTCGCAGTTTGGGAAGAGAAAGTATGGGAGGGGTAAGTCTTTGGGTGGTTTATGGGTGTGGGGGGCTGTCGTATTGGGGGGGGGGTTTCAGAATGTGTATTTAGGGTTTTGGAGGGCCGGACAAAAAGGGAATTAGTGGGATTGATTGAGGATTCTATTGAAGAGGGTACCACTATAGTTTCAGATGTGTTTTCTTTTTATAGGGGGTTGGGTCAGCAGGGATACAATCATTTAGTAGTGAACCACAGTGTTGAGTTTAAGAATTATGAGATGGGGGCCAGTACAAATACTATAGAGGGGTTTTGGGCGGCAGTTAAGTCAGTGATTGGGAGGTGGAAGAGGCGCTCTTCTAACCTTCAGTCTCATCTAGATGAGTACCATTGGCAGAAGAGCGCCCGTGAGGACTATTATATTTTTTTAACGGCGGTTAGTAGGTAGGATGTATAGGCCAAAGGTTGTGGGTTAGTTAGCTGTTCAGTGGGGGTCGGTGGCGAGATGTGAAGGGGGGACTTTTTGGTTTTGTGCAAAGTTTTTTTTTTTTTCCAGTTGTTGAGTTGTAGAGTGTGATTGTGATTTTTTTTTTTCTATTTGGTTTTTCTTGGTTTATGGGCCTTTTATTTTTGGCGGGGGTTGGAGTTTTATTTGGTACTGGTTTTTTCTGTTGGTGTGTGTGTGTGTGTGTGTGTGTGTGTGTGTGTGTGTGTGTGTGTGTGTGTGTGTGTGTGTGTGTGTGTGACGGCTGCACCAGAGCTTTTTAGTGGTGAGTTGATGTTTTTTCTGTTTGTTTGTTAAATGGTTGGTGAGGTGTTTGCAAGTTGTTTGTATTGGTGATTTAGTATTTTGCTTTGCTGTTGACTTATATGACTTTAGGGAAGTGTTTGATTGCAGGGTGTGGTTGTGGCTGTAGCTGGTTTGGTATCGGTAGTTGCTGTTGACCTATATAGGTCGAGGGAAGAGTTCAATTCCAATTTTGATTTTCTAAGTGTTTTTATTGAGGTAGGATTACATGTGGTGGTGGTGGTGAAATTTTTTAGGGCTGTAGTGTGGTATCGATTGTTTCTGTTGACCTATATAGGTCAAGGAAAGTGATCGATTCCAGTGGATTTTGTGTGTAGTGGAATTTGGGAAGGTTGTGGGGTCTTGTTATTTTATTGTTTTTTATTGCTTGGTGTAGTGGCTTGTGTTTATATTTAGTTTGTCCCCACCCAAAAACCCCCAATTTCCCCTGCTTGTCCTGTTAGTTTCATTACATTTTTGGAGGAATATCTGTTCAGTGGTTTTTGATCTATTTTCATATTTGTTGTCAGGTGCATGTGATGACGTCATAGGAGCGGTATGGCAGTTGTTGTGAAAGGTTGTTTCCACCATACTGGTGACGTCATTGGTCAAAGCAGAGGGGTGGAATCTGACGCTTCCGTTACCCTGAGATATTTATCTATATTTTGTGATTATTTTGAATTAATGTAATATTGTTACTATGGACAGTGCTGTTCCATACACACATTCAGGACATGTTGAACAAGAGCATATACACTGAACTATTATAAAATTATGGAAAAATTATTAATGGAGCAACATCAATCAGTGTAAATAGCCACTGACAATGCCTTCATAAGTTAAGGCAAAACACGTCCAGTAAAACAAATATTGCCATTATTCAGTTGCAAGTGGAGATTTCTAACATACAAGTCATTAATGTAAAATTAATGAAGTTTTGCGTGACAGTTATATTGATCCATACTCCCGGAGATAAAATGACGACACTGATTCTAAGCAGGAAACAGAAGATAATGATGAGAGTCACTACAAGAGGTGAAGAAGGCCTAAATGTGTAAAATTCACATCACGCTGACTGCTACTTTTACAGCACACGTAACATCTGATGGAGAAACTCAGTGCAATTCCCACCATAGTGACTGCTACTCTTACAGCAGAGGTAACATCTAATGGAGAATGGCAGAGCTACTTAATATCAGAATGCAACAAAGTAATACTGTGCTGCAGGTTCCTGGACTGTGAATGATCAAATGCGAGTTACTCTCCCTCTCAAAGAAGTCAATTTTCACATAAAAATAGGGTCTTCATGTGAGAATCTTTATACGCTCACTCATATTTACAGCAATCTTCAAATATAGCAAAAAATCATAATTTTTACTCTGAAATGGTCATTTTTAGAGGCACTACAATAAGGAAAATATTTGTTTATTTCAGGATCAGTGTAATTTGAAAACTGATCTGACAGGGGGAAAAAATACACCTGATGCTGTCTCTCACATCAACAGATTCACTGACACCTAAGTTATTTTCAAGGCTGCAGAGAGAGAGAGAGAGAGAGAGAGAGAGAGAGAGAGAGAGAGAGAGTGTGTGTGTGTGTGTGTGTGTGTGTGTGTGTGTGTGTGTGTGTTTTTTTTCACAAAACACTTGTACCTTTTAATAGTGTATGTAGATTTCCAGTCTTATAAGATATAGAGTAAATATTATATGTCAAAACTTCATACTCAAACAGTGCCTTCATTCATTCAAGGAAAGGCAGTGATAAGACAACATTTCTCCACGTGAGAAAGGGATCTCTCACAATCTGTAATTAAGACTGACATTGAAATATCACTGCAGACAAATGGTGCAGTTCAAATTCGCTTGTAAATGAGCTTCATCACATATGGATGTAGGAACTTTGAAGAAAATTAAAACTTAGATCCCCTTCAGTTTTCACTTAACACAGTACATACAGAGAATGTGTGGTTCAACGGGAACTTTACTTTCATACAAAGCAAACAAGTCAAATGTTATTGATTCTCCTTTATACACTTCTATGACGGCTGAGCCTTACACTGGAAAGGTATCAATGGACTACATCGGAACTATGTGAACTACAAAGCCTGGCAAAAAAACTCATAGATGACCAATGGTACATGCATCGATCGAGTTTTCCACTAATTTTGACGTCTTTTCTAAATTTCTTCTATATTGTTGGCGCCGAATAAGAATAATTATTACAAGATCCACTTTTCTGGAACCCCATTTGACTTTTCCTTCTTGAGTTTTGCTTCATGTTAAGTTTAGCTATCGTGGTTTGAACACGTATTCCCTAATAAAGTTCAATGAAAAATTAAAAATGTAAGTGACGATATGTATTCCAATACAAATTACTGTAGTCTTGCCACGGTACGCTACATGACATACTGCAACTCACATCAACAGTTCCATTATATCGTGTAATACTTGATGACGTTTAATATACGAGCATAAACTATTATGTATAAGAAAACATCAGGTTTATACACGCATATAACATAAACAAAAACACGCATATATTCGCTAAAACACCAAGTTGCAATATCACATATTGTTCAATTCGGTTGACCAGTAAGTTTCGCTTGAACAAATAACGAAAATATGGCAATACCTCCTGCACAACTTGGTAAAACAATTAAACAACTTATACGCCCACTCCCTGAACCTGTACTTGTCATTTTCAATACACTGTTTTAAATTTTGATAGCTCCAAAAGCCTTCCGTGGAAGATATTCTGCATCGAAATGCGTGTTGACAGCAAGGCGGCAGTGTCACTTCGTCCAAGGAGAGCAGAATCTGTTTATTAGGTTTCGTATGATATCAAACTGTTATGAGATCCACCTATTCTGATACAGTTATCGAGAACAAAACTGAAATTATTCATTAAAGGCCAATTCACAAAGGTCGTCACGTCAGCGTGACTGTCCGTCGAGTCACGTCACGTCACATTAAGTCAATTCAGGTCACGCGATCTCAACTCGTATTGCTGTCCTCAACCGTTCTCACGCGGACGCTGTCGGCTTCGAAATATGATTATTAACTGTTTTTGGGAGGCCAGGACACACTGATGTAACATCACACCCGTCCCGTCCATCTACGTGGTACCTTATATAACTGGATGTTGCAGTTCACACTTACACGAAAATGATATTTATCTGACTCATATGGTTCACTGCTTGTAGGAATCGCCTGTATATTAGAAGAAGAAGACATAAGTAAAGAAACAACGCAAAAAAGAGCTTGGTTCCGGAAAATAATGCCATTACATGGTCCAGAAGGGGATTTCACACACACTACAAGGAGCTATAGGAAGACGAATCTGCATTAATAATTATTTTAGAAGATAGAAGCACCAACTTTTCCATTTGTTATGTCAAATTTCACCAAGAATTTCTAAAAGGAAGACAGTATTACACGCTGCTATCACACCCCATAAATAATGGGTTTATTTAAGTTTAGTTGTCATTCCAGTGCAAATTTTTGTGCAGTAGTCGTATCTCAATCAATACCCTCCTCTCCCCCACCCCCCACCACCACCTCTTTCAAGAATACTTTATCAAACATTAAAAATGCCTGACAACATACAAATAACTTTCACTTAGTAATCAATGTGATTCTACCAGAAGTAACTTTTTCACTCAAAACAACGGCCATATTGCAATCCATTTAATTGTAAAATATTAAATACTGATGTGTATAAAAATCCATTTTATAAATGTTGTAGAGGTAACATAATTTACAAGTACTACTGAAAATCAATTTCTGGCACATGATAATTACAACACAATGTGGAAAAGTTTAATATGTTTGTACCACACTTCTTCTTTCCTAACAGAATTTCAGTAACTCCTCTCACCCATGTCGTACAATTCAGACTGCTACCTCACTGCTTCAATTAATATTTTATTATGGATTTTAACAAAAAGAATAACGAAACTAAACAATTTACAACAAATACTCGAATTACGAAGACTCGGAAAAACGACTGATATCAAGCACGAAAAGCAAGACAAATCAAAGTTAGAGGATGAGCGCGTGTATCGAGAGGAATTGAGCTTGGGACTACCTGGTCAACAATGGATAATGATATCAGCTGTCAAAACATTCTTCCCGAGAAACATTGAGAATGCTGTGATGTAATGTGATGTGATAATATGTGTGGATGCAGCTGTTTGAAATACATTTCGGAATATTTTGATGGATGGGATGTGTGTGATGTGACAGTCAATGTGAATTGGCCTCAATGTGATATGTCGAAACATGGATGTATATAACCATTCTGGTCAAATGTAACCAAATAAGGCCAATTCAGTCTGCCTGTAACATCTCATTACGTCCCATTAAAGCAATTCGCAATGCATTTCAAATGTCAGCATTCACAATGGCCGTCACATAAGGTCACAGTACTGTCAAGGATTATCGAGAAGAAAGTTGTGATGGATGACATTTTCATACATCGTTGATCACATGACACCAAGCTCATAAGCTCATTCCCCCCCTGATACACAGCCTTGATCCTATCTACCCATCTCTATACTTCGTTTCATTGTGTTTTCATGGTTGATATCAGTTGTTATTCTAATACTTCGTCATTTGTTATTTTTATTATGTGTTAAAAATTGTTTCATTTCATTGTTCCTTTTGTCAAAATTTATAATTTTATACTTAATGGCAGAAGATTAATTGAAACTATGAGGCAGTAGTCTGAACCATACAACATTATTGTACTCTAAATTTTTTTAAAGTGAATTTTAGTGGATTTTTCCACGTACCAGTACCATATTTTATGTTTTAGAATGAAATAGATTGCAACATGGCTCCAACCTGAAGTGAAAAAAGTACTATGGGTAGAATTAGATTGATAACAAAATTGACCTTATCTATATGTTGTCAGGTATTTGTAATGCTTGATTAAAAAAAGGTGACTGAAACCTTCAGACATTGCAACAGTGACAAGTGCTCCTTTGCAAGGTATACATAAAGTAACATATTGGAACTGTTTTTATTTGTGGCAGATTTATTTATTTTTATGCAGCTGCCTGGATTGTGTGTGAAATAGTTTTGCAAGCACCAGTGGCCAATGTTTATGAGGTTTCGCTATCTAACCCCAGTACAAATAAGACACTTGAAATATCAAAAGCCTAATACAAAACGTACTGAAAACACATACATCTTGAAGGGCAAGGTATTGAGAAAGATACAACTATTGCACAAAAATTTGCACTACACTGGCAACTAAGCTTAACCTTAAAAGAAATAATTTTCCATGAGCTGTGATAGCAGCTCATAATTCTGTGTCCAGTTTAGTAATTATGTGTATATTGTTGTTGTTGTGTCTTCAGTCCTGAGACTGGTTTGATGCAGTTCTCCATGCTATTCTATCCAGTGCAAGCCTCTTCATCTCCCACTACTTACTGCAACCTACATCCATCTGAATCTGATTAGTGTATTCATCTCTTGGTCTCCCTCTACGATTTTTACCCTCCACGTTGCCCTCTAATGCTAAAGTTGTGACCCCTTGATGCCTCAGAACATGTCCTACCAACCGATCCCTTCTTCTTGTCACGTTGTGCCACAAACTCCTCTTCACCCCATTTCTATTCAATACTTCCTCATTAGTTCAGTGATCTGCCCATCTAATCTTCAACATTGTTCTGTAGCACCACATTTCGAAAGCTTCTATTCTCTTCTTGTCCAAACTATTTATCGTCCATGTTTCACTTCCATACATGGCTACACTCCATACAAATACTTCCAGAAACGACTTCCTGACATTTAAATCTATACTCGATGTTAACAAATTTCTCTTCTTCAAAAACACTTTCCTTGCCATTGCCAGTCTACATTCTATATAATCTCTACCACCACCATCATCAGTTATTTTGCTCCCCAAACAGCAAAACTGCTTTGTTACTTTAAGTGTCTCATTTCCTAATCTAATTCCCTCAGCATCACCCGATTCAATCCGACTACATTCCATTCCGTTCAACTGCTCTTCCAAGTACTTTGCTGTCTCTGACAGAATTACAATGTCATCGGCGAACCTCAAAGTTTTTATTTCTTCTCCATGGATTTTAATACCTACTCTGAATTCTTCTTTTGTTTCCTTTACTGCTTGCTCAATATACAGATTGAATAACATAGGGGAGAGGCTACAACCCTGTCTCACTCCCTTCCCAACCATTGCTCCCCTTTCATGTCTCTCAACTCTTATAACTGCCGTCTGGTTTCTGTACAAATTGTAAATACACTTTCACTCCCTGTATTTTACCCCTGCTACCTTCAGAATTTGAAAGAGAGTATTCCAGTCAACATTGTCAAAAACTTTCTCTAAGGCTACAAATGCTAGAAATGTAGGTTTGCCTTTCCTTAATCTATTTTCTAAGATAAGTCATAGGGTCAGTATTGCATCACGTGCTCCAACATTTGTAGAGTTTTGTCAGGACTGGCTCTCCCAAGACCGTCAGTAGTTCCAATGGAATGTTGTTTCGACTCAGGTCTTTCAGAGCTCTGTCAAACTCTTCACACAGTATCGTATCCCCCATTTCATCTTCATCAACATCCTCTTCCATTTCCATAATATTGTCCTCAAGAACATCGCCCTTGTATAGACCTTCTATATACTCCTTCCACCTTTTTGCTTTCCCTTCTTTGATTAGAACTGGGTTTCCATCTGAGATCTTGATATTCGTACAAGTGGCTCTCTTTTCTCCAAAGGTCTCTTCAATTTTCCTGTAGGCAGTGTCTATCTTACCCCTAGTGAGATATGCCTCTACATCCTTACATTTGTCCTCTAGCCATCCCTGCTTAGCCATTTTGCACTTCCTGTCGATCTCATTTTTGAGATGTTGGTATTCCTTTTTGCCTGCTTCATTTACTGCGTTTTTATATTTTCTCCTTTCATCAATTAAATTCAATATTTCTTCTGTTACCTAAGGATTTATAGTAGCCCTCGTCTTTTTACTTACTTGATCCTCTGCTGCCTTCACTATTTCGTCCCTTAAAGCTACCCATTCTTCTTCTACTGTATTCCTTTCCCCCATTCCTGTCAATTGTTCCCTTATGCTCTCCCTGAAACTGTACAACCTCTGGTTTAGTCAGTTTATCCAAGACCCATCTCCTTAATTTCTCACCTTTTTGCAGTTTCTTCAGTTTTGATCTACAGGTCATAACCAATAGATTGTGGTCAGAGACCATATCTGCCCCTGGAAATGTCTTACAATTTAAAACCTGGTTCCTAAATCTCTGTCTTACCATTATATAAACTATCTGATACCTTTTAGTATCTCCAGGCTTCTTCCATGTATACAACCTTCTTTTATGATTCTTGAACCAAGTGTTAGCTATGATTAAGTTATGCTCTGTGCAAAATTCTACCAGACGGCTTCCTCTTTCATTTCTTAGCCCCAATCCATATTCACCTACTATGCTTCCTTCTCGCCCTTTTCCTACTCTCAAATTGCAGTCACCCATAACTAATAAATTTTTGTCTCCCTTCACTACCTGAATAATTTCTTTTATCTCATCATACATTTCTTCAATTTCTTTGTCATCTGCAGAGCTAGTTGGCATATAAACTTGTACTACTGTAGTAGGCATGGGCTTCGTGTCTATCTTGGCCACAATAATGCGTTCACTATGCTGTTTCTAGTAGCTTACCCGCACTCCTATTTTTATATTCATTATTAAACCTACTCCTGCATTACCCCTATTTGATTTTGTATTTATAACCCTGTATTCACCTGACCAGAAGTCTTGTTCCTCCTGCCACCGAACTTCACTAATTCCCACTATATCTAACTTAAACCTATCCATTTCCCTTTTTAAATTTTCTAACCTATCTGCCCGATTAAGGGATCTGACATTCCACGCTCCGATCTGTAGAACGCCAGTTTTCTTTCTCCTCTTAATGACGTCCTCTTGAGTAGTCCCCGCCCGGAGATCCGAATGGCGGACTATTTTACCTCCAGAATATTTTACCCGAGAGGACGCCATCATCATTTAATCATACAGTGAAGCTGCATACCCTTGGGAAAAATTACGGCCGTAGTTTCCCCTTGCTTTCAGCCATTCGCAGTACCTGCATAGCAAGGCCGTTTTGGTTAGTGTTACAAGGCCAGATCAGTCAATCATCCAGACTGTTGCCCTTGCAACTAATGAAAAGGCTGCTGCCCCTCTTCAGGAACCACTCGTTTGTCTGGCCTCTCAACAGATACCCCTCCGTTGTGGTTGCGCCTACGGTACAGCTATCTGTATCGCTGAGGCATGCAAGCCTCCCCACCAATGGCAAGGGCCATGGTTCATGGGGGTATGTGTGTAATTTAATGTAATATATGAAAAACTAGTGCTATTACTTTCTAAAATACTTATACAATGCAGATTCCTCTTCCTGAAGCTTTTTGTAGAGTGTGTGAAATTACCTTCTGTATGATGCAATGACATTTTTTGGACCCACACTATATTTTTGCATTGTTTTGCAACCTTGTCTTCCTTCTCTAAGATACATTCTCTCCCTGCAAGCTACAAATCACATGAGTCAGATAATTGTCGTTTTCATTCAAATGTGGTCTCCAGCATCCACATATATAAGCTACAGCATTGTGTATCTGCACTGTGTGCATAAAAATAGTTAACAGACATTTTGCAAAGACTGCAGTAAACAAGGAAAAAAATGGTTGAGGCCATCTATGCAACGACGTCTGGCTGCAGGCACATAGGGGAGGGGCATGATTGCCAGTTGGGGGCACGTCTGTATCGTTCACAGCCGTCATGACATGTGTTAGGTGTCATAGTTGCTCCTGCACGTGCGCGAGGCTCATTGACTTCTCATGTATTTGATAACATTATTTGTTGTTGTTGTAATGTAGGGAATAAGTCATCACAGATCGCTGAGAGACGTACCTGGGCAGTGGGAATAATATGTGTTGCTTCGGTACATTCGAGTAGTGTTGTAGTTAAGTCTTCAGCTTCTGTTCTGCCTGTCATAAACAGGCATGAATGTTGTCTTATGACCTGTAAACAGATTCGAGGCAAAGAGCCCCAGGATGAATGGTGTGTGATATGATGGAACAGGGCAGCCCAGTCGATGTCAAGGGAGAGATGGAACTTTCTGAGGAGCATTTGAATCAAAAACCAATTCCAATGGAGCCTATTGTTCGCATGTGTGCACCTTTATGCTCCTGCCATGAACTTATGGCAGCTTAATTGTGTATTATGTTTAAATGCATACACTTCTTTGTGAGTGTGGTATTATCATTGCACCATTCAGATTGCTGGTACGACTTTATTAAGATTTCAGTGGGTTCATCTGATTTGACGTGTGCTTCAGTCTAGCTTAGAGCTGTTTTATGGTTTTTAAAATGTTGTATAAGGAAAAGATCTCTGCAGATTCATCTGATTTGATGTTTGCTTCAGTCTAGCACAGATTCATTTTAAGTTTTTTAAAATGCTGTAAAATAAAAAATTTACAACAATCTAAATATGCTCTACAAAGGTAAAACGCATTGTTAATAAAAGAATAAATTGCAACCAAGACTGTTTATAATTCAAATATCCTACATGTGGTTGCTGTACCAGACAGCCAAATGGAGCTGAAGAAATTTTAATTTCTGAGGAAATAAATCCTCAGAACCAGTTTTACAACATCGTCAGTGTAGAACGCCGCAGGACAACATAACTCCTTCATGAGCAGTACAGTATGTTCTGCTTTTCCATGCATGTGGATATAGCCCGGAGTTGCAAACTTGGAGCCCCATAACAAGGTTCAAGTATGTGTTGCTGTTCTGTACATACTTCTGAGCCTACGTCGATCAGAAAGAATGTATTTGTGGACGCATCCTGGATATAGATATGGCCTCCACTGTGTGTTGTCATTGTGGAGGAGAGTCGACTCGTCAATGAAGGACAAACCAGTGTGCCTTTATCGGGATGCGTTTGAAGTTTGAATGTAAGCAGAGCTACCGATAGTTGAGATCAACATCCGACGTTGTCAGTCAATGGTGCCATGCCATGCCAAGTACACTTGGAACACCAGCATAGTGCAGGAGGTTGTGACGTCAGCTTCGATCGTCGTCGGTTGATATTGCCTTCGTTTGGTGCCTGGCCAGTAAGACCAGAAGAGGGAGTAAGCTGGCTTGCATTGATCCACTATCCATGTTGTATGACTGTCAAACGTCTGTCTTCCAGGGCTAGTTTCTGTCTAAACAATCGTTTTCGTGTGCATTCATTGGCAGCTGCAGCTGCTGAGTATTAGATCACTGATTAACTCTGTATGCTCAGCGAGATAGCACAATAGCATGGCAAATTTCAAGTTATCATCCACAATCCCTATCGTCTGCGACTGAACCCCCAGGATCTTTTGCTATTGGTTTGAACCATGCTTTTTAATTAACAACAAATTGCATTAAAATCGCATCACATATTCATCCTAACAGTATTACAATGACTTTTGATTGTCGATCACGAGCTCTTATATTTTGTTTATTCTTTCAGTTAATACCGTTTCGTAAACAGGCTGGTTTAGAACTACCTTTTTTTTCATGATGACAAGCCACATTCTGTGCATCCAGTCGCTGCAACTTGTTTTTTATGTCTTTTACCATTAGCCTGAACTGTGGTGATGCGCAACCTTAGCCTTGGTAGCACTGTGTCCCTGAAACTGTTATACCAGGCGCCACTGCAAGGTCTCTGGTGCTATTCATATCTAGCGAATAGTGATATCAACTTTGCCATGTTTCGATAGACCCATGTGTGTCCTACTTGGACTGTTTCAAGTTTAATAAAGGCCATTGACTACTTATTCCAAATCGACTGGTGGATATAGGAATTAGATTTTCAGCTACACTCACTATGCATACAAAGCACAGTTAGCAGTGCTTACTTTCGATATCGTTTTGGCATCACAAACATATCCACCACTCCACAATCAAAGATTTCAGTTGAGGTTATAATAGTATGTGACTCATCTTGTATTACCCTCCTGCAATAAATACTATTAATAAGTATTCTCTCGTTTTCTTTAAGGGCGCCAAGCACTGATGGAGCTAATTTACTTTGCTTTAATTTTGAATCGAATTCTGGATGGTTGCTAGATTGTAATTCCAGTTATTGTTAATTACTTTTTTCACTATAGAAACTAGCATTCTGATTCATTCATATTCTGTAAAGCAGCCATTTTTTATTTTACATATCACTTTATGGAAATCAAATTTCATTAACAAGAATTTAGTTTTCAGTAGAACTTTGAAGTTAATACAGCTAAATATTTATGTCAAAAGAACTGGATCACAAAGCAACCTATGCACTCATTTAAAACCTCCATTCTCTCTGTCAGAATGATCAGAATTACTTCAGCAGTCTTAATTTAGAGATTTTCCAATCTTTTAGGTAATGAAACACTATGATTTGGGCTAAACAACACATTTCGAGTAATTTTGAAATTGTCTTGGAATTGGGAGTGTGAAATGTTTTAGATTGATATTAACACTGTCTTTAAGAATTACTTACATATAATTCACCAAACATCACACAAAATTGCGCTAAGCTCCTGCACAGTTCTAGTCTTCAAGGAAATTAACTGGAGTCATGTCTTATCATGTTGTGACGT
This sequence comes from Schistocerca cancellata, assembly GCF_023864275.1. Taxonomy (NCBI): domain Eukaryota; kingdom Metazoa; phylum Arthropoda; class Insecta; order Orthoptera; family Acrididae; genus Schistocerca; species Schistocerca cancellata. The sequence continues at coordinate 865,872,832 of NC_064626.1, read as the reverse complement.
TTATTATTGCGTGCGTCATTTAACTGAGAAGTGGAAAACCAAGATTGCACTGATTCTTCACATGTCTCATACATTAATTACTTGTCGACCAATAATGCGACATGCACACAGACTTTCAGTACAACTACTCCATACTAACGAGCATTCTACAACACTGATGCTATATGCAGCAAAACTACAAATTTTGTGTTTGCACTGACAAATAACATTCTGACTGCACATCCTGTATCTGCTTCAATGTACAAGCATACTATGTCGCAAATATGAGCTTTACACATGACCATTAAACAACAACAACCCAAGGACGATAGTTCCACCATATCTTATTGGAAAACTACACCATGTGTATCAATAGATGCTCGCAGTGCAGTAATCATTGGACTACACCATGCAATGAACTGAACCATTGTTACTTCAGTGGCCACAGCTCTAAAACTTTGCAGCATTTAGTTGCCAAGTATAGTAGTTCCATTACACGTCATAAAAATGCACTCCATCATGTGAGCCATAAAGTCACTTGGCCTGACTTGAATGGAGGAATTTTAGGTTATGTTGCTACTTGTCATTGCATGGCGTAGTCAACTGGTTTATGCCCTGTGAGCATCTGTTGGTACACATGATGTAGTTTTCCGATACGATATGGTGGAACTATTGTCCTTAGGTTGTTGCTGTGTAATGATCGTCTAAAGTTCGTATTTGCAGCGTAGTAGGCGTGTACATTGAAGCAGATACAGGATGCACAGTCAAAATATTATTTGTCCTTGCTAACACAAAATTTGTAGTTCTGCTGCATATAGCATCAGTGTCGTAGAATGCTTGTTAGTATGGAGCAATTGTACTGAAATCTGTGTACATGATGCATTAGACGTGTAAGGTGTAAAATCAGTCCATACATACATAGGTCGTGAAGGATCACCAAATCTCGCTGTCTTATGTTCGGAGCACTAGTTAACTGATAAAAATTGCCATTGTTGCATCGCATTCACTGTGTCCTGTGCAGAAATGTTCCCAGTCACTCCCTATTCTAATTTGCACACTGTCTGTTGTTGCAAGTACATTGGGCAATGGCAGGATTAGTACCTGATGTAATTGGAGTTGTTGAATCTCATAAATCGTCCAGTGGACACGAAGTTGTGTATGTCACTGTAATCGTGGTGTTTTCACAGTTGGGGTCACTAATCTATGTAGTTTTCATCATGGCATAGACAAAAAATCACCAATGATACTCAAAGATGTAGAATCTCAACACATATCATTTATTTTACACATCACGATACACGAACAACTTACATTCGCAGTCGCTTGGTCTGAACTAACTCTTTCAGGCACAGACACTTCACCCTGCACTCCCATCGCTGGTCAGTGATAGTCTGTCCCCAAAACACGAAAAATTAGTTAGGTTTTGCAGCAACAGAACAGATCTGATGTCTATACTGTGCATAGATAAGACCACATGTTGATGAAACAATTTTCATTAAACAACATTTTAAGTGGAAAAAATCAGCCCTAATGCAGGAAGAAAGTACTGTTGTTTACAATGTTATTCGTCACATGAGAAAAAAAGTAACAGAAAATGTAAACACGCTGTATTTATTCCCTTGTAAATATTTCTGAAGTGTTTGTATGGATATATTTTCTATAGCAAATAAATGTCGATGTTTTGAAATGTTGTTTCACTTGTCAGCACTTTATCAAATACAGTTGATCAAGAGCATATGTTACAAAGTTTACTTTTGTCTTTAATAAGCACAATGTGTCTCATGTCACACCATGTCAGGTTCTGTCTAAGTATACTGCAATGAATTGCAAAAAGTGGTATCCATACTTGTCATCATTCATCTCACATCATATTGCATCACGTCACACTATTATCAAGATGTCTTGGGCAGGAAGTTTTGATGGCTCATGTCATCATCTGTTCGGACGATCATGTGATTAGAAAGATCATGTAACCCCCAAGGTCATTTCCTCCCATGCACAGCCATATGCCCATCTCCATATTTCATTTTGTCGTAGTTTTCTTTATTTGTTACAAATTGTTTCATTTCGTCATTTTTTGTTAAAATTTATGACTTTAAAATGAATGACTAAAGATCAACTGAAGCAGTAAGGCAGTATTCTGAACTGTACAACATGAATGTACTAAATTAATCGCCATCTACCACATCTATATAGTGTATTTTTATGCATACTGGTAAGCTTAATTAATATTTTACAATGGAATGGGTCGCAATATGGCTGCAACTTGCACTTCAAATTGCAACAATATTGCAATCAATTTCATTGTAAAATATTAAATAAGAAACCAGTGTGCATTAATAAGTGGAATTTATCTGCATGTTGTCAAGCATTTGTAATGTTTCATAAAGAAACTGACTGAAACTTCAGACACAGCACAAGTGGCAAAATGATTTTTTTTAACTATACATCAAATAATGTATTAGAGTAGTTTGTTTAAAATGTGTATTTGTAGCATGCTTATTTATTTTAATTTAGCTCTCTGAGTTGTGTGTGAAATAGTTTTGCAAGCATCAATGGACAATATTTATGTGGTTTTACTAGCTAACCACAGTATAAATTAGGCACTTGAACTGTTGAAAGACCAATGCAAGATGTAAAGAAAACCCATAAATCTTGAAGGGGAAGGATTCAGGGAGATATGACTATTGCACAAAAATTTGCGCTGCAGTCGCAACTAAACTAAGTAAACAAAATTTTCAGAGGGTGTGATGGCAGTTCGTAAAGCCTCCTCTTCGCAATTCTGGGTGTAATTGGACGAACAATTAAAAAAACTGCCGCTTCAACTTTCTAAAATATTTATAAAAGAAATATTCCTCTTCCTTGAGCTGCTTGTATAGCATGTGAAATGCGCCTTCTGTACCATGTAATGAAATTTTTGGACCCAGACTCTTTTTTGTGTTATTCTCAATTTACATCTTCCTTCTCCAATACTTATGCTATACCTGCAAGGTGTAAACTGTGGTGTCACCGCCAGACACCACACTTGCTAGGTGGTAGCTTTCAAATCGGCCGCGGTCCGCTAGTATACGACGGACCCGCGTGTCGCCACTGTCAGTAATTGCAGACCGAGCGCCACCACACGGCAGGTCTAGAGAGACGTACTAGCACTCGGCCCAGTTGTACAGCCGACTTTGCAAGGAACGGTTCACTGACAACTATGCTCTCATTTGCCGAGACGATAGTTAGCATAGCCTTCAGCTACATTTGCTACGACCTAGCAAGGCGCCATTACCAGTATAGATATTGAGATTCTATTAACGTATCATCAAGAGCGATGTTCTACAAATGTGGATTAAAGTTAAGTATTCCAGAAGCTACATACTTTTCTTTATAGCATTCATTACGTATCCTGTTTCAGACCTCACGCCAGCCTGCGTGAATTTAAGCGCGTGCCTTTCGGCTTCCTCTCATTGTGTCTAGGCTGTCTTGTCTAGACACAACATATTTGGCGATGAGTCTCCAAAAGGGTCTTCTTCTTCTTCTTTCTACTTGCTTAATTTACTTGTGTCATGGCTTCGCCAAATTCTCCAGATGTACTGTCCGAATTTTATCGCTTGCAGAATCAGCAGACGCAGGCCTTATTGGATGCCCTTGGACAGCTCGTCCAGGGTCAACGTGCACTGCAAAACGATGTGGCCACCGCCGCTCCACCGCTACAGCAGCCACAACACGCATTTGCACCACCGTTTCGTCCGTTCAAGGCGGAATTGGAAAGCTGGACGGAGTGGTCACGCCAATTTGGACTCCATCTCGCCGCCCACAGAATTCAAGGTAAAGAGCGGCAGCCTCATCTCCTTTCTTGTGTAGGTGTGTCCACCTACCGTGTGATAGTGAAATTGTTTCCCCGACGCGACGTAGCAACTCTGTCCTACGAAGAAATTTTGTCTGCATTAGATGCCTATTTCAAAAAATCAGTCAATGTGGTTGCAAAAAGGTATACCTTCTTTCGTACAAAACGTATGGCCGGTCAAACTAATCGGGAGGCCTTACAAGGGATTGTGCTTTTGAGTGTGAATGTGGACTCCCTTATTCAGATACTATGGTGCGTGATGCAATTGCACAGAACGTTTCTGATGTTCGCATAAGGGAACAGATTTTGAAACTAGTCTATCCCTCCCTTCAAAAAGTGATAGACATACTGGATCGGCAAGACACACTTGACTTTGCTCAGGAATCATTTGAAACTTCGCCAGCTGTGTGTCACATTAACCGGCCCGCCGGACGAGCTGCACGGGACTGTAAACAGCCCTCGCGCACGTCCGCGCAGCCACGTGTGCCGCACAAGCATGCAAATGCAGTGAAATCATGCCCGCGGTGTGCTACTAGACATTCGCCTGAGAATTGCCCATCACGCCAAGCTATTTGCTTTTTCTGTAATAAAAAAGGACATGTTCAAAGTGTTTGCCAGAAAAAGCTCCGATCGGACACTCACAACCATTACAGGCCCTTTGCTTCGCGCCGGAATCGAACCAAGAATACTCGGGCTCGTAAACCTTCGCCCATGGAAATTCATGTAGTAAATGCCACTCCGCCCAGTGCTCATCTCTCTAACAGTGACTGTGTTCATCCCACAAAAAGTGTGCGTCGACGTCGATGGAAATCTCGTCACGTCGCAAGTGATTCTGTACCAGTGGTTGTTCACGTTGCACAAAACAGTCGCTCTTGTTGTCAGCATGACAATAAACTTTTTGTAGACTTGGAAATTAATGGCAACGTGATACCATTCCAGCTCGATACCGGAGCTGCAGTTTCATTGCTCAATAAAGACACGTACAAACAACTGGGCACACCTCCGTTGCGTGCCGCAAATGTTAAGTTACATAGTTATTCCGGACAGCATATCCCTGTATTAGGACAGTGCAGCCTTCTTGCAACATACAAGGGACAAACAAAACTTGTGTCATTTTACGTTCTTCGTTCTTCTTCTGCGGTGAACTTGTTTGTTTTAGATTTATTTCAGTTGATTCACATGTCTATAGTCAATCAGGTCCTACACTCCTGGAAATTGAAATAAGAACACCGTGAATTCATTGTCCCAGGAAGGGGAAACTTTATTGACACATTCCTGGCGTCAGATACATCACATGATCACACTGACAGAACCACAGGCACATAGACACAGGCAACAGAGCATGCACAATGTCGGCACTAGTACAGTGTATATCCACCTTTCGCAGCAATGCAGGCTGCTATTCTCCCATGGAGACGATCGTAGAGATGCTGGATGTAGTCCTGTGGAACGGCTTGCCATGCCATTTCCACCTGGCGCCTCAGTTGGACCAGCGTTCGTGCTGGACGTGCAGACCGCGTGAGACGACGCTTCATCCAGTCCCAAACATGCTCAATGGGGGACAGATCCGGAGATCTTGCTGGCCAGGGTAGTTGACTTACACCTTCTAGAGCACGTTGGGTGGCACGGGATACATGCGGACGTGCATTGTCCTGTTGGAACAGCAAGTTCCCTTGCCGGTCTAGGAATGGTAGAACGATGGGTTCGATGACGGTTTGGATGTACCGTGCACTATTCAGTGTCCCCTCGACGATCACCAGTGGTGTACGGCCAGTGTAGGAGATCGCTCCCCACACTATGATGCCGGGTGTTGGCCCTGTGTGCCTCGGTCGTATGCAGTCCTGATTGTGGCGCTCACCTGCACGGTGCCAAACACGCATACGACCATCATTGGCACCAAGGCAGAAGCGACTCTCATCGCTGAAGACGACACGTCTCCATTCGTCCCTCCATTCACGCCTGTCGCGACACCACTGGAGGCGGGCTGCACGATGTTGGGGCGTGAGCGGAAGACGGCCTAACGGTGTGCGGGACCGTAGCCCAGCTTCATGGAGACGGTTGCGAATGGTCCTCGCCGATACCCCAGGAGCAACAGTGTCCCTAATTTGCTGGGAAGTGGCGGTGCGGTCCCCTACGGCACTGCGTAGGATCCTACGGTCTTGGCGTGCATCCGTGCGTCACTGCGGTCCGGTCCCAGGTCGACGGGCACGTGCACCTTCCGCCGACCACTGGCGACAACATCGATGTACTGTGGAGACCTCACGCCCCACGTGCTGAGCAATTCGGCGGTACATCCACCTGGCCTCCCGCATGCCCACTATACGCCCTCGCTCAATGTCCGTCAACTGCACATACGGTTCACGTCCACGCTGTCGCGGCATGCTACCAGTGTTAAAGACTGCGATGGAGCTCCGTATGCCACGGCAAACTGGCTGACACTGACGGCGGCGGTGCACAAATGCTGCGCAGCTAGCGCCATTCGACGGCCAACACCGCGGTTCCTGGTGTGTCCGCTGTGCCGTGTGTGTGATCATTGCTTGTACAGCCCTCTCGCAGTGTCCGGAGCAAGTATGGTGGGTCTGACACACCGGTGTCAATGTGTTCTTTTTTCCATTTCCAGGAGTGTATTAGTGAATCAGACTGTGCCTTCAGCCAGTGTTTCTCGTCTATGTGAAGAATTTGCAGAAATTTTTGCACCGGGCCTTGGTTGCGCTAAGAACTATGAAGCACATTTGGAACTCAATGTAAATGCGCAACCGAAATTTTTCAGAGCGCTCAATGTTCCCCGCGCATTGCGTGATGAGGTCGCAAGAACATTAAACGATTTAGAATCACAGGGTGTAATTGAGCGTGTGCAGGCTTCTCTCTGGGCTTCGCCCTTAGTAATTTTGCTAAAACCTTCCGGAAAATTGAGACTTTGCGTGGACTTCAAGGCAACAGTGAATCCACAACTAGTGACTGCAACTTTTCCTTTACCCCGCCCGGACGATCTTTTTGACAAACTGTGCCCGGGTAAATATTTTCCAAAGTTGGACCTAGCAGATGCGTACTTGCAAATACCGGTGGACGAAGAATCCCAGTGCGTATTGGTGGTTAACACGCATCTTGGTTTGTACCGATTCAAACGACTGCCATTCGGGTGTGCATCCGTCCCTGCATTGTTTCAGCAATATTTACAAACTGTTTGTGCGTCGGTCCCTACTGCTGCAAACTATCTGGACGATATTGTGATCTCCGGAAAGACGGAAGACGAACATTTAGACAATCTCCGAACATTATTTCAGGTCTTGCGACAAAATGGTCTTCGCTTGCGGAAGGACAAATGTGTGTTTTTTGCTCGTGATTTGCCATATCTGGGACATGTACTCAATGCCCAAGGCATACATCCCAGTCCTGAGCACCTCCGAGCCATACAAGACTTGTCTTCGCCGCGGAATTTGAAGCAGCTACAGAGTGTGCTGGGTAAAATAAATTATTATGATCGCTATATCCCCCATGCCTCTTCCATTTCAGCTCCGCTTCATCACTTACGCCGTAAAGGTGTTCCGTTCGTCTTGACGACGGAATGCGAACGCGCCTTTCGCCAGTTGAAATTGGCGTTGCTTTCTAATACTTGCCTTACGCCTTTTGATCCCCAGAAACCCCTTTTGTTGATGGTAGATGCATCAGATTTCGGGATCGGTGCTGTGCTTGCGCACAAAGATGGTTCGCACGATCGCCCTATTGCCTTTGCGTCCAAATTGCTCTCATCTGCGCAACGCAATTATTCACAGATCGAGAAAGAAGCTTTGGCTCTCGTATTTGGTGTTACCAAGTTTCGTGATTTCTTGTATGGTCGTCACTTTACCATCATCACAGACCACAAACCTTTGACATCGCTTTTTCATCCGAACAAGCCTGTACCTCCACGTACAGCGCAGAAATTCATTCGCTGGTCTATTTTGCTCTCGCAGTACCGCTACGATATCTTGTATCGGTCCACTGCTAAGCACGGAAACGCCAATGCGTTGTCCCGTTTGCCTGTTGCTGAGGATAGAGCATTCGATTCTTCCGAACTTGCTTGTCTGTTCATTGATTCGGAAACCGATGACGTGGTCGAATCGTTTCCGATTGATTTTCGTCGTGTAGCTACAGCCACAGCTGCTGACCCTGTCCTTACTACGGTTTTGCGTTTTGTTGCTACGCAATGGCCTTTGTCAAAGTCACGGATCGAGGATCCGTTGGTTCGCCGATTTTTTGCTCACAAGGAGAGACTTTTTGTACGACGTGGTGTTTTGCTGTTGCGTTCTGATAATGATCAGTCCAGGGTCGTGGTCCCACGTTCGTTACAGTCCTCTGTCTTAAAGCTTCTCCACCAAGGACATTGGGGTATAGTGCGCATGAAACAACTTGCTCGTCAGCACTGTATTTGGTTCGGAATCGATGCTGCGATTACGAATATGTGCTCTTCTTGCATGGCGTGTGCCGAACAACAATCCGCGCCACCGCGGAAATTCTTTGCATGGCCGAAAGCCACTTCCCCTTGGCAACGCTTACACATCGATTTTGCTGGTCCATTCTGGAACGCTCGATGGTTGGTTGTGGTTGATTCCTTCAGTAATTTTCCTTTTGTTGTCAAGATGTCTTCTACGACGTCATCTGCCACCATCCAAGCGTTGTCTGCTATGTTTTGCATTGAAGGTCTTCCACAGACTATTGTTTCCGACAATGCCCCGCAATTCATGTCCGCAGAATTTCAGTCATTCTGCAAGGCCAATGGTATTCAACATCTGACATCCGCGCCGCTTTCGCCACAGTCAAACAATGTCGCTGAACGTTTGGTCCGGACTTTCAAGTCACAGATGTTGAAGTTGAAAGAGTCGCATTCTCGGGAGGACGCGTTATTGCTCTTTTTGTCTTCGTATCGCTCTCAGCCCCGCGATGGTCGCTCGCTGGCTGAGTTGCTCCATGGTCGTCCTCATCGAACCTTGATGTCTTTGCTGCATCCGCCGCATCAGGTTCCTGTGCAGCGGCAGACACTTGCTTTTGCTCCCGGCGACGTTGTATACTATCGCGGTTCACGGCGTTGGCTCGCAGGGCGCATTCTTCGCTGCCTCGGCCGCGCGATGTATCTGGTTTTGGGGGCCTCTGGTGAGGTGCGTCGGCATCTCAATCAGCTGCGCCTCTGTCGTCGCACGGGTTCTGCCGCTTCCCGTCTGCTTTCAGCGATGGTGCCGTTCGGTCAGCGCCCTGGGGACCCATCTACTGGCTCGCCTCATCCCCAGGTGTTACCGACGATGCCTTCCATTTTGCCCCATGGCGTCGCGCCGCCGCCGCAGCCGCCGCCGGCGCCGCCCGCAGTGGACGCGTCGCTGCAACCGCCGGGCGCCTCCCTGGGTCACGCACCGCCGATACCTTCCCGTGACCAGCTGTCCTCCGCCAAGGAACTCTTGCCTGCTCCGGACTATCTGTCGTCTTCGCCAGTCGGGTGCTCCGACTCGATGGAGGTCGACCCTTCGGCCCCTCCTGACTATCTACGGGCGCATACACCGCATGTTGGCGTGCACCCTGGACTAGGTTTTCAGGCGTTTTCTAGCTCCCCTCGGACCGAATGGCCGGGTGCGGGTGGCACAGCCTCGCCTGTTGTTAGGCTCCCCACCTCGTCGCATACGTCAACATGGGGTCCTCCCCACAGCGGGCGGAAGCCTTATAATACAACCGTTCGCCGATTTGCGGGGGAGGAATGTGGTGTTACCGCCAGACACCACACTTGCTAGGTGAAAGCTTTTAAATCGGCCGCGGTCCGCTAGTATACGACGGACCCGCGTGTCGCCACTGTCAGTAATTGCAGACCGAGCGCCACCACACGGCAGGTCTAGAGAGACGTACTAGCACTCGCCCCAGTTGTACAGCCGACTTTGCAAGGAACGGTTCACTGACAACTACGCTCTCATTTGCCGAGACGATAGTTAGCATAGCCTTCAGCTACATTTGCTACGACCTAGCAAGGCGCCATTACCAGTATAGATATTGAGATTCTATTAATGTATCATCAAGAGTGATGTTCTACAAATGTGGATTAAAGTTAAGTATTCCAGAAGCTATGTACTTTTCTTTACAGCATTCATTACGTATCCTGTTTCAGACCTCACGCCAGCCTGCGTGAGTTTAAGCGCGTGCCTTTCGGCTTCCTCTCATTGTGTCTAGGCTGTCTTGTCTAGACACAACATAAACCATTTGAGGACAATAAATGTCATTTTCGTACAAGTGTAGACTCCAGCATCCATGTGTATAAAGACCGTATTACATGACACACCTAACATAAACAAGTCTACCCCAAGTGAACAAGTCTGGAACTGTCAACTTTTTCGTTGGATCTACCACAGGATACACCTAACGTGTAAATCTACACCAGCACTCCAAGAGAACATATTCGGAACCACAGGCATGTTTACTTCAATTACTTTGCTGAGTGTGAAAGCTGATATTTTTGTAAAGCTGCTCTTTATTCATACTGAAACTTCTGAAAGGTCTAACTTCGCAATTTATATGCATTCATTGTTATTTTGTGCAGCTATAACAAAATTACATTATGATTGTACAGAATTATGGACGACGTGTTTGTTTTATGTCATGCTGGTACATGCAAATGATTACCTGTATTCACATTTCACAGCATTTTAGACATGGGCGACGCAGTTATTTACACAACATGTGCCGTGACAGTGTCCGCCTCAACCGTTAGGAGAAGGGCAGAATGAGGACTTAATGACAGGTGCAGGAATTGTGTTCGACTGAGACTGGGAAGAAGGGGTGAAGGCAGGACATATACCCACTGTTAACGGAGGAGTTAAGGCCCAGATATCCACAGGAATTTATGCAGTTCGCCAGAATGGATGTGCCTTGTCGATTATACATGACGGGATCCGCGCAAGGGACAGAGCACTCTGGGACTCTATTGCATAACAGTGCGATCGTGAAGCTGCAAAATGGTGTTTAGAGTCTTCACTCGTCGTGGCTGGCACAACTGCTCTAACTTTTGCGACTATTGTCACAACACTACTCTTCCTGGTACGCTCAAGTAATACAAAAGATGCAATAAAATAAAATAAATGCTGTACTTCCACCCATTAAGACGATACATACTCATCTAAAATAAAATTAGATGCACATGTACGTAAAACGTGTAAATTCAGAGTTAAACATGCGTAGACGTACTTTATTGTCATACAGCATATTTAGAGGATCACACAGACACCTTTCCTTGCCATATGCCCCTACAGGCACACATAAATTTCTTCAATTCATTCCATTTCTACAATAAGAAGCTATCATTGTATGTACAGCTTTTGTCTACATCTACATGGATACTTTGCAAATCACATTTAACTGTGTGGCAGAGGGTTCATCGAACCACATTCACAGTTCTCTATTATCCCAATATAGTGTACAGAAAGAACGAACACTTATATTTTTCCATACGAGCTCTAATTTCCCTTATTTTATCATGGTTTCTCCCCATGTAGGTCTGCTTCAACAAAATATTTTCGCACTCGGAGGAGAAAGTTGGTGATTGGAATTTCAGGAGAAGATTGCTCCTCAATGAACAACACCTTTCTTTTAATTATGTCCATCCCAAATCCTGTACCTTTGCAGTGACACTTTCTCCCATATTTCGCGATAATACAAGACATGCTGCCCTTCTTTGAAATTTTTTGATGTACTCCGTCAGTCCTATCTGGTAAGGATCCCACACTGCACAGCAGTTCCCTAAAAGAGGGCGGACGAGTGTGGTGTGGGCAGTCTCCTTAGTAGATCTGTTACATTTTCTAAGTGTCCTGCCAGTAAAACGCAATCTTTGGTTAGCCTTCCTCACTACATTTTCTGTGTGTTCCTTCCAATTTGAGTTGTTCGTAATTAGAATTCCTAGGTATTTCGTTGAATTTATGGCCTTTATATTTGACTGATTAATCGTGTTTTAGCCGAAGTTTAAAGGATTCGTTTTAGCACTCATGTGAATAAGCTTATACTTTTCGTTATTTAAGGTCAGTTGCCAATTTTCGCACCATATAGATATCTTTTCTAAATCGTTTTGTAATTTGTTTTGATCTTCTGATGACTTTACTAGTCGATAAACGACAGCGTCATCTGCAAACAACCTAAGATGGCTGCTCAGATTGTCTCTCAAATCGTTTATATAGATAAGAAACAGAAAAGGGCCTATAACACTGCCTTTGGGAATGCCAGAAATCAAATTCTGTCTTACTCGAATGCTTTCTATCAATTACTACGAACTGACAGGAAATCACGATTCCAGTCACGTAACTGAGACGATATTCCATAAGCATGTAACTTCACTATAAACTGCTTGTGTGGTACAGTGTCAAAAGCCTTCTGGAAATCCAGAAATTTGGAATCAATTTGAAACCCCTTTCAACAGCACTCAACACTTCATGCAAGTAATGAGCTAGTTGTGTTTCACAAGAACGATGTTTTCTAAATTGACAGTGTGTCAAAAGACTGTTTTCTTCGAGGTAATTCATAATGTTCGAACACAATATATGTTCCAAAATCCTGCTGCATATCGGCGTAAATGACATGGGCCTGTAATTTAGTGGATTACTCCCACTACCTTTCTTGAATATTGGTGTGACCAGCGCAACTTCTCAGTCTTTGGGCACAGATCTTTCGTAGAGCGAACGGTCTTATATGATTGTTAAGTATGGAGCTATTACATCAGCATACGCTGAGAGGAACCTATATGGTATACAGTCTGGATCAGAAGACATGCTTTTATTAAGTAATTTGTTTCACTACTTCGAGGGTACCTACTTCTGCGTTGCTCATTTTGGAATCTGTTCTCGATTCGAATTCTGGAATACTTACTTCGTCTTCTTTTGTGAACACATTTCGGAAGGCTGTGTTTAGTAACTCTGCTTTGGCAGCACTTTCTTGGATAGTATCTCCATTGCTATAATGGCGGAAGACATTGATTGTGTCTTGCCGCTAACGTACTTCACTTACGACCGGAATTTTCTGCCAGGTTTCTAGACGAAGTTTCGTTGTGGAAACTATTATAAGCATCTCACATTGAAGTCCGCGCTAAATTTCGAGCTTCTGTAAAAGATCGCCAATCTTGGAGATTTTGCGTCTGTTTAGATTTGGCATGTATTTTTCGTTGTTTCTGCAACAGTGTTCTGATACATTTTGTGTAGCACGGAGGATCAGCTCCTTCGTTTGTTAATTTATTTGGTGTAAATCTCTCAGTTGCTGCCAATACTATTTCCTTGAATTCATGCCACATCTGGTCTACACTTATATTAATTTGTAAGAAGTGAAGAACGTCGCTCAGGAAGGCGTCAAGTGAAGTTTTATCTGCTTTTTTTGATAAGGTATATTTTTCGTTGTCAATGTAATTTTTTTTTAAAAAAAAGGAGAATACTCATTTGTTTTATTACTCTGTGAATTACTCGGTGAAAAACGTGTTGAATATTTCCCGCAATAGCCAAAGAGTCCTCAGGAGCTTACGTAATTCTCGACTGTTGACCACCTGTGAAAACAATAACACGCAAAAAGCACTCTGGAAATGCTGCGTTTTGCGCATCCGCGGAAACATCAACTCTACTGCGCATGCGCGGACACACAGCAGAATAGAACCGCAGCTATTTCTGCCCTGAAGATGAACCGTCTGCTAAAATCTTAGCTTCTTCCGTTCTGTCGCTAGGTGACAGGCCGGCTACACCTAACTTAGAGAGTCTATATAGGCTCTCTAACATAACTTGTACATGTTTTGTCGAGTAAAAATGGCTACCACATTTGTATGTGCACTTCGCACGTAAAACAGCTGAAAATCATCTTATGATGGCCACAATTAGCGCGAAGAAACAGTTGAGGACAGCCATACGAGTTGAGCTCAAGTGACTGAAATTGTCTTGACATGCTGTGACGTGACAGATAGTGTGAAGACACTTCGACGTAATGGTGCCGTGGTGGCCAGTGTGAATTGGCGTTTATCTTTATTAGTCCTGAATTCTCTGTCTACATTTGTACACTGCAAGCCACAATGAGGTGCATGGCACATGGTACCTCCCATTGTATGAGTCATTAGGGTTTCTTCCTGTTCCATTCACGTATGGTGCACAGGAAGAATGATTATCCGAATGCCTTTGTACGTGCGGTGATTAATCTAAACTTACCCTCATGTTGCTTATGTGAATGATACGTAGGAGATTTTAGTATATTTCTCACCATTTAAAGCCGGTTTTTGAAAATTTGTTAATAGACTTTCTCGGTACAGTTTACATCTTTCTTTAAGAGTCTTCCAGTGCATTTCCTTCAGTATCTCAGTGACATTCATCCACTGATTAAACTGACCTGCGACCATTCATGCTGCCCCTCTCTGTATACGTTCAATGTCCTCTGTTAGTCCTATTTGGTATAAATCCCACACACTTGAGCTATATTCTAGAACTGGTTGCACGAGTGACTTGTAAGTAATCTCCTTTGTAGACTGATTGCACTTCCCCAATATTGTGATTATTCCACGTCATATCCCTGGCCGATTTCAACAGTGACTCATGAATTCTGATGCTATTACTCTGACTTTTTATATGGACGTATGGTATCACATAATTTGCTTTCACCTGTCAGTAGCTACTACAGTCTAACAGTTGCGACATTCACTGCTGTAAAAAATGTTACTGTTTGACAGATGGAGCGACACTAGCGCTCCAAGTGGCAAGTAAGGTGAACATCAGATGCGTCGTAAACATGTTTGTTTTGCATCCATTTTTTTTAATTTACGAAATATTTGATTTATTTTCTTGCCTCCAAGGGTTTGTGTAGTATCAGAAGGCATTGTTGTTGTTGTGGTCTTCAATCCTGAGACTGGTTTGATGCAGCTCTCCATGCTACTCTATCCTGTTGTAATGGTCGCCTAGTCTTATATATTGCTAATTGCTATAATTGCACTATTTCACTCCCATTTACGGAGCTTGTTAGCACTTGATGTTAGGTTGGCGCCATTAAAATGCATTGTGTTGTGGTAATCGCTGCTACTTGCTGGATCGCTGCTGTGTCTCGATGCTGATGCTGGCTCTAAATCTGGTTGTCTAGGGTTAAAACATGAGGTCCCGTGTTTTTTATGTGCTTTTGATGATAAAGAACGAGCGAAACCAACAAATATGTAAACTTCAAATATTTATTACTCTGGTGGCCATCTTAATTCCACTGTCCACCAAAGACCATGACACAACACCAAGTAGTACTACCTTTACATGTTCTTTGCATTGTTTATCCACCTCAAACAATAACACACAAACACACTTTACCAAAGTGACATACTGACTGCTTCCCGACCGTTCTTGCTGCTCGTATTTATAGCATTGTGAAAGAACTACTAAAAAGAGATATAGTTTACAAGTCACATGTACATCTGTTATCATAATTTGTGCAGAAAAATTATTAATTTGCATCGAGTGACATAATTTAACATGTTATTAAAATGACAGACAGATTTGTTGACTTGACAGAATAATTCTTTGTTACAAAAAGGCCGTTTTTTAGAAGTTTGTCAATTGACTTCTCTAATTTGCATAAATAAGTAAATAACATGAATTATTAAGAATTACATTGGTTTTCGTCTAGAATAGGATTCATTTCGTGAATACTGAGTGAATACGCTCCTAGTGAACAAATAGGTTTCACTGGGTGATTTTTATTTAAGGAGATCCAAAATACCTAAGTTGGCCACTATTTTTCGTACTTCATATTAATTATTTAAGATGAACTTAGTGTTTTTACATGATGACATTTGCTGTATCAGTGATCAAGTGATATAAACTTTTGTGTGGGTCAGTTATTCAGTATAATTTAATGGGTTGACTGTTTATGGAGACATGTTATGCAATCATTGTTAACATACACAATAACTTTTCTATACTCATAAATACTCGTTAAACTGGTTGAATTTGGAGGGCATCGCATACTTCGGTAAAGTACAGCCTTTAATATGTTCCGTTACACTGTGCAAGCTTCTTCATCTCCCATACCTACTGCAGCCTACATTCTTCTGAATCTGCTTCGTGTATTCAACTCTTGGTCTCCCTCTACGATTTTTGCCCTCCAGTACTAAACTGATGATCCCTTGATGCCTCAGAACATGTCCTACCAACCGAACCCTTCTTCTAGTCAAGTTGTGCCACAAACTCCTCTTCTCCCCAATTCTATTCAATACCTCCTCATTAGTTATGTGATCTAACCATCTAATCTTCAGCATTCTTCTGTAGCACCACATTTCGAAAGCTTCTAATCTCTTCTTGTCCAAACTATTTATCGTCCATGTTTCACTTCCATACATGGCTACATTCCATACAAATACTTTCAGAAACGACTTCCTGACACTTAAATCAATACTCGATGTTAACAAATTTCTCTTCTTCAGAAACGCTTTCCTTGCCGTTGCCAGTCTACATTTTATATCGTCTCTACTTGGAACATGATAAGTTATTTTGCTCCCCAAATAACAAAACTCCTTTATTACTTTAAGTGTCTCATTTCCTACTCCAATTCCCTCAGCATCACCTGACTTAATTCGACTACATTCCATTATCCTCGTTTTGCTTTTGTTGATGTTCATCTTATATCCTCCTTTCACGACACTGTCCATTCCGTTCAACTGCTCAGAAGCGGGCCATCTTGGCCAAAAAGTCTTTTGCTGTCTGACAGAATTACAATGTCATGGGCGAACCTCAAAGTTTTTATTTCTGCTCCATGGATTTTAATACCTACTCCGAATTTTTCTTTTGTTTCCTTTATAGCTTGCTCAATATACAGATTGAATAGAATCGGGAAGAGGCTACAACCCTGTCTCACTCCATTCCCAACCACTGCTTCCCTTTCATGTCTCTCGTCTCTTATAACTGCCATCTGGTTTCTGTATAAAATGTAAATAGCCTTTCGCTCCCTGTATTTTACCCCTGCCACCTTGAGAGGCACCCACATGCCTTGCTCATACTGTGGCATCATGCAGTCAGGCCTGCAAGATGAGTGGTCTGCCAAGCGAGTGGATTCATTCTTAATTTATCGAGTAACATGAACTCTCGTACTCACAATTTAGTTACAAATTATCCTCCTGTATGAATAATACGCAACGGTAACACACATCTGACTATCAGTAATTTACAGAACTCTGACTGTGCACTACGCAATGGCAATACCACATTTTCTTTTTGTCTTTTATTTAACGGCTTTTGTCAACACGTGGCCACCACACTGAATATGAATGGCGCACACATTATAAATTCGGGACATTATGGCAACATACAATTCAATAGAAAAGTCCACCAATCTTTTTCTTTTCACTATCTTATTTATTCCGATAAATTCTCTAACCTAAACACACAAATTCTATAATCTACAACAATAACACATGTGAAATTCCGCCCAGTGGGCATGGCTTTACATTGGTGAATCTCTATATTATGCTCTCGTAATTATTTAACGCTACAGTGCACTTTCTGGATAGGATGGTGGATCTATTATTATTTCTCACACTTCGACTCTCACAATCATCATCACGAAACTATCCTCCAGACCGAGCAGTACAGAAGGAACAAGTATAACCCACTAATCTTTTTAAGCTACCTTGCTACTCTCTCATGCAAACCATACATACCCAAATTACATGACATACAGCACACTACGACATGAAATGGTACACAGACAATGGTCATAACATTATCACTTTCAGCTTTCCCACTTCAATTAATATTTATCCCAGTTTCACACGACACTGCCCCACTTCGTAATTCTACTTTCCTACTGTGAACTCTGGAGATATATGCACGTCTTCCTGTGCAATGCTAGCCAAATGGCGTTGCTGGATAGACGGCCGACTCACCTTGATTCTATCTCAGAGTTTAAATCTAGCGTCACACAGAATCATATCACACAAAGTAATATTAAGAACATATTCATCACACACGCGAGTCCTCAACTGATGCAATGGACGAGTACTTCTCTTTATCTTTTGTCTCATACACAGTTTGGGACTCACACAGTACTCACCACGTGGAAGTACTCGTCTCTAATTTCAAGTCCTGCACACGCCATTTCTTAAATATTTCAACTTATGGTACACACGCTATTTCTTAAATATTTCAACTTATTGTACACACGCTAGTAATTCAGCTTAACTTAAGCACACGGAAGTATTTCAACTTATTGCTACGCGTGGTTTCATTGTGACCGTTGGTCACTTCCGAAGATTACTAAAATCCCATTAATATTACCTGCCTGACATTTAATTCTCCCCACAAAAGTTCCTGAAATAGAGAAATTATTGTTTCAAACTACTCTTAAATATTCCATATGCATACCATGTCTCCACTCTTTCGTCATTACGGAGCACAACTAAAAACAGGCGTTAACAGCACAAGATCCAGCGGCAGAGTGCTGAAACATGGCCGTTCTCCAGGTCATCTCCCATCTCTGTCGAGGTGGGGGAAGCACCTTGTTACCGTATTGGTCAGCCACATTTCAGGCGCTCAAAGCTCTGGTAAATTTCATCTCTTTGGTCCCACCAAAGGTGGCCAAAGGATCGACACAAAGATGATCATATATTCACATTCACTATCTGTGGTTATCAGACGACCATACATTCATTCATTTCAAAAGATGTCACCAAACTGGACGTAGGGATTTATTTTGTGGGAGTGCACATGTGATCAATTAAATAAATAAATTGTCATTCTTTCCCACACTGGTATCCGGCTTCGCTGTATTAATTGAAATTGAGTTATTTTACAAAAAAAAAAAGTGTTGTTCTGACAAAAATAATGAAGTATGTTGTACCTATTTTCAATGTCGGGCGGTACAGTACCCTTTTAATCTTCAGAATTTGAAAGAGAGTATTCCAGTCATCATTGTCAAAAGCTTTCTCTAAGTCTACAAATGCTAGAAACGTAGGTTTGCCCTTCCTTAATCTTTCTTCTAAGATAAGTCAAAGGGTCAGTATTGCCTCACGTGTTCCAACATTTCTACCCCGAGGTCGGCTTCTACCAGTTTTTCCATTTGTCTGTAAAGAATTCGCGTTAGTATTTTGCAGCTGTGACTTAAACTGATAGTTCAGTAATTTTCACATCTGCCAACACCTGCTTTCTTTGGGATTGGAATTCCTATATTCTTCTTGAAGTCTGAGGGAATTTCGCCTGTCTCATACATCTTGCTCACCAGGTGGTAGAGTTTTGTCAGGACTGGCTCTCCCAAGGCTGTCAGTAGTTCCAATGGAATGTTGTCTACTCCGGGGGCCTTGTTTCGACTCAGGTCTTTCAGTGCTCTGTCAAACTCTTCACGCAGTATCGTATCTCCCATTTCATCTTCATCTACATCCTCTTCCATTTTCATAGCATTGTCCTCAAGAACATCGCCCCTGTATAGACCCTCTATATACTCCTTCCACCTTTCTGCTTTCCTTTCTTTGCTTAGAACTGGGTTTCCATCTGAGATCTTGATATTCATGCAAGTGGTTCTCTTTTCTCCAAAGATCCATTTAATTTTCCTGTCGGCACTATCTACCTTACCTCTCGTGAGATAAGCCTCTATGTCCTTACATTTGTCCTCTAGCCATCCCTGCTTAGCCTTTTTGCACTTCCTGTCGATCTCATTTTTGAGACATTTGTATTCCTTTTTGCCTGCTTCATTTACTGCATTTTTGTATTTTCTCGTTTCATCAATTAAATTAAGTATCTCTTCGGTTACCCAAAGATTTCTACTATCCCTCATCTTTTTACCTGCTTGATCCTCTGCTGCCTTCACTATTTCATCCCTCAAAGCTACCCATTCTTCTTCTACTGTATTTCTTTCCCCCCATTCCTTTTAATTGTTCCCTTATGCTCTCCCTGAAACTCTGTACAACCTCTGGTTCTTTCAGTTTATCCAGGTCCCAGCTCCTTAGATTCCCACCTTTTTGCAGTTTCTTCAGTTTTAATCTACAGGTCATATCCAATAGATTGTGGTCAGAGTCCGCATCTGCCCCTGGAAATGTCTTACAATTTAAAACCTGGTTCCTAAATCTCTGTCGTACCATTATATAATCTGTCTGATACCTATTAGTATCTCCAGGCTTCTTCCATGTATACAACCTTCTATCATGATTCTTAAACCAAGTGTTAGCTATGATTAAGTTGTGCTCTGTGCAAAATTCTACCAGGCGGCTTCCTCTTTCATTTCTTAGCCCCAATCCATATTCACCTACTATGTTTCCTTCTCTTCCTTTTCCTACTGTCGAATTCCAGTCACCCATGACTACTACATTTTCGTCTCTCTTCACTACCTGAATAATTTGTTTTATCTCATCATACATTTAATCAATTTCTTCATCATCTGCAGAGCTAGTTGTAATATAAACTTGTACTACTGTAGTAGGCATGGGCTTCATGTCTATCTTGGCCACAATAATGCGTTCACTATGCTGTTTGTAGATGCTTACCCGCACTCCTATTTTCCTATTCATTATTAAAGCTACTCCTGCATTACCCCTATTTGAGTTTGTATTTATAACCCTGTATTCACCTGACAAAAAGTCTTGTTCTTCCTGTCACCGAACTTCACTAATTCCCATTATATCTAACTTTAACCTATCCATTTCCCTTTTTAAATTTTCTAACCTACCTGCTTGATTAAGTGGATCTGACATTCCACACTCCGATCCATAGAACGCCAGTTTTCTTTATCCTGATAACGACGTCCTCTTGAGTAGTCCCCGCCCGGAGATCCAAATGGGGGACTATTTTGCCTCCGGAATATTTTACCCAAGAGGACGCCACCATCATTTAATCATACAGTAAAGCTGCATGCCCTCGGGAAAGGTTATGGCTGTAGTTTCCCCTTGCTTTCAGCCGTTCACAGTACCAGCACAGCAAGGCTGTTTTGGTTAGTGTTACAAGGCCAGATCAGTCAATCATCCAGACTGTTGCCCCTGCAACTACTGAAAAGGCTGCTGCCCCTCTTCAGGAACCACACGTTTGTCTGGCCTCTCAACAGATACCCCTCCATTGAGATTGCACCTACGATACGGCTATCTGTATCATTGAGGCACGCAAGCCTCCCCACCAACGGCAAGGTCCATGGTTCATGGGTGGAGGATCAGAAGGCGTATATGATTCTACAAATGTTTCTAAGATACGCGCAAGTATGGACAAAAACTACGAATCGATTGGCAAGCTGCAACACTTTCGTGAAGAAACACTTGTGACGTTGGATAGAATTGCAGCGTACCTAGTTGATATCAAAAGAATGTAAACACACAGATTCACACGTAAGAAGCACAGACATATATCTCTAAATGCAAAAGCGATCGACAGCCCATTTATCGTTCGGTAGGCCTACTGTGTTTGACATTGTCGCATGTACGACCTTAATCTTTACATTATTCTAAATGGGACAAGCAACTGCCAAATAGTGGGTGAAATATGTTGAAAAATTATAATGAGCTGATTACATTAAATTTTACCAAAAAACCAAATATTTGAATAATTTTCAAACAATCTGTCAGTGAACAAGGTGCTAGCAAAATAATGTCATCACACGAATGAAGCAAGGAACAACATTTGAATAACAACAGAAGTAAATGAAACACATATCAATCATTACGGTTTTGTAAGAGACGAATAACTGCACTTAATCTAACCACTTCATCGTCAAAGCAGGTCTATGTTGACGATTCACACGAATCTGGCACTGATACATGGAGAGCTGAACTAGCTGCTTCTGTGTCATAGGACTGTTTTACAGCTTTAGATGGATTGTCGAATCTTTGTGGCAGTTTCCTCTTCATCGGCAGTTGAGGTGGTTTATTTGGGATGTCAGACAGTGTGGGTACCGCATTCCACACAAGTTTATTTTTGTCTGCGTTCATGAACTGTTTTTTTCGAAATGTAGGGAACAAACCTGATATTATTATACAGGCAAACTGGGTCTTTTTTCATCAGGTCTTCTCGTCTGCTATTAACGAGCCATTTTCTGCTCCTAAAACGAAACAATAATCATTAATACACATGTAATTTGCAAGTGAATCCTGACGATACTTTTTAGTAACATGATGGTATATACCTCTCAGGATCCTTAGGAAACCTAAAAAAAAGACAGCTGCGATGTCTTCTTCCTGATGTTGCTGCAATTTATTGCGCTACAAACGCTCCCCCTTGTAAAAACCATTGTAGAAATCAAAAGGAACAATCACTATTCGCTTTCACGATCGCGCCGAAATTACAGTTTAAGTTAATGGCCGCTTCGGGCGCTGCTGGCGCGGTCGGGTTGGCAACAAAATCGAGGCGAAGTGTCGCGACTGTCATGTTAAGGTACGTTTACACTGGGATACATGTATCGCGACATGTCAATTTGACATGTCGCGATACATCACCTCATACAAAAATTCACGGAACTTGTATGCGGACCCTCGAGCTCATACATGTCGCGTATACATTTTGTATATCGCTTTTTGGCCATATACGCGACATGTATGAGCGACATTTTAAGAACTCGCGCATGCGCAGTACTATCATATCCTGTCGTCTTGTCGCCTGCCGCTTATTTTGACGATTAGCGCATGCGTAGTACCAGGCTCTTTGGCGGCTGTTTGAGTTTTGGAGGTGCCGACTGTCGTTTGTTGTGTAGTTATTGGTGTATTGTGTCGTGTGTTGTGCCCGCGTGTAATACCTTAAAATTTACCATGACTTCTTGGTCAAAACAAAATACACTGCATTTTATAGAGGCAGTGCGCAGGCATCCCTGTATATGGGATGTGAAACTAGGAGACTATAAGAACACTCAGAAAAGGTACGACGAGTGGGAGGAAATTGCCAAGGCATTTAACGTGTCAAGGAAGGAATGTGAGGACAAGTGGCATAATTTAAAAAGCCAATATAGTCGCGAGTTAGCTAAAAGGAAGAGCAGCAAAGGAACTGGAAGTGCTACAAGCAATGTGTACCACTCTTCATGGTATGCTTTTGAAAGTATGCAGTTCATAAGAGACAATTACAAACCACTCTCTCATAGGATCACACATGTAGTAGTACCAGTAAGTAAACTTGTTATTTTATTAATCATATATTTGGCAACATTTTTTCGTGCTAATGCTTTACATAATGTGAATATTTACAATTTCACTGAAAAACATGATTCTCCATACTGCTATGGTTTGAAGTCCTGAATACTGCAGAAGAATAGAGCATATTACTTTATGTCATCATTTAACAATGATGTGGAACTTATTTTCCATACTGCCATGGGATGGAGCCCTGAATACTGCAGAAGTATTCAGCATATTCTCTTCTGTTGTCATTCAGCAATGAAGTTCTTCAGCCAGTTCTGGGCAGTGGCTCCAGCACAGTAGGGGTGTCCCTCCAGGACCCAGGTATTACGTTGCTATCATCTCCCTCTCTGTCGTATGTTCCTGCTGGACAATAACTTTGAGATTTTCTGTTTTGAAGAATTTTATGTAAATAAACACAGGCTAGTGCCACCACTGTAGCTTTTTCCGAACTGAGAAGCATTTGCTTCCTCAGCACTCTGTAAACAGCACTTATAATCCCAAATACATTTTCTATTACTCTTCTTGCCCTGCATGCTCTATAGTTAAAAATACGTTGCCAACTATTTTTTTCATGCAGACCTGGAAATGGTTTTACAATATTTTCCTCTAGGCCAAAGGCTTCGTCAGCGACGAAAACATATGGAACAGGCTTGCTCCTACCAGGAAGAGGAGTTGATGGTGGTATATTTAGAGTTTTGGTTTCTAACTTTTTGTAAAATGTGGTGTCTTTAAGGACACCACCATCTGAAATCCTCCCCTGCGTGCCAACATCAGCGTAAATTATTCTATAATTAGCATCAGCAATTGCTAGCAAAACAATGTTGAAGCGCTCTTTATAATTAAAATAAACTGTTCCATTGTTGGGTGGTGCCACAATGTCAATGTGCCTCCCATCTATAGCTCCCAAACACCTGGGGAAATTCCATTTTTCTTCGTATTCTTTGGCAATTTTCAGCCATTCCTCTGCAGTAGCAGGAAGCTGGAAAGAAAATTGTTACTCTTTTAATTTAATTTACGCATGGACACTCAAAAAAATTCTAAATAAATGAAGATACTTTGATTATAATGTATGTATAACATATAGCTCACTTTGCCTTAGAAATGTGTTATGTATTTTAAAGGTCATGGAAGCCCCAGCCACAGAAGGAGATGGTGAAGGAGAAGGAAGCATTAGTTTCCCTTTCGATGTAACAGAAATGGAGGAGGTGACATTTGCCACGCCCCCACAAGACATTGTGGAAGTGGAAACCACTCCAGTCATCTCTGTGCCTCCACATGAAAGTGGATGTGCAACCGTGTCACCCTGTACCACTCCAAGTCCGAGTGGAAGTGGTAGATGAAGACCGAGAAGGTCTTTTACAGACCTTAAGAAAAGTTGGCGACAATTTAGCAGACAGAAAAAGGGACCAGTTTACCCATTTGGGTGACTTGGTCGCCAATAAGCTCAGATTTCTTTATGAAAATGGCCATATTAGAATTATGGCAAGACTTGAGAACGGAATATACAGATGTTTGCAGGAGGCAAACGATGAACTAATAGATGCAAATGCATCATAATTTATGGATTCTTTAAAAACATGTATAAATGTCGAAATATGCATGTAATGTGCTGTCAAGTACTACTTAATAAAACTAAATACAAATTAATGTTGTTGGATATCTTTACTGTGAAGAAAGTGTCCTCAAAAATTGTGATATTGTATTACTGAGTGAAGCATGTCAGTCGATCCAAAGAACTAAAAGCGCGGTAGAAAATTTGTGCTGCTGTTCCTGGTTGACAGTTACTTGTATGTACCCTCGTCCGCTCGTTAAAAGTAATTGCCCTCGTAAAACGAAGATTTCATGACAAAACATTTGCATTGTCGCGCGATTGCTAATGCCAACTCTCACACACGATTGTCGGCATTAGCATCCGTTGTCAACATTATCACGCGAGGCCGCCGGAATAATAGCAAAAGACTGATATACGTGCCAGATGCATGAAAAAATTATATAATGTATTACATACTCTGATATATATATATATATATATAACTTTTACCTTCACTTCTTGGGATAAAACTTGCACAATGGCCTCGCAAACACGAAGAATAATGTTGCATATGGCACTTTTTGATATTCTATGCAGATACATTAACGTCGAAAAGGAATCCCCAGTGGCCAAAAAAACGGAGTGTTACAGCCAACTGATCCTCTGGTGGAATCGCTTCCCGAAAGTTTGTGTTGGTTTTGGACACAAGAGGAGCAACAAGAGATAGCAAACGGCGGAAATCCTCCATACTCATCCTAACATAATTTCTAAAATATGCGCCATCCTCTAGCGTTAATTCCTGAACGAGCATTGCATAAGCTCCTTGAGTAGCGCGTTTGCGAAGAAACTCTCTCTCCCACCATCTACGCTTCCTCCGCTTTTTCTTCCTATCATCTTCCAAAAGAGCAAGTGTACCAGCACATAAAAATGTGAAATCTTCCAGATCGTCGTCGGAAGCCATCGCACAGTGATACAAATCAGTGTAAACGCACGCTCATACATGTATGAAATTGATACTTGTCAACTCATACAAGTCGCGATACATGTCGCAAAGTCGCATATACATGTATCTCATACATGTGCCGATACAAATCGCAGTGTAAACGCACCTTTAGACTGTCGTAGCTACTGAGTATCAGGGAATTGTGAAATGACGTAACGTAGAATGTGAATGCACACCGATGTGATATGACCAACGAGTTTACTTTGAATGTTTGTTTTTAAACCAAAGATGTAAGAAAGAGCGTGTGCGACTGTGCGTGCCTGAAGCTTGTTTATTACATGTTTATTGTGTAGCAGAGAAGGTATGAGGTAGTGATTGTGAGGATCGTAGTAATACAAAGTGGAATAATGCAGTGGTCCGAGAAAGAATTTCAAGACAAAAAGAAACGGATACTCAGCAGTGCCGATCTAAGTCGCAAAGGTAGTGTGGACAGTGACATTGTTGAACTTGTTGATTTTATCAACTCTCACAACCAATATGTTACAACAAGTTCGTGTTCAGGCCGCTTGATCGTCTTTTGTGAGGTATTTTGTTTTCTTACGTTGTCATTTATCCTTCTTACAAAGAATGGCGTTATTTTCTGTATAACTATCGAAGGGCATGTATGAAAGGAAAGAAATGTACATTTTTAGGTGCCGTCAATGGGAAACAGTAAAGAAGGATGCAAGTGGTTGTACACAACCCATGATGACATCGATATGGAGGATATGATGAGTAAGCTCGACCCAGCTGTGGGAGATCTCGTGCTTAAATTTGAGCCGATGATTCTTCATGTACAATGTCATACGATAGAAGACGCAAAACATTTGGTTTGTTGTGGACTTATTGTTTTTAATCTTAAGCGTAATTGTTTATCAGTTGCATGTGTGATCTGTAATACTGTGTATGACTGCCAGATGTCTTTGCAGGTAATATAAACCTTACGTGCGTGTTTCGGAGGTTTAGTGTGTCCCATTCCTGCAAATCCAATGGTGTCAGGTTCAGTGTGTGTTTAGTCGTAGGGTTTGTTTTTACCACTTGTCCGTTTCACACCAGGCAATAATTTATTGGAATGAAAAAGTTGATCTGTGGTCTGTAGGGTGCACTGATCTATGGGGACCCAATAACTGATTAGGTAAATCCCAATTTAAGGATAATAGTGTTCAAACCAACCATATCACTTTCAATAGTAGCATTCTCAATGAATGACAATAGTGTTCAAACCATCCATGCCACCTCCAATAGGACTATCCCTATTGCAGGACAGCAGTGTTAACTATGTATCTCGTTTCCTATGTATTATGTATGTCATTAGCTTGATGAAGAGTTAGGTTTAGTTGTTTGCTTGTTTCATGTATAATAAATGGGCCATTCTCTGTCAAGTGGCCTAAATTTAAACAAGGTGTCCACTTGACCCCCTCCAATTTTGATCAAGTTTTCACAAGATGTATGTATGGCTGTTAGATCCAACCATGCCAAATTAGAGAAGTGCAGGGATCAGCAGATGAAGTGCAAAGATTCTGTAATATTTTGTTGCATTTAATGTACCATTTCTTTCACAAGGATTGGAATCGATTGTCTAGTACTATTTCATAGGCTAATTTTTTATACTAAAGATATGTCAGTTACAATTGTAAACAAAGACAATCGTCAGAAACACATTGTCGAGTTGTGTTCCATTTCCAGATCCAAGACCAAAATTTTAGGCAACCTGTAATTTTGAAAACCCAGAGTCATCACATCACGTGGCAGTGCCAGAAAATTTAAGCAGGTTAGACTGTCTGGACCATAGAAGAAAGATCTACAGAGCACAGATGCCACACAGGTAAACAACAACCAGGAATGCCAGCTGTTGTTAACTCTGTCTCTATGTGGGAGATAGTGTGAAGTATCAACAAGGGTAATGTAGTGTAGTCAAATGATGTGAAGAGATGCTGGGGGAATTAGATTAAGAAATGAGACACTAAAGTTACTTGAGGAGATTTGACACATCGGAAGTAAAGTAACTAACATTGACTGAAATTTAAAAGATGTAAAATACAAACTGGCAATAACAAGAAAAGCTTTCTGAAGAAGATAAATTTGTTAAGATCTAATAGGAATTCAAGTGTTAGGAAGTCGCTTTTGAAGTATTATCTGAAGTATAGTCTTTGACCGAAGTCATTGCGAATAAGTGCTAAAGACAAGAAAATATTTCCAGCATTCTTTTTCATTGTGCATGTCCGAAACTCAGTGCCTCTTCTGTGTGGTGAGTAGCAATCTGTGTCCTTTCCATATTATTGTTGTTGCGTGCTGGACTGTCCATCGTTTGTAAGTGTATTAAGTGGTTCAGTTCTATTTTTAAGTGTTTAATATGGTTGCCATGTATGATAATTTTGGCATTGTCATAGAGTAGTCAGAAAAGGATTGGTATGTGAAGACTCTGGGTTGGATTTCAGTTGGGGGTTTCATAGTGAGGAACTGAATAGGAAACTCAGCAAAGCTCTACCGTGGGACTGTGACTCTGCAAAAAGGATAAGAGAATCACTGAACAGGAAGTGAATATTAGTGCCCTTCAGGCTGAGTTACATTATGTGGAATATAAACTGTGTAGGTTGTATTGGGAAAAAGATGTGGAAACTAGGTAAAAGTAACAAGTAATGGGCAAAAGGAGAACAGCATTTCAACTTCTTCACCTGCATTGGAGCTTACAGTACCGTGAAATGGGGAAATATAGGACCCAGGTAACTTCTTATGGGAACAGCGTATTTCTGTTCTTACTGTGGAATCACTGAATGCAAGCTTTTATTTCATGCGCCTGTTTTACGGTTTACACCTTATGCATTGTCAAGCATATATGAACACATGTTGTTGTAGTTGGAAGTTGAAACAGTGGTGTGTAGTGGGTTATGCAGTGCACAGTTGTTGCTAGTTATCTTTATATGAATACTTTTGTTATTGTACAAGAAGAGAAGAAATTGGTAAGCTTAATTTACTTATAGTTTGCCTACTTAAATGTTAAGAAGGAAATGTGAATACAGTTTGTCTCCTCATCTCACTCTCACTGATGTTGAGTGAACTATTTGCAGATAACTACACACGTTGGGGTAATATCAGACAATGCGTACTTAACAAAGGGAGGCTCAGTGCTCTTCCAAGGCGCAGTTACGATCCTGAAAATCTGCTGTAAGATTGGGAAAACTATCGTACAGGAAGGTGTCAAGCAAAATTAATGTCCCATGTTCAACGTTAGAGAATGAAGTTAATAATACAAACCTCCTAGTGATTGCAAGGCCTTCTGCCTTAAAGTACTATTGAAGAGAACACACTTGTCCATGTTATTTTAAGGGCTGCACATTGGGTTTTTCCTTTTACCTCTGGTGATGTTAGGTACATAGTGAAACGATATCTTGATAAACGTGGATGGCAGGGAAAAAGCTTTTCTTGTAATATGCCAGGCATTGAGTGATCATGTTTGTTCTTATAGCGTCTTTCTGCCGTATTAAGCGCCAGCTAATGGAGAATATTAGAAGGCAACACACTGAAGTGAGTTACAAGACAGTGAAATCATATTTCCAGAATGTTCCTGAAAAAAATGAAAAATATTGATCCCAAAAATGTAATCCATTATGGCAAGACCAATCTGTGTGATGACCCTGAGAGGGAGCATGTGATAGATAGAAGGGGAGCAAAACACCCTGAAAGGATCTAGATTCTTCTAAGAGTAGTATGTCAGTGATGATGGCTGCCACTGGGGACGAAAAACTATTATCTCCCTGTGGTCTACAAATTGAAGCATATATGGGACACCTGGCAAAGAGGAGGTCCCAAAGGAACCCGCTATAACTGCAGTAAAAGGAATGGTTTCATCTGTCTACATTTGAAGACTATCGCACTGTCTTACCTGAAGTCATTTGGGGGGGGGGGGAGGGGGGGTGATGAGAGGGAATAAGAGACAACCTTTCAAGTCACATTTCACTGCGAGTAATTGATGAATGTGAGAAGAATAAAATCTCTCTTATTTTGTTGCCACCAAACAGTACTCATATTTTACAGCCATTAGATGTAGGTTTCTTCACATCTTTAAAAGCTGATTGACAGGCAGTGCTTACACAATGGAAGAAAAGCTCCTGTGGGCCAATATCAAAAGATGCTTTTACCTAATTTTTAAAGGAAACTCTTAAGAAAGTGTCAGCAACTGAAGAAGACAATATAAGAAATGCATTTCGTGCAGTAGGATTAATTCCATTTGACCCTCAATGAGTCTTCAAAAAATTGCCTGTAGGAGATGATTCTCAAAACAGTTCTTTAGAAGCCTGGTCTTTGGGCTTTGATGATATGCTTGAGAATGTTTGCTGTGGAATGAAAAATAACACACTTGTCCAATGAAAGCAAAAAATTAGGTGTTGCCCCAGGAAAATCTCTTTTAGGCAACAATACGAGAGAGAGAGATAATGCTGACTCAGTTGCTTGTGAATAATGATGCAATACCCAATGGTGACAAAAGCAGCAGAGTAGAGGAAGCAGTTCTGGAAGTGGAGGCTTTTGTTGTTGTGGATTATCTACGCAATTGGAGGTTGGGGGGGGGGGGGGCAGTTTGTCGGAATCGCAATAGAAGTGGGCACAAAAAAACGTGGAAGTCAGATATCTGTGTCCATATCAAGACAGCAAATCTGCATTTATTTTTCCTGCCATTCCAGACAACGATACTGTAGACAAAGGCCATATTTTCTTTCACTGAGGACATATTGTAGATTATTAATGATTTGTTGTATGAGTATATTGTCTTTATTAATGAAATATTTTGTAAATATGTCTGTGAAAGTTTTCTAAATATGTATCAATGTTTACTGAAGATGTATAGAGTATTGTGTAATCATCTGTAAAATTTTTTTTTCTAAAGATGTAACACATGTAAGTATATGTATTTTTTTTAAAAGATGATCACTGTCCGAAATTATCCCATTAGAGGGTAATATGGACCTTTGCTTGAAAATTAATTAAATGTCCAAAATTAGCCCATCAGAGGGGGTAACATCAGACAGTTTAATTTGTTAGATTCGGACTAATTAAAAAATATTTTTGACTAAAGTTCTTTGCTCATATTATTCTCCGATGTCATCCAAAATATATCACACTTTTTGTCGCGAGAATTTAATGTCCTTTACGAAGTTACCTTAAAGAATTTGAAAATTTCATGTGATATTACCCCCACCTTTCGGTATTTAATAAGCTTGACTTGTTACCCGAAATTCCTCCTTCAGCTTCATCCAGCTACAGGTTACAATAGGGTAGAGTGCAACATACTTCTAGCAAAGAAACTGAGTGTTGGTCGGTAACAGAAGAGATCAGAAAGAAGAGTCTTGGTGATAGGTAGTAGCCATGCCAGGGGTGTAGGGGTAATGGTGCTGGACGGAATAGGATCAGGGTACAGGGTTGTAAGTTTTGTGAAGCCAAGTGCTAGCCCCAGCCAGGTGACAGAGGGGATATGGAATTTGTGCATGTATTTTGAGAAAGAGAATCAGGTGGTCATACTAGGTGGGGAAAGGGAATATTGAAATCGCAGCACTAGGGCTGACCTGGATTTAGTAGGAATAGCAACTTCGCACAAAGTGTGAGTATTGTGGAGGTCCTGCAGCACCATGACAAGCCCTGAGTTAACATTGTTGTGAACTATTTGAACATGGAGCTGGTTCCATTTGCCTGAAATGAAATCTCATATGAGTGCAGTGCTTGTTGCTACAATCGGGAGATGGGTATATGCTACACACAGCCTGTGCCTGAATAAGAGAGTGAAAGATAGATTGGCTGAGCTTCTCACAGAAAATATACAGGGGGCCACCATCACACAGAGCAAGGTTACTGATATCAGAGGGGTACCCTTTATTGTTTAGAATCAGTAATCAGGCACCCTGTTATGAACAAAGTATCAATAGAAGAGCCCCACAAAATGCTTAAGAATGCACAAAAAAATAAGGACAGTTTATTTCATCATAACATTAGATGACTTAGTAATAGTAAGACCTATTTGTTAGTTAATATAGATAGCTCAGAAAAGATAGACATTCTGTGCGCTTCTGAGCACTACCTAACCATGGGGTGAGGGAAGGTGTGTGTGTGTGTGTGTGTGTGTGTGTGTGTGTGTGTGTGTGTGTGTGTGTGTCAGAAAGTGGCTTGCTGCTGGATCCTTTTGCCAGAAGGGGATTTGATGCTCCCAGGAACAGTATGCAGTCAGGAAACATGTAACCAGAAGTCCATCTTGCCTCTGTAGCTGGACGGAGCTGTCATGGCTCGGCAAGAGATTTCAACAGCTGCAACTGTTATCTTGCACTCTCAGCCACTTGTTCTCCAACCGATGAGTGGCAGGGTACTCATCATTTATTACTGTACAGGATCATATGTAGCTTGCTGAATGCTATTATATTAATGAAAATAACCAATTTTTGTAAATATAATATAATTGTATAGATAAAAAAAATCTACTCCCCAAGTAGTGGCCGGATGAAAAACATTAAAAGTTAAGGAACTTGCAAGCTCTCAGATCCAGTGGCCACCTTCTTCTAAAGAAGCCATTGGCTCTGAAAGCTTGGTGAGTAGATTTTTTGTCTATCCGATTATATTATATTACCAAATATTACATGTGAGACACGCTTTACATCCTTGTTTCTTCATTGTGCCTGTTTCCAGTTCTTAACTGTTAGACACTACCTGCCTAGGAACCAACATTCTACAGCACAGTGACATTGTTCCATGCGCACACAAAAAGACAAATAATTTACAATTTTTTTCTCAGCTCTTCCCAACAATTATGTATTATTATAAACCAAAAACACCAGCAACTGGCCACCTACCACTGAGCAGCTACTCACATGCTGATTCCATTCATATCACCTGTCAAGCTTCTACCAGAACTATCTGCTGTTAGGGCACTGAAGGACAGTGGGAATCAACAGTGCCCGCCTCCTGTGTCAATGTGAATCCTTAAACACTGAGGGCTCAATGCATATCATATGGTATTCCAATATCACTGATACCAGTTCTCTTGGACAGTTATTTGGAAGCCAAAATGTGCCCAGATCTGGTCAACAATGCACAGACAATACCTTTGAATCCCTGCCACTAAACTTTGGGAATTCACTGGCATCAGTCCAGGTGTTTCTGTCCATGTACATCCCGTTTGAGAAGGAGAAGTATAGCATCCTTATCTGGTTCATGAAGTCACAGAGCCATTGGGAACATGCAAGCTACAAAATGTACTTCCATCACCATGTCCATCGTTCATGACTCAGCCAGCAGACCACTCATGTCATGTAGGGAGATCCAGCGGCCAGCACAGGGGCATATAGGGGTGACTTCACACTATTGTAATATGATGTGCTGTGTAGCCAGTTGCTATCATTATTATCCACCCAGTTTTCTAGTTTCTGGTTTAGTTTTTGTTTCTTATCACAGGAGCTCTGGTTACATGAACTTTTATGGATTCTCATTTGTGGTAAATCGTTATATTTGCTCCTTGAAAATACACTTTGTTGAGTTGCTTCAGTGTTTCCAACAAAGACAGCGGTGGCTCAACAGTAACAGATCAAATTACAGCAACAGGAGAAACATCACTGGCAGTAGTTATGGGAAAAACAATGTCACCTAAAGCTGTAGCAACATCAGGCCCAGATGATGCAGGAACAAAACTCAACAATTAAACCTGTTTCAGCCTCACCAATCCCATTATTAAATGAAACAATATGGCTACAGGACACCACTTTGCAGCACGTATGTAGACCCACTTCCATGCATTTCTGGTTTTGTAAACTGAGCTGTAGCAGTCACTTTTATTGTCATCTTTTCCAGCTGTATTGTGTTTATAGCATCAATTTAAGCATCTCATTGAATCCAGTTTGATCCCCCTAGTGGGCATTTGCTATACATTTTTGAGTGCTATACATTTTTGAGTGTGTCAGTTCGATTTTAACCATCAGTACTAGTCATTGACATAGTTGTAAGCAGAGTGGATTATAGATTTCCATTGACTTAGTCACTGTTGAAGGTTTGTTCTTGTGCACAGTATTAATGTTTCTATGTGGGCTACTTGATTAGGGCGCCATTGTCTGTTTTCGGAAGGCAAATAAGTCCAGTCTGCAACACTGAAGCTATCCCATCTCTCCTTGCAGGAATTTTTGCCCACTGCCCAATCCTTTGCAGTCATGTAAACCAAGGAACAGCACTTAGACAAGAGGTTTGAAATGGAAATTCTCCACACTGACTGACAGGAACAGTCATGCCGGTAAGGCTTGCACTGAACTGTGCCTGTAGGCACTCCCCCCCACCCCCACCTCCACCCCCAAGGA
The DNA here is from genome assembly GCF_023864275.1 of Schistocerca cancellata. Taxonomy (NCBI): domain Eukaryota; kingdom Metazoa; phylum Arthropoda; class Insecta; order Orthoptera; family Acrididae; genus Schistocerca; species Schistocerca cancellata. The sequence goes on along the minus strand of NC_064626.1, from coordinate 865,839,115 downwards.
ACTCCTTGGTTCTTTCAACTTTATGTGGGTAACATACCATTTCCTCATCCATTGGAGGAAGTTGTTTTAACCTCCCTTCTTCTGCCCTACACCGTCAAATAGATATTGTAGAGTGGTTCTTGCCATCTGTGTAAATGGGTGGCCTTGGAGTACATGGTAAACCATTATCATGTGTGGTCATCAAAGCAGCTTATTAATTACTTTCATTGTGAATTTAAGAGGTATCACTTCAACATTGACCACCTGACCTTGCTGAAGGCGACAATATAGCAAGCTTTACTGTACAAACATCACTTAATATGCATTTTCTTTCATCTTGAAGCGTATGGTAATACATGAAGGGGCGGTATCCTCATCCAAAAATAGGGCTCCAACCTCAAAGGATGACTTTCAATAATTTACGATCCTCTTTACTTCCCAGATTATTTTAGATATGCAGTTGCTAATGTCCTATTGATCACTTTGAAGAAGAAAATGATGTTCGTCAAGGTAGTGCTCTAAGGGTGACATTGCTTGGGAGAGCTGTATACAGTAAGACAGCACCGCCCCCAATAAACCATGAGCATTGCTGTGGTGGGGTTGCTCGCAAGCTCAATGATACAGATAGGCGTACTGTAGGTGCAATCGCAATGGAGGGATATCTGTTGAGAGACCTGACAAACTTGTGATTCCTGAAGAGGAGCAGCAGCCTTTTCAGTAGTTGAGGGTGTGGGATGATTTACAGATTTTGCCTTGAAACATCAACCAGCAGGCCTTGCTGTGCTAGTACTGCAGAGGAAATTACAACCATTGTTTTTCCCGAGAGCATACATCTGTATTGTATGGTTAAATGAGTATGGCATTCTCCTAGGTAGAGGCACAATAGCCCCTTGTTCAGATATTCGGATGGGGGCTACTTGTGGTGGTGGTGGTGGTGGTGGTCTTCAGTCCAAAGACTAGTTTGATACAGCTCTCCATACTACTCTATCCTGTGCAAGCATCTTCATCTCCGAGTAACTATTGCAACCAATATCTGTCTGAATATGCTTATTGTATTCATCTCTTGGTCTCCCTCTACAATTTTTACCCCCCCCCCCCCCTCCCACACACACACACACTTCCCTCCATTACTAAATTGGTGAGCCCTTAATGTCTCAGAAGGTATTCTACCGACCAATCCCTTTATTTAGTCCCCTCAGGGGCTTAGCATTCTTTTACTGAGTAGAGGCTTGGCGACCCCGGGGTTCCTGAGCTGGGGACTGGTAAGCGCCACCAGTCCTCTGTCACCGTAAGCTCTGGTCATACTTCAACGAACACCGTGTGGCGCAGCGGTGGAATGTTGTGTGTTTTGGAGAACGGGGGTCTTGGCTTCACCACCTGTACTGCGAGGAAGGTAACCACGTCTATAAAAAAAAAACCTCAACTTCAAAGTATGCTAGGTGCTGAGGAATTGAATGACTGGTGAGGTGAAACAGTCTTTAGCAAGTGGCCTCTGGGGCACCTCCCGCACCCCAGTTGAATCAGGCTTTCTCAGGCATTCTGGGCTCTGCCTGGGTCAACGGTTGTTTCCCTAGCGTCTCGTGGGATCCTTATGGAACTGTCTCATGAAACTACTTCTCCTGACGGGATGGGTGTACCATCAGGTAACACCTACACCCTATCCTCAAAGAGAGCTCAGTTGGTCAGTCCTGCTGAAAAGAAGTCTCCGAGTAATAGTAACAGGGCATTAGTGTGCCATAATACTTTCATTGTAATCAAGAAAAATGGGGGAAGCTTTGAGAAGATATCCCCTTTCTATATTAACAAGGCATTGGAAGGTATTACTGGGTCTCTGAAAAGTGTTAAACGACTACGTAATGGAACGCTTTTGGTTGAAACTGCTAATTCCACCCAAATATCTAGGCTTCTGGGATGTAATGCCTTAGGTGACTATCCAGTTGAGGCTGAATTGCATAACACCCTTAACCTTATTAAGGGCATGGTTACCTGCTCCGATATAGTGGAGATGGACCCTGCGGAGTTGCGTGAAGAGTGGAAGAATGTGGACGTAATGGAGGTGCAGAATTATATGAGGAGAGTCAATGGCAAATTGGAAAAATCGGCAACGTTTATTCTAACGTTTAGTACTCCCGAATTACCGGTACATATCCTTGCCGGCTATATCCGCCTTAAGGTTCGCCTGTTTGTTCCTAACCCCAAGCGATGCTATAAATGTCAAAGATTTGGCCATACCGCTATGGGATGTAACGGGAAGGCTATGTGTGGCAATTTTGGAGGCTCCGCTCAAGAGTCAGAGACTTCTTGTACACTTCCTCCAAAATGTGCTAACTGCTCTGGGGATCACCCAATGTGGAGCAGAAAGTGTGGGGTTTGCAACGAGAAGAAGAAAATTCAAGAGTTGAAAGTACAGATACATACTCTATGGTGAAGCTAAAAAGGCGTAGAAAGTCATGCAACCACCGGTTATTGCAACTTCTTTTGCATCAGCCCTTAAAACACCAATAGCTAAATGTGATGCTTTCACACAAACTCAGACCACAGATTCAAGTACGAGCACATGCACTTGTCGCTGTTCCTGTGGGGGGAAATGCTCCACTTGCAACTGATGTCGCTCAGAAGCCGTCAGCAGTAGACTTACCACCTAAGCCACATACCACTCCCCAACTTCAGAAGCCACCTAAGCCATCCCAGCAACCCAGGCAGCCTCCTCCTCCTGTCAGTAAAGAAAAACAGCCTTCTAAAAGTAGTTCTAAGTCCAAGAAAGTGGTAGGTAAGCCTTCGGATTGACGAGTGCTTTCCCTTTCTGATGGTGACTGTGCTCTTGAAGATATGGACTTCCAATTGGAGGAACTAGAGAACGCGGAACTGGCTAACGTCCCCCCTGACCTCCCCGGTAAGTCATCGTCTCCGAGGGAGAAAGGAAAGAACCACCATCGCTGACTAATGGCTTCCATAGGGACTTGTGTTGCAGTGGAATTTGAATGGATATCGCTCACATTTGGAAGGGCTGCAGCGGCTGTTCCACGATAAACCTTTCTGCATCTGCTTACAAGAAACGCATCTTAAAATCGCAGACACACCTACATTACAGGGCTACCACGTATACAGGAAAGATGATACTACTATAGGCAGGGCTAAAGGTGGAGTGGCTATTTTTTGTGATGACAGATACAACTCCTCTCCTGTCCTTCTTACCACCACCATCCAAGCAATTGCTGTGAAAGTTCTCTCACTGTTTACTATCACAGTGTGTTCTTTGTACCTGCCCCCCTCCCCCTCCCCCCCATAATGCTTTGGATGCGGACGCACTGGCAGACCTCTTCCAGGCACTCCCGCGGCCATTCCTTCTTGCGGGGGACTTCAGTGCCCACAATGTGCTGTGGGGCTCGGCTACTACTTGCTCCAGGGATCGGCTGATCGAGCGACTCATCCATTCTGAGGATATCTCTCTTCTGAACACGGGTCAGATGACTCACTTTTCCACAGCTACAGGGTCTTTTTCAGCTATTGATCTTTGCTTTTGTTCCTCAGCTATTGCAGATTTAGTTCAGTGGGAAGTGGCTCCAGATTTACATTCTAGTGACCACTTCCCAGTATTGATTCGTCTGCCGCCTACGACAGTGACCAGCAGGAGACCATGCAGGTGGATGATACGAAGGGCAAATTGGTTACTGTTGTGACAGTGCCACGACATTTAACAGTGCCGCCACGACAGTACGTGCAAACGGCGATAGAGGCGCTCCGCTACTCGGCTGAGTGCGGGAGCACCACCTAGCTACGAACGGCGCCGGCCGCATATCACGGCACGGCAGTCAAATGAGAGATACTGAGTTGTTATCATGTAACCAGCTATTGTTTCTAAGTGAGTGTGTTTGAATATGCACGCAATTATTGGTGATAAAAGGTTATAACAGTTACAGTACAGTAACTATTACCGCAAAAACACCCACGTCGTTGCTGCCCGCGTGGCGTTATGGCGGTGTCGTAAACAGCCCCATCAATCTTACCGGGCTTCGGCGGCGGAACTACACGGTCTGAGTAGGAAATGTCAGTTTGTCACGGACACTCATCATGAGTCTCATGCTGATTCAATGGTTAGGGATGCTATTCTACGGCTTGCTCCTGATAAAGAAGTTCGGCAACGTGCCCTACAACTGCCAAACCCGTCGTTGTCGGAAGTTCTAAGCATCGCTCAATCCTTTGAAGTGTCTCATACTGCTGGCGCGCAAATAGACGCGTGGTGTGATGTAGGCGCTGTACAGTCAACTTTCAACACGGACAATTTGCATGTTCCACAGGAGAACGAAGATGTGGCGGTGGTTCACTCGCGTAAACAACGCCGCGTTGGGCTGCAACGCTCGCAGCGAAAACAGCAGCCACAGAAGCAGGTTCGTTCCGCACTTCCTTCTTGTGCATGTTGTTTCGTACAGCATGACAGGGCCACGTGTAATTCATGTAGGAAAAAAGGCCACATTTCTTCTGTGTGTCAGTCCCCTAAAGTTCCTGTCGACGAGGACGAGGCATCGGACATGGATGTTAACTGTGTGCTTTCTCAAACAAATAAGTTGTTTGTTACTGTTTGTGTTCTGGATAAAGACATTCACATGCAAGTGGACACTGGCTTTGCAGTAACTCTCATTAATTCTCGCACGTATTTGGAGTTGGGCTCCCCTCCCTTGTCTCCAGTTACGCGAAATCTGAGAACTTATAATAAACAGAAAATTCCTATCATTGGTCAGTTTGATGCTTCCACTGCCTACAAGTCTTTTGTTAGGCCCCTCACGTTTTATGTGGTGGATCATGCGGGCACTGAAACCTGTTCGGTTATGATGCTTTCCAGATGTTCGGGTTCTCCATTGATGATGATGTGCACCTCATATCTGAGGATATTCCGTGTCAACAGCTGGATGGATTGTGTTCTGAATTTTCGTCCGTGTTTTCTGCTGGTCTGGGTCGTGCCAAGGATTTTGAAGCCCACATTACTCTTAAACCTACAGCTCACCCTAAGTTTTTCCGGGCACACCCTATTCCGGTGGCGTTGCATGCACCTGTCAAGGCTGAGATAGACAGGTTAACAGCTTCAGGGATTCTCCTTCCTGTTACCTCCAGCGAATGGGCATCGCCAATCGTGGTGGTTTCTAAACCAAATGGGAGTCTGCGATTGTGTGGTGATTTTAAAGCCACCATCAATGCTCAGAGCCTCATTGACACTTATCCTCTCCCCCGTCCTGAGGAGTTATTTACCAAGCTCGCTGGGGGCCAGTTCTTTTCCAAACTTGACTTATCGGAGGCGTGCCATCAGTTGCCGTTGGATTCTTCTTCCAAGGAATTTCTCGTCATCAACACTCCTTGTGGGTATACGACCTCTACGTCAGCACGTTGCGGCCCTTAACGCTCTACCCCGGCCGTCTACGGTCAAAGAACTTCAGGCGTTTCTAGGCAAGATTGCTTATTATCACAAATTCATTTCATCCGCGGCGGCGGTAGCCCATCCTCTGCATCAGCTGTTACGCAAAAACGTCCCTTTCTGTTGGTCCGACGAGTGTGAGCAGGCTTTTGTCCACCTGAAGGCTCATTTGCAGTTGGCGCCATGTCTTGCCACATTCTGTCCGGGTCAGCACTTGGTTCTGGCGACTGATGCGTCACAGTATGGCCTAGTGGCTGTTCTCGCCCATCGGTATGAGGATGGGTCGGAACGACCCATCGCGTATGCTTCCAAGACCCTCAACGATGCGCAACGGCGTTACTCTCAAATCGAAAAGGAGGCGCTCGCTATCATTTATGCTCTAAAAAAGTTCAGAGTTTTTTTGTATGGTTCTAAGTTTCACCTCATCACCGACCACAAGCCGCTGGTCTCTCTGTTCAGCCCATCGGCGTCACTTCCGGATAAGGCAGCTCACCGCCTGCAACGTTGGGCCTTATACTTGTCTCGTTTTCACTATGAGATTCACTATCACCCCACGGCCCAGCACGCCAACGCTGACGCATTGTCGCGATTGCCGATGGGCCCCGACCCGGTTTTCGATCTTGATGAACTACTCTGTTTCCACATTGATGAGGAAGAACGTTGTGCGGTCAAGGGTTTTCCACTTACAGGTTCGCAGGTCGCGTCGGCTACTGTGCGGGACCCGGTCCTGCATCAGGTGATCGGTTTTGTTCAACGGGGTTGGCCGGACAGGACCAAGGGCCGGGCATCGGATCCCCTTCGCAACTATCATGCCTTGCGCCTTCGTCTGTCTGTTCTTGATGGTGTTGTTCTTCTGGCCACGGATGGCGCATCTCCACGGACCGTGGTGCCAGCCTCTCTTCGCAAAGATGTTCTCAAACTGTTGCATGAAGGCCATTGGGGGATTTCTCGGACTAAGTCCCTGGCCCGCAGGCACGTTTATTGGCCCGGTATTGATTCGGACATCGCCCACATGGTTGCTGCGTGTGGTCAGTGTGCTCAACAACTGGCTGCACTTCGTACAATGCCCTCTCCGTGGCCTGATCCGGCGCAGCCATGGGAACGGGTGCACGCTGACTTTGCGGCCCCTTCCTCGGTACTTATTGGCTACTGTTGATTGATGCCTTCTCGAAGTTTCCGTTTGTTGTTCGATGTCCGTCGCCCACCACTGCGGCGACGACGCTGGCTTTGTCCAAGATCTTTGCACTAGAAGGTCTTCCATCCACGATCGTCACGGACAATGGCCCTCAGTTCTCTTCGCAGGCCTTCTGTGATTTTTGTACTGGACAAGGGATTCATCATGTTACAGCACCGCCCTTCCATCCACAATCGAATGGTGAGGTCGAGCGCCTTGTCCACACTTTCAAAAGCCAGATGAAAAAATTCCTTAGTGATTTTTCCACAGATGACACTCTGCTGCAATTTCTGAATTCTTATCGCTTCACACCTCTGGGTGATCGCAGCCCTGCAGAACTCCTGCATGGCTGCCAACCGCGCACTCTACTGCACCTGCTTCACCCTGTCAGGCCTTGTGCTGTGTCCCCTAGTGCGGGAAAATACTCGGTGGGCTCTGACGTGTGGGCACGAGGGTATGGATCTCACCCTAAATGGATTCCAGGGGTGGTCAAGGCTCTTTGTGGCCGCCGCTTTGTGAAATACGTACGGACGACGGCATGGCTGTTCGCCATTACGACCAGATGCGCCCACGAGTGGTGGCCACGCCGGTGCCACCGCCCCTTCCTTCGCCTCCATCAGCCCGAGAAGCCCGTCCTGTCGCTGTTGCCGATCTACCGTAAGTGTTGATGCAGCCGACATCGCTACCATTTCCGAGTATGCCGGAACCGGCCCCATTCGCGACGCCGCCTTCTCCAGGTCCCATCTCGCTGGAGCACACCCCCAGGTCCACGATGCCTATGGATGCTGCTCCGGAGTTTTCACCCATCATCTTGTCCAGGAGGCACGTTCCACGCATGAGCTCCCATCCTGGACATTTTCGACCATACTCTCGTGTCTCTGTGCAGGATCTTCTCTAGCTACGAACGGCGCTGGCCACATATCACGGTACGGCAGTCGAATGAGAAATACTGAGTTATTATCATGTAACCAGCTATTGTTTCTAAGTGAGTGTGTTTGAATATCCACGCAATTATTGGTGATTAAAGGTTATAACAGTTACAGTACAGTCGACAGTCTATTTTTGAACGAAAGGATTGTGCACAAGAGGCGGTGGCCCATATCACTCATGAGATCCAAAGGGCTGCCGCAGAGTCCATCCCCAGGTCTAGTAACCACCTCGGACGACGGCCTGTACCTTGGTGGAATGACGACTGTCGATTGGCAATCAGGGCCAGAGAGACAGCTCTTCAGAACTTCAAATGGTGTCAAACTATATACAATCTTCATGTCTTCAGGTCTGTGAGAGCACATGCAAGGCGAGTGATCAAAGAACGAAAGAGGGCTTCCTGGAAGGAATTCAAGACTTCCATTAATCAGTCCACTTCTGCTGCGCACGTTTGGGAATCAATAAGACAGAGTTCAGGCAAGGGTAGTCCACATCCCCTTACGGCCTTGTCAAATAATGGGGTCTTGGTGGACATTCCAGAAGAGATGGCTCACGTTTTAGCAGAACACTTCTTTACTGTTACTAAGTCATCCAGACAAGCTCCTGCTTTTCAGGTATTCCATCGGACAGCAGAGATGAGGAAGCTCAATTTTTTTCTTGCGTAATGAAGAAGTCTACAAACTTCCATTCTCCACGTAGGAACTGGAATCAGCTTTATCTGCAGCCAGAGACACTGCTCCAGGACCTGATGAGGTCCATTATACCATGCTTCGTCATCTGTGCCCTGAAGCAAAAGGTCAGCTCCTCTCTTGTTTAAATCAGATTTGGTTTGATGGACAGTACCCCACTACTTGGAAGGAGGCAATCTTAATTCCATTCTGGAAACCAGGTAAGGACTGTAGCATCCCTAACAGTTATTGGAGTGTCACCCTTACTAGTTGTATGGGAAGACACATGAGCGCATGGTCAACCACCGCCTCGTGTGACTGCTCGAGTCCCGAGGTTACCTGAGCTGCTCCCAGTGTGGTTTCAGGTGCTACCGTTCCACTCTTGACAACTTAATTCTACTGGAGACGGCAATACAGGAGTCCTTATGCTGAAACCATTTAGTTTGTGTGTTTTTTGACCTCAAACAAAGTATATGACACTACTTGGAGGTACAACATCCTTCACCAACTTCATGCATGGGAACTACGTGGATGCCTGTTGCTTCTGATCCAATCCTTTCTCGAGGACAGGCATTTTCGTTATTGCATTGGCGATGCCATGCCTGATTGCTATGTTCAGGAGAATGGTGTGCCCCAGGGCAGTGTCCTCAGTGTCACATTGTTTGCTGTTATCAGTGGCATTTCCTCTGCAGTCAGGAGCCCTGTCAAATGCTCTTTGTTTGTGGAAGACTTTGCAATCTTCTACTCTTCCTCCGATCTTACGAAGACAACGAGGCAGCTACAACTGACCATTAGGAGGCTGGAAACCTGGGCCCAGACAACTGGTTTCCGGTTCTCACCTGAGAAGACTGTGTGTGTCAATTTTAATCATACTCATCGGAGTTTTAACCAACCAGAGCTTACAATGGGGGACCGTATTTTGCTTTTTCAAGACACAGTGCGCTCGGGTTTATTATTTGACTCGAAATTAACATGGCTCCCACACCTGAAAGACGTACGAACAAAGTGCTTCTGGTTGTCGAACATTTTGAAATGCCTTGGTGGAAAAACATGGGGAGCTGACAGGTCTCGCCTCCTACAGTTTTATGAGGCATTTGTTTGGTCACACTTAGACTATGGCAGTGTAGTCTATGGATCGGCCTGTACTTCCTACCTGTAGATGTTAGATGCTGTCCACCATGCGGGCATTCGGATATTGACTGGAGCCTTTCAGACCAGCCCAGTTCAGAGTCTGTGTGCAGAGGCTGGTGAACCACCACTCTGGATCCGGCGACGTATCCTTTTGGCTTGACAGGCGCTGAAAATCTCAGCGTCACCCCAGTCATTGGCATTTAGTTCAGTGATCTAACCCACCTTCGAATGACTGTTCAGGAATCGGCCCAGACATTTGGTATACATGCTACGGACTGCCTCAAGGATCTGGATCTCTCGTACATGAAAATACACACCAAGGGATGGAACACACTGCCACCTTGATGTCTTCGGAGGCCCAAAGTGATTTTAAGCTTGACGCAGTACTCAAAAAAATTGTACTCCAGATATGCTCTTTACAACTTTGTTTTCATCTATTTTAAGTATGTACCATAGTTTTATAGTTATTTATACAGATGGATCCCAGCAGGGGAATGCTCTCGGTTGTTCTGTGGTTTTCCTTGATAGGGGTTTTAAAGTACATCTTCCAGAACAATTACAAATTATGATGCGGAGTTATATGGCATTCTAATGGCACTGGAGAGGGTTCACAGACATCACTGTATGAGTTTTCTTGTCTGTTCCGACTCTCTTAGTGCACTGCAAGAGTTTCACCAAATGTATCCAGTAGACCTGATGATTCAGCTCATCCATGACTACTTACAGTGGCTCCAACGCCATGGTAAGGAGGTGATCTTTTGCTGGGTACCTGGTCACGTTGGTATACAGGGTAATGACATGGCTGATAAAGCTGGCAAGGAAGCATGTTGGGATGGTGCTGTCCATCAATGTCCCATCTCGTTGCATGCCATTATCTCATTTTCTGACAGATGCATCATGTGTCAGTGGGAGACCGAATGGTTGCAGGTGTCGGACAACAAACTGCAGTCGCTCAAACTGACCACAATTGCTTGGCAGACTTCGTGTCAGCCTAGCCACTGGAAGGAGGTTTTGCTTACCAGGCTGCGCATCGGGCATAGCCCTTTCACACATGGCTTCCTCCTCCGGTTCAGCATATTGTGGCTACGTGTGTCCTGTATACTGATATTAGGGCAGCCCTTGGTCTCGCTGGAGATCTGCCCACCGTCCTCGCAGATACCAATATCAGTGCTAACAGAGTGGTGAAATTTTGTGAACTATCAGGCCTCATCCCTAAACTGGTGGGGAAAGGCGGCAGACTTCAGTATGGGTACAACCTTCGTCCCCACTCATGAGATTTCATGTTGACTTGTCGTTAAGGCGCTGATGACCGTGATGTTGAGCGCCCCCTCAACCCAACTCGTCATCACCCTTCATTTAGTCAGGTTGTAGCATAAATCTCTCTTCTCCCCAGGTCTATTCAGTACCTCCTCATTAATTACGTGATTTACCCATCTTCAGCATTCTTCTGCAGCACAACATTTCAAAAGCTTCTATTCTCTTCTTGTCTAAACTGTTTATCGTCAATGTTTCTCTTCTGTATAAATACGTTTAGGAAATACTTCGTAACACTCAAATCTGTATTTGATGTTGACATAGTTCTCTTCTTCAGAAACGCTTTTATTGCCATTGCCAGTCTGCATTTTATATCCTCCCTACTTCGATAATCATCAGCTATTTTGCTTCCCAAATAACAAAACTCATTTTCTACTTTAAGTGTCTCATTTCCTAGTCTAATTCCCTCAGCATCACCTAATTGAATTAAACCACATTCCATTATCCTCTTTTTGCTTTTGTTGGTGTTCATCTTATATCTTCCTTTTGAGATACTGTCCATTCCATTCAGCTGCTCTTCCAAGTCCTTTGCTGTCTCTGACAGAATTACAATGCCATAAGCAAACCTCTAAAGTTTTTATTTCTTCTCCCTGGACTTCAGTTCCTACTCTAAATTTTCACTTTGTTTCCTTTACTGGTTGCCCAATATACAGGTTGAATAACATCGGGGATAGGCCTGTCTCATTCCCTTCTCAACTACTGCTTCCCTTTTGTGCCCCTCGACTCTTATAACTGACTTCTGGTTTCTGTACAAATTGTAAATAGCCTTTCGCTCCTTGTATTTTACTGTGCCACCTTTATAATCTGAAAGAAAGTATTCCAGTCAACATTGTCAAAATCTTTCTCTAAGTCTACAAATGCTATAAACATAGGTTTGTCTTTCCTTAACCTGCCTCCTATGACAAGTTGTAGGGTCACTATTGCCTCGCTTGTCCCTGCATTTCTCCAGAATCCAAACTGATCCTCCCTGAGGTCAGCCTGTACCATTTTTCTATTCTTCTATAAAGGATTCGTGTTAGTAGTTTGTAGCTGTGATTTATTAAACTGATAGTTCAATAATTTTCACACCTACCAGCACCTGTTTTCTTTGGAATTGGGATTATTATAATCTTCTTGAAGTCTGAGGGTATTTCGCCTTTTACATGCATCTTGCTCACCAGATAGAAGAGTTTTGTTGTGACAGGCTCTTACAAGGCTATCAGTGGCTGTAATGGAATGTTGTCTACTTCCGGGCCCTTGTTTCAACTTAAATGTTTCAGAGCTTTGTTAAATTCTTCACGCAGTATCGCATCTCTTTTCTCAACTTCCTCTACGTTCTCTTCCCTTTCCATAATATTGCGCTCAAGTACATCTCCCTTGTACAGACCCTGTGTATACTCTTTCCACCTTTCTGCTTTCCCTTCAGTTCCTAAGACTGGTTTTTCATCTGAGCTCATGATATTCATACAGGTGGTTCTCTTTTCTCCAAAGTTCTCTTTAATTTTCCTGTAGACATTATCTATCTTACCACTAGTAATACATGCTTGTACATCCTTACGTCTGTCCTCTAGCTATTCCTGCTTTGCCATTTTGCACTTCCTGTTGATCTCATTTTTGAGACGTTCGTATTCTATTTTGCCTGATTCATTTATTGCATTTTAATGTTTTCTCCTTTAATTGATTAAATTCAGTATCTGTTGTGTTACCCATGGATTTCTACTAGCCCTCATCTTTTTGCCTACTTGATCCTCTGCTGCCTTTACTATTTCAGCTCTCAAAGTTACCCATTCTTCTTCTATTCTCTTTCTTTCCTCCATTCCTGTCAATTGTTTCCTTATGCTCTCCCTGAAACTCTGCACAACCTCTGGTTCTTTCAGTTTATCCAGGTCCCATCTCCTTATATTCCTGCCTTTTTGCAGTTTCTTCAGTTTTAATTTGCAGTTCATAGCCAATAAATTGTGGTCAGAGTCGACATCTGCCCTGGAAATATCTAAAATTTAAAATATGGTTCCTAAATCTCTGCCTAACCATTATATAATCAAACTGAAATCTTCCGGTGTTTCCAGGTCTCTTCCAAGTATACTACCTTCTCTCATGATTCTTAAACCAGTTGTTAGCTATGAGTAAATTACGCTCTGTGCAAGATTCTACCAGGCAGCTTCCTTTTTCATTCCTTTTCCCCAGTCCATATTCACCTACTACTTTTCCTTCTCTTCCTTTCCCCACTGTCGAATTCCAGTCCCCCATGATACTAAATTTTCGGCTCAAATGTTTCAAATGGCTCTGAGCAGTATGGGACTTAACTTCTGAGGTCATCAGTCCCCTAGAACTTAGAACCACTTAAACCTAACTAACCTAAGGACATCACACATATCATGCCCGTCGCAGGATTCGAACCTGCGACCGTAGCGGTCGCGCGGTTCCAGACTGTAGCGCCTAGAACCCCTCGGCCACCCCGGCTGGCGTTTTCGGCTCCTTTAACTATCTGAGTAATTTCCTTTATCTCAACATTTCCTCAATCTCCTCCTCATCTGCTGAACTTGTTGGCATATAAAACTGTACTACTGTGGTGGATGTGGGCTTCGTGTCTTATCTTGGCTACAATAATGTGTTCACTATGCCGTTCATAGCAGCTTATCTGCATTCCCATTTTTTTTACTCATTATTAAACCCACTCCTGCATTAGCCCTATTTGATTTTACAAAATCAAATAGGGTAATGCAAGAGTAGGTCTAATAATGAATAAGAAAATAGGAATGCGGGTAAGCTACTATGAACAGCATAGTGAATGCATTATTCAAACTGACACGAAGGCAACACCAACTACTAGGTCTGCTGATGATGAGAAAATGTATGAAGAGAGGAAAGAAATTATTCAGGTAGTTAAGGGAGAGGAAAATTTGATTGTTATGGGGTGGGAAAGGAAGTGAAGGGAAAATTGTAGGTAAATGTAGACTGGGGGAAAAGGAAGGAAAGAGGAAGCTGCCTGGTAGGATTTTGCAAAAGGCATAATTTTATCATTGCTAAGACTTGGCTTGAAAATCACGAATGAAGGTTGTATTTGTGGAAGAGAGCTTGAGATACTATAATATTTCAGATTGATTATATAGTGGTGAGACAGATATTAGAGTGTAAGACACCACCAGAGGTAGATGTGGACTCTAACCACAATTTGTTGGTTACAAACTGCCAATTGAAACTGAAGAAATTGCAAAAAGGCAGGAAATTAAAGACAAGGGATCTGTATAATTTGAAAGAACCAGAGGTTTTTGAGGGTTTCAGAGAAATCTTTGGGCAACAGTTGTCTGAAATGTGGAAGAGGAACGCAGTAGTACACGAATGGGTAATTTTGAGAGATAAAATAGTGAAAGCAGCAGATGAACAAATAGGAAAAAAAGACGAGGTCTTCTAGAAATCCTTGGATGTCACAGGAGATATTGAATTTAATTAACAGAAGGAGAAAATATAAAAATGCAGCCAGTGAATGTGAGTGTGATAGGAAATGCAAAATGACTAAGGAGGAATGGCTAGAGGGCAAATGTAAGGACATGGAAGCATATATAACTATGAGAAGGTTAGGTACTGCTATGGGAAACTTAATGAGCCCTTTGGAGAAAAGAGAAGCAGCTGTATGAATATCAAGAGCTCAGATGGAAAACTGGTAATAAACAAGGGAGGGAAAGCTGGAAGGTGGAAGGACGGTACAGAAGAGCTATAAAGGGGAAATGAACTTGAAGTGAATATTATATAAGGGGCATTCAAAAAGAAACGAGCTGGAGGCATAATTACAGAAACTATTACTTATATGTTAGAAGTATTGACCCTGGTTGTTAAGACACTTGTCCCTCTGTGACACAAGGCGGTGAATGGCTGTCTCATAAAATTTCCGGGGCTTTGGTGTTAACCAGTTCCGCACATACAGCTGGACCTCATTGTCAGAGGTGAATCGTTTGCCTCCTCAGAGCCGACGTACTTTTTTGATCTAGATGGCCCGCTTCTGAGCAGTTGAACATAATGGACAGTGTCTTGAAAGGAGGATATAAGATGAACATCAACAAAAGCAAAATGAGGATAATGGAACGTAGTCGAATTAAGTTGGGTGATGCTGAGGGAATTAGATTAGGAAATGAGACACTTAAAGTAGTAAAGGAGTTTTGCTATTTGGGGAGCAAAATAACTGATGATGGTCGAAGTAGAGAGGATATCAAATGTAGACTGGCAATGGCAAGGAAAGCGTTTCTGAAGAAGAGAAATTTGTTAACATCGAGTATAGATTTAAGTGTCAGGAAGTTGTTCCTGAAAGTATTTGTATGGAGCGTAGCCATGTATGGAAGTGAAACATGGACAATAAATAGTTTGGACAAGAAGAGAATAGAAGCTTTCAAAATGTGGTGCTACAGAAGAATGCTGAAGATTAGATGGGTAGATCATATAACTAATGAGGAGGTATTGAATAGGATTAGGGAGAAGAGAAGTTTGTGGCACAACTTGACTAGAAGAAGGGATCGCTTGGTAGGACATGTTCTGAGGCATCAAGGGATCACCAATTTAGTATTGGAGGGCAGAGTGGAGGGTAAAAATCGTAGAGGGAGACCAAGAGATGAATATACTAAACAGATTCAAAAGGATGTAGGTTGCAGTAGGTACTGGGAGATGAAGCTTGCAC
Source organism: Schistocerca cancellata (assembly GCF_023864275.1). NCBI lineage: Eukaryota > Metazoa > Arthropoda > Insecta > Orthoptera > Acrididae > Schistocerca > Schistocerca cancellata. The sequence goes on along the minus strand of NC_064626.1, from coordinate 865,823,870 downwards.
AGGATAGAGCAGCATGGAGAGCTGCATCAAACCAGTCTCAGGACTGAAGACCACAACAACAACACAACAACAACGGCCCCCTTCTGATTCACTTCCTGCAGCACGGGACAACAGTGAATGCCCAGCGCTACTCGCAAACCTTGACCACCCTTCGCCAAGCAATCAAATCAGAATGACAAGGCAATCTCAGTGGCACTCCAGCAGAAATTCAAATGGGAGGTTCTCTACCACCCTTCATACAGTCCGGACCTTGTGATTACGCCATTTTTGGTCCCCTTAAAAAGGCTCTGGTTTCTATAAATATGCCTCCGGCTCATTTCTTTTGAAAGCCCCTTAAAGAAATGGAAGAGGACAAAAAAGAAAATGAGATAGGAGATATGATACTGTGAGAAGAATTTGACAGAGCTATTGGAGTAGATGACATTCTGTAAAACTGCTGAGATCCTTGAGAGAGCCAGCCGTGACAAACATATTCCACCTGGTGTGCAAGATGTGTGAGGCAGGCAAAATACCCTCAGACTTCAAGAACAATGTAATAATTTGAATAAAAAAGAAAACAGTGGCTGACAGTTTTGAATATTATCATACTATCTGTTCAATAAGTCATGGTTGCAAAATACTAACATGAATTCTTTACAGAAGAATTGGAAAAGCTGGTAGAAGCTGACATCAGGAACAATCAATTTGGATTCTGTAGAAATGTAGGAATACACGAGGCAATACTGACCCTGTGATTTCTCTTAGAAGATAATTTAAGGAAAGACAAACTTACATTTACAGCATTTGTGGACTTAGAGAAAGTTTTTGACAATGTCAGCTGAAAGACAGTCTTTGAAATTCTAAAGGTAGCAGGTGTAAAATACAGGGAGCAAAAGACTATTTCAACTTGTACAGAAACCAGGCAGTATTTTTAAGGCTCAAGGGACATGAAAGGGAAGCAGTAATTTAAAAGGGAGGAGGCAGGTTTGTAGCCCATCTTCAATGTTACTCAATATGTAAATTGAGCAAGGAGTAAAGGAATTGAAAGAAAAATTTGGAGAAGGAATTAAAGTTCACAGAGAAGAAATAAAAACTTGAGGTTTGCTGATGACATTGTAATTCTGTCAGAGACAACAAGTGACTTGTAAGAGCAGTTGAACAGAATGGACAGTGTCTTGAAAGGAGGCTGTAAGTTGAACATCAACAAAAGCAAAATGAGGATAATGGAATGTAGTCAAATTAAATCATGCAATACTGAGGGCATCAGAGTAGGAAACAAGAAACTAGTAGATGGGTATTGCTATTTGGGCAGTAAAATAACTGATGATGGCTGAAGTAGAGAGGATATAAAATGTAGACTGGCAATGGCAGGAAAAACATTTCTGAGGAAGAGAAATTTGTTAATATCAAATATTGATTTAACTGTTAGGAAGTGTTTTCTCAGTGTATTTGTGTGGAGTGTAACCTTGTGAAGAAGTGTAATGTGGACAATAAACAGTTTAGACAAGAAGTAAATAGGAGCTTTTGAAATGTGATGCTACAGAAGGATGCTGAAGTTTGGATTGGTAGACTATTTAACTATTGGGAAGGTACTGAACAAAGCTGGGGAGTAAAGAAATATGTTGCACAACTTGAATTAAAACAGGGATTGGTTGACAGGGCACGTTCTGAGACATTAAGGAATCACTTTAGTATAGGTGGGAAATTAGGAAGTATAGGCATAAAAATACGATGAAAATGGTTAGCAGGTTCAAAGGGATGTGCTGGTAGAGTAGCATGGGTAGCGCATCAAACCAGTCTTCAGACTAAAGACCACAGCAACAACAGCCATTGTAAAAAACATCTTCCAGTGGTCATAATTCTTCACTGGTTTTTAAATTTTGGTTAGTCTTCCAGTACTGTAACAAGCCTGTTGTTGTTGTTGCATTAGTTGTTATTAACAATTTCCATTGTGTTTTTAACCTCCCAGAACATTTTAAATATTAAGACGTGGTAGAGTTTCCAGGCCTTTCAATCAGAAACTTAGGTGCACCACCCCTGAGTGACCTGAAAACTGTACCTCAAAAAACTCATTATTTTAAAGTGCAATGCATGTAGGATGTGGTGTAGCAAGCTGCACTTTGTGCTTTAGTTTTACAGAACTTGTGTACATTCCCAACTTGATTATGAATGCACAGTCTATGTATGTGCCTGATCATCATACATAAGTGCATCAGACGGTTGTGCCATAAGGGAATTAGGCTGACAATAGGAGCACTTAGGGCCAATCCCATTCACAGACTTTCAGTTACTGTCTTGTTAGCAATGAGGCCCTTTGGGATTAATGTGAAGAGCTGTCTTTCGAAAATGGTTAGGACAGATATGAGGGGAAGCCAAAAAGTAAAGGGACTTTCATAATTTCTTGCCTTAGACATTGGTAACACTGCTAGTACCCAGGGCTGAAATATTGCCATATGCAACAATTCTATACAATGAGGCACTCTTATTCCCGTGTTAGTTGTGTTGTAGCAGATCATGAAACATGGCAGCTCCATTGTCAATCTGCACCAAGGAATAAATGAGAGCAGTGATTTGCATTTTGTTTGTGGAAGGTGTTATATCTGCATGATTTATTTGTTGAATGCAAGCGCAGTATGGTGACAAGCTGTTTATCATGAAACAAGGTCTATGAATGGATAGAGTGCTTCAAACAGGGAAGAACTTCTCTTTGAAATGAGGAAAGAGCAGGCAGGCCACTGACGTCAATGCGGAGGACAGTTTGGAAGTCATTGAGGGTATGGTGATGGAAAACACAAATCACAGTGGACAAAATCACCAATACTTTACATACCCAGTGTTGCCACAGGTTATGGAAATCAGGGAATTTCAAACACATCAGGGAAATATCAGGGGAATTTGAAAAAAAAACACAGTAAAAATCTCTGTTTTGTCTCAGTAGATGAAATGGTTTGTTTACTGAGGTGTCATGTGTCGTTGCTGGCTGGATGCAGCTGAGTATGTGCGCTGTTTCCCTACTCCCTCATTCTTACTGCTTCTCCGCTTGATACCACTTCCCTCAGCTTGCAGTCAGTGCTGCCACCACTTCTTGCCATTAGCCTAGCAGCTGCCAATGAGAGGCAAGGATGTGTGAGGAGTGGTTTGTCTGGATCTGATTCCCAGACTGTAGACGCAGTGGCTGGGGACAGCAGTCATGTGTGCATGAGTTGTGTCTGAGTGATTGTGTGAATGCGTGTGCTTTCATTTCCTGACAAAAGCTTTGGCTGAAAATTTAGTTGTGAGAGTGTAATTGCCCTTTCTATGTGTCTGCCTGTGGCTCAGCCGTCATCTTCACGGTGTGTTGCCACCTACCCTTATTATTATTGATTCTCAGAGTATTTGAACACATTATCTGTTGCATGGATTGATCACCGTGGTCTCATTTCATCAACATGCTGTCTGGCTCATGAATAGCTGGCCACACGAGTGGATTTCCGCTACGGGCCAAAACCGCAGGCTGTTTCTGTGGGTATCTTTAATGGATCGGGCTTGTCGATCTGAAGCCATTCCATTTCCAGTAATGTGCAGGTGCTGCCCATTGGATATAGTCTCACCGATTTGCCTACAGGCTGGGTCTGTTTGTGTGTGGTGTAAAGCAGTAGATTTTCATGGTTTATCTATTGGCCCAGGACTGGTGCTCTTCAGCAGGATAGAGGTCATGACTGATGGATTTCAGGAATTGCAACTGTCTCACTGCAGTTACATTGTACAGTGTGACGTTTTATATGTATTCATATATTTCTTGAAAGAAGTGTTGGTTTACACAGTTCTTCCTCACCTTATGCACTTCTTTCAAGAGGCCTACTTTTTTCTGAGGTTGTTACTGAAATCAGTGAAGGAATTTTAAATCTGCCTTGCGAATCCAAGGAAATCCGTATTTTTGTCACCAAATGTGTTTTGTTTTATTGAAATAAAATAACATCAGTGGTCTTAATGCAACACACACATCATTTGGGTTGCTTTCTCCATCTAAAAACAGTTCATTAGAAAAGACATTGATGTTAGTGCTTAATATTTTTGCTCCCATCAGGAAACGCCATATGCTTGCAAATTTGTCTTAGATATTTCCTTGTTTGCACTATTGTTTCTTGTACCATAGCTACAAAGACAGATTGTCAATTTATGTCTTAACTTACCTTTGAGATCTCAAAATTTGCCAGGGAAAAATGCCAAAACTTGTCTGGAAATGAGGGAAATATCAGGGAATTTCACTGGGGGAACCTTGTGGCAATCCTGATACCAGTCATGGTTCAGCACATTCCATCTTACACAACAGGCTAAATTTTGAGAAAGTGTGTGCAAGGTGGGTACCGAAAGAATTGTCAGCACAGCATAAGGTGCAAAGGATGTACATCTCTCATAAACTTTTGACATGTTATCACTGCGAGGGAGATGGATTTTTGCAGTAAATCGTTACTGTGGATGAAATGTGGGTGCATTATCACGAACCGGAAAGTATGACTGAACATAGTTTGGAAACACCCATCATCACCAGAAGTTAAGAAATTTGAATATCAACCATCAGTTGGTAAGCTTATGGTAACACTATTCTGGGACATTGAAGAAGTGGTAGCTGTTAATTTCACCCCAAGAGTCAAAACTGTGAACATTGAGAACCTTTGTGATGTGTTGGAAACTAAACTGAAACCTGTAGTCAGATCCAAATGTTTCATGGATAACTGCAAAAAGGTGTCGTCCTTCACCAAGATAAAGCTCAGTGACATTCTACGAAACAGATGGCCAAAAATATAAAGTAGTTGGGGTTCAAATAGTTGAAACTCTCATTATGAAGTACAGATCTAGTTCCAAGTGATTAGAGCCCGCATCTCGTGGTCGTGCGGTAGCGTTCTCGCTTCCCACGCCTGGGTTCCCGGGTTCGATTCCCGGCGGGGTCAGGGATTTTCTCTGCCTCGTGATGGCTGGGTGTTGTGTGCTGTCCTTAGGTTAGTTAGGTTTAAGTAGTTCTAAGTTCTAGGGGACTTATGACCACAGCAGTTGAGTCCCATAGTGCTCAGAGCCCTCCAAGTGATTAGCATGTATTTGGACCACTGAAGGAAATACTCAGGGGAAGATGATTTGCAACCAATGCAGAAGTCATTGATGTGGTGCAAAATTGGTCACAAATGCAACCAAAAAACTTTTTTTCCGACAGAATCAAAAAACTTGTGAAGCGATGGACAAAGTGCATTGAATTGCAGGGAGATTAGTGTAGAAAAATAATGTATGTTTCAGCTTTCTGTCATTAGAATAAATATTTTGTTTTTCAAAAGTCTCTATACTTTTTGACTTCCCATCATATAAACCAATAATGGCTTTTAAATTTAACATGATCAAATTTTTAGATCTAATGTTTAGATGACCACTACAATTTTACTGTTATATTCATTGTTCAGCTGTATAAAACTTTACAAGATTCAGCCTCTTTAATCTTAAGCTAACAAATACAATTTCAATAACTGCTTCCGTGTCTCTCTGTTTATTGCTTTCTTCTGTGAGTGAAAGCATGTGAATTTCTTCAGGTCTTGATTTCAGTGGTTAGGTAGTCTGCCATGTGGCCTTCATATTTCTTTGAGGGTCTTACTCTAATAGTGCCATGGTCCATATTTGTCATTTCTTCATGCAATATGTCCTGTCCGTTTCCATTTTAGAGCCTTTACCCTCTCCAGAATGTCCTAGATTCCTGTTAATACTCTTATGTCATTACTTCTTTTCTGATCTTTCTTGGTGAGATTTAGGGGTGACCTTGACATAGCTCTCTGAGCCATTCATAGTTTTCATTTGAAATTTGTTTAAACTCCTAGTTCATAACCATATGTTGTACAGAAACACACTCTTCAAGACCACCTTTTTTTAAGTTTCTTAGTGTATTAAATTGAAAAAAAAAAAGTTGGATTTTTTTCATAAGCCCTCCAACCTTGCTTGATTTGGTGATGAATTAGGGGTTGAAGTCTCATTGGATGTCAGTTAACTGTCGTAGAAGTATGGATTAACGTTTTTAGACAGCTATTGTACGGTATTATTTGCGTTGCAGTTATCCTCTTGTTGTGCGTAGCACTTGTTTTGGACAGATTTATCTGAGAGAGAGGGGGGGGAGGTAGGGAGGGGGGGGGTTGGCTGTTCAGTGGTTTTTCCATTGTTGTGTTTTCAGGGTCTGCCTGCCAGATAGGTTCACAGTTACAACATGAGTTGTGTGCATTGCTGAATGCACTGGAGCAAATGAGACATGACAAAAGAGTTCGTCTGCTTGGATGCCTACAGTGCACTCACGCCCTCCTGTAAATGTACCCAGCAGAGAAAATTGTCCAGAACATACATGACTCCTATCTCCCACTACAACAGAATTGGAAGGAGTTGTCATTCTGCTCAGTTCCAGAGCCCATGGGAATAAGGGAGAGAAACAAGATTACAGCAGCCAGAGAGTTTTTAAAGGCTGAAAGATTTTAACAAAGTATCACTAACCTAGAGGCTACAGTCTCACTGTTGAGCCAAAAGAACATTCATCAAGGAGAGGAAATGTGGCTGAAGATAAAAGACCATAAACTGTGGCATTCTTCATTCCAGCCATAGAGGCTAGATTAAGTCTCACACACACTAGTTCCCGTACAGTGGGTACCACACTTGTATGTGGCTCTCTACTCTGGTGGAGACAGACACTTGTTTTTGGTGTACACATTTCAGTATGTTTCATTTGAACTGTGTGTCAGATATTCTGAATGCTGAAGTGCAATTATTACAATGAAAAATTTTAGTGTTTGACAGCTATTAAGAACACTTATTTGTATGTATTAAAATACATACAAATAAGTGTTCTTAATAGCTGTAAAACGCTGTGTGGTGAAGATCATGGTGTTGAAGGTTCTAAATCCCAACGTCATAAACATCAGGTGCCACTCTCTCCCATGTTACATAGGAATTGAGGCAAATCAATTAACGAAATGAACAGAAAATCCCAGGGAGCACTGCACTATCCGCCTGTATGCTGTAATATTGCTATTGGGGTATAGACTCATACACGAGTGGGAAGAAAAATGGTTAGAAGTGACGAGTGTTAATTAACAGTTACTGACGGCAGCTAGTCATCTGCGACATACCTGCAATTTGAAGATGCTTCTCCAGTTAAGAGGTGCATGTGGTACTTAGATTTCAGTTCACAAGACAACAGGACAGAAGGTTGTGTACCAACTGATCTGCCATCTATTTTAATGTTCCATGAAGGGAATGTGATATGAATTATGATATTTTATAAAATGTATTAAGAGTTTACTCCCCAAATTATTAGGGTAGAGATTTTAATGTGTCATCCAGTTATTTTATATTATCAACTAGATGATTCTCTTTAATTATAATTGCTTCAACTGTTAGAGTAAGTTACTTAATTTTTAATGCCTCATTATTATACCAATAATTTTACATTATGTGTGATTGGACATTATTGAACAAGCAGTTGACAGAGGTACAGTTCTGTCTATGTTCTTTCAAACCTTTTATTCTAACAAGGCCACTAATAATCTTATTAATAAGCACTTTATACCTAATCATCATAATTACTATCAGTGAAGAATGAGATGTAACATTTGCAACCGTAATGTGAAGAGCTAGGTTTTATATGAGGTGCAGTTCAACAAAGACAGTCCCTCCCCCCCAAGTATCTTATTAATCTGGGAAAATATGCAAACTATTGGGACAGTTAGAACTGAAGTCAGGTAAAGATTTTCAAATGAAACCATTGTTTGAGATATAGAGATCATTCTGAGCTGCTTAGTTGCATGACCTTCGTATCGATGGCAGGCAGTGAAAGCCTTGTAACTCCATCTGTCTGTGGAAACTCATAATTCCAGTAACGTCACAAAAAAGAGATTGGTTAAGTCAATATCTAGGCTTCTACTATACAGTTACACATGTAGAAATGTTCTGTATCACTTATATTATTTTATAGGAAACAGTTTTTGCTTCGCCTGCAAAGAGCAACAAAATGGAGTTAAGAGGCTGTCATTGCATAGTGAAATATGTTAAATAAACAATACAATATATCCTTTGGTTAACTGTGGTAGTTAATTATTATGTAAATATGCCAACTGTACTGAGGGGCTGTGTATTTGATACAACATACTTGTTGATTTTTTAACTTCTATATAAGTATATAAAGAACACCTGGTTTCTCTCTGTTTTCAAATCAGCATACTTGTGCCCTGGAATCAGGCTTCCGCAACACTGGAGTCACAATTGGTCACAGAGGAAAAGTCATGCTGGCAATACGTAGCTGCTTAAACTTAGAAGTTCCACTTTCTCATGCTGGGAAACTATTAGTCTCTGAAGAGGTGAGGTATTTTAAATATCCATTACACATTGTAGATAACAGTTGTGCAACAAAATTAAGTACAATGGTCATAAAAAGTAGTGCCCATTTGTCCAGCACTTGTATAATAATAATAACAATAATAATAATATTTATATATGCAGTGTAGGCTGGTAGCAACTATAGCAACGTAAAGATTAGTTGCTTTGTGAGATGCAGGGATTGATGTTCATTGGCTGGTTGTTGTGTTATTTGCCTTGGAAATGGACAAGAAAATTGCAAATCAGTTCATGTAAAGTGTACACTATTATCTGCTCCCTAATCTCAAATGAGTGTTACAGTGTGACATCCATAAATTGGTGGCTAATGATGAATTGCCAGTGCAGTAGTAGTGCTAAAAGTTTGCAAAAATTGGTAGAATACCCACAAAGATGAATGAACAAGTTCCCCATTAATCGCAAACAAATATGTGGTGTGGATTGTTGATGCATTCATCTAGATTGTCCAGTGATGCATGCCCAATTCAGTTTATGCAAAATTCCCTTATGCCGAGGTAAATTTTGCTCATCATCATTTTAGGCAACCTCAGTGATCAAAAACTTAATGAACAGTGGGGGCCATGGACACTTGTGGAAGAATACATGAAAAACTTTGAGCAGTACACCTGTAATAAAGATATTTTCGTAACCTTTGTTGTTATGTTTCAGAAACAGGGGAACAATAGAACACTCATGAAAATGTCTTCCCCTGGAAAGGCGTAACTACTACGTCCATGACTTATATACTTTAATGTAAAAAGGCTGGAACAGTGAATGGAATCATGTGACTGTTCCTGAGAAATAATCACTTCTATAAATTTCTGGCATAAGATACCACACCATTGCCATAGTATATTCAGCAACACTGCAGAATCACTGTTGACCAATGGTGCGGCACTCTACAATGACAGCACGTATCACACACTACCAACATCATGTACAACTACCATTATATTTTGAGACAACTTGGATAAGCTTTGAATTTGATGTGGATTTGCAGAATACAGTGATGATCCTTTTGTGTGGACTGATGGCTGAGGTGTATGGTATGAGCATGCAGTAGATGTAAGGATTGCAGTTTGGGCTCATGCTTTCAGTATACTGAGCCACTTTTCTGTAGAAATTAACATGGATTTCTGTATAACACTGGGTTTGTTCTGTTCACAATATTTGTAAGGCTGTGGATAGCAGAGCCCTGGTTGATGCCATTTTTCTTAACTTATGGAAAACCTTTGAGTATGGGCCACTTCAGTTTACTCCCTTGCTGTTGTTGCCATGACACTGGGGACATTTCAGAAAGGCAGCTCTTCAGTTGATGCCAGGCTCTGAGCGTATAAATATACTATAAGTTCACCCTATATGCTGTGGAGTGTTACCACTGGTACTCACTGCTGGAGAGTACTTAACCAGAGTACCAATTCAGTGAATGTGATTTGTGTGTTTTGTGCTCAAAATTATCTTTACCTTTAAAGCTTCTCTTTCTACACTCATGTCGCTCCTCCTTGAAGTAGGGGTCCTGCTGTGGAGTGCCACTTGCAGTTATATATATTGACCTTCTTCAATGTCTGCAGGAAAATGCTGTGGTAATGGAAGATTATGTTTGCTACCCACTAGCTGTGAAATCATGTAACCACTTCTTTTCAAAATCCTTCTGTATTTAACAGTCCCCGTAACACTTTCAACATATTAATTAAACATCCTCATTTAAGCTGTTAATAACCAAACTCGTCAACAGATAGATCATTAGTATCCCAAAATCAACAAGTATGTAAGTAATTAAGTAATTCCAATCTTCTTTTGTTTTTTTGTTTTGAAACGACAGCCATTGTCGCACCGACCTCTTCTTCCCTCCGCCACACACCGTCAGGTGGCTTGTGGAGTGTGGATGTAGATGTAGATGTAGATGTTCTTTGGCATCTATGGCCCTCCAAGTTGCAACATCAAAGTGTAAATGGCTCCTTTTCCACCAGTAAAACACTTGCCCTCCAATGTGTCTCATGTTTGTACCTTGCTTATATTTGTGTATCATACATGTACATGAATAAAAAATGTACACACAGTATGCTGTTTTCTTTTAGCATTAGTATCAAATCTTAAGGTTTCTACACAACCCTGTTTCATTGGCACAGTATAAGGGAAGTGGAACATGTTGCTTCTTTGAATAGCAGCATGTACCACCACAGCTGTTGGGTTACCGTGTGTGCTGTTTAACTGAATAGTGATGGCTTCATCTACATCTGTGTACATAAGCTACAAGGTATGTTGCACCACATACCATCAGCAGTCATTTCCTTTCCACTTGCAATTGGAGTGAGGAAAAAAGATTGTCTATGTCTCTGTATGAGCCTTAATTTCTTTTATCTTGTCTTCACAGTCTTACACATAATGTACATTGACGGCAATAGAATCAACATGCAGTTAGCTGCAAACGCCTATTCTCTAAACTTTCTCAGCAGTGTTTCACAAAAATCCCTCTAGGGATTCCCATTTGAGTTGATGAAGCATCTCCATAACAGTCATTGTGCTGATTGAACATCTCAGAAACAAATCTAGCAGCACACTTATGAATTGCTTAGCTGTCATCCTTTAGTCACCACTGCCTTAGGGTCGGCTTACTCACACATATATTTGTACGTCTTCTTGCCAATAGATCTGTGTAATCTGCAAATTAATGTACTTTGTTCGTGAGATCTATTATACAAGCAATAGTCCACAACTCGTAAGTGCAGGCAGAGCATAGTAAGAGTAGCTGGACCAAGTAAAGTCATTTAATTCATTAACTGTATAGTTGGGAACAATGCTGGCCTGTTAAATGTTACAAAATTACACCTCGTTGCAAGCCTGCAAATAGTAGTTTGGTCAAATTATGGCAAACTCTTCCTACACCAACTGATTCTAAAATTCGTAGTGAGAATAGGTTTCATAACACAGCTTTAAGTTTCTAATGTGGTTAGAGACCAGAGATTAATGTGTAGTATTGTAAAGTCCCCTGGACCAGTCTTTATAAAATGCAGTGTACTAGCACCTAAAAAGCCACGTTAACATTAACCTCGGAGTCCATCCTGACTTGCAAGATGTTGAAATATCACAAGAAACTGAAGTTGAGTTGTTTCCAGGTTGTGAATCTGATGAAGTCAAAGTCAGCCTTTCAGAGTTTGAATTCCCTGCACATAATTACAGATAGGCCCTGAGGCATTGGATGTACTGCCTTGGATATGCTTGCTTCCATCCCATTACATACTTGCTTCACCCAGCCATTGTATACTTGAGTAAAACCCCATTTGCTTAAATTTAAACAGTAATGATGTTAAGCATATTAAAACTTTTTTTTGTACTGCTCGTTTAGAGACCTTACTGTTGGCTCTACATCTGCTGATTCTCTCATAATTAAAAAAAAAAATTATAAATCTGTCAGTCTGTCAAAAATACATCGAACAACAAAGATAGATCTAAATTCTGCTGATTAATACAGCTTGTCACTTTGGAAGTGGTGTTTTGTGTGTGCCTTTCATTGGTGATATCAGAAGTTCCATATTTTGCACATTTTTAAATAACAGTTTTAATAAGTACCTTTTGAGTTACATGCTGATTTTATAATGAAATGGAACAGGTTTACATAATGAAAGTGGCCATGTGTGGAAATCACTGGTGACTTGCAACCTTGTGCAATGAGTTTATCAAGTTGTTTCAGAGACACACAAGTTTGAAATTTTTGAACTCACAAATTGACTTCACAATAATTTCAACTTGTCACTCTAAGGACTGGAAAGCATGATCTGTGTAGCTGCATATTATAATAATTGGTTACTATCAGTGACATTATGTTGAAACACCCCCAATTAAAATTTCTAGAGTGATCTAGCAGCCTAACCTTGTATTTTAATGACTATTACCTAATGGATAAGAGTTGATTGGTTTTACAAGGTGTACAACTTTGCTTCCGCTGTTTTCTACCCAACATTTGAGGCTTTAATGAAACAACTTGGTTACACATGTATCATTCAAAGTATTTTCCATCACTGGCCACTACTTTCTTCCATCTTTCTGGCAGTACATGAATCCTGTGTCAAAATAATTGTTCATCTTTTGAAGTGATCCACAAATCGATCCAATTTGTGACTTCTTCATGAGATCAGAAGTGTTGGTCAGCCAGGCCATGTGCCATTGATCTAAACAGGTGATAGTCAAAGGGAGCAATGTCTGGATAATATGGTGGGTGGTGTAGGACTTCGCATTTTAACGTTTTGAAGTACATTTTGACTCTTTTGCTATGTAGGGTCAAGTGTTGTAGTGCTGCAAAATCACTTTATTGTGCCTCTTGCTGTATTGTGGCCATTTGTCTTTTAATGCTCAAACACATTAATTGCATTTGATAATGAGCACCTGTGATTGTTTCACTTGGTTTCAACACCTCATAGTACATGATGCCGAGCTGGTCCCACTAAATGCAGAACATGATCTTGGAGCTGTGAATATTCAGTTTGGCTGTAGACATGGAAGCATGGCCGGGATATCCCCATGATTTTTTGCATTTAGGGTTATCGTAAAGAACCCATTTTTGTCCCCAGTCACAATGTGATGCAGAAATCCCTTCCATTTTCGCCTCTGAAGCAACTGTACACAAACACACAAATGCCGTTCAACGTCTCTTGGTTTCAGCTCACTCAGGACCCAAGTTCCTTCTTTCTGAATCATGCCCATAGCCTTGAGAAGTTTTGGAATGGCTTGCTGTGTCACTCCCACTAATTGTGCAAATTTTTCTTAAGTTTGACGTGAGTCTTCTCTCAGCAATGTCTCCAATTCTGTATCTTTGAAAACATTCTCTCTTCCACCACTGTGCCAGTCTACGACATTAAAATCACTGTTCTACAAATGTTGAAACCACTCATGACATGTTCTTTCACTAATAGCATTCTTACTATACGTACTTGAGAGCATGTGATGAGACTTAGCTGCTGTTTTCTTCATATTGATACAAACAGTAACACCTCCCACAAATGATGAGAATTAGGCTCGTAAACTGACATTTTCAATCAAGAACAACTATATGATGCAGACACAAATTGACTAATGTTCGAATAAGGTTATGTTGACTGAGGTCCAAGCTAACTGCCTGACGTCTGCGATCTGTTTCTTTCAACTACTACTAACCGTTGTCACCACGTATTGGCAAACTGCGGAAGCAAAGTTGTACACCTTGTAACTACTACAGGAGATGTTTCAGTCTGATTTTGGATGCTCAATAATACTATTTTAAGGAATAAATATTTTGCATTAACAAAGTTCATATGTCGATAAATCATCACATGCTGTTACAATAATCTGCACACATTAGGCCTCACTGCAACCCATTGACCAGCATGGTAGACATATCATATTGGCACTCCCTAACTTTGTAATCACTTTTTGGTAAAACAAATACTTTGTCACCATCCTCTATAATTCTCACAGTGATGAGGTCATACTCAGCCACTACAATATTTGCAGCACATCTGTTATAACACAGTATCATTCACTGGGTGCACATGGCATGTTAGCCAACACAAAATTCCCTCAATTAAATTTTCTGTTGTTAGTGATTGAATGATCTAGCAGCCTAACCTTTTATTTTAATGATCACTACCTAATGGATGAGCTGATCAGTTTTTACTACTACAGGAGATGTTTCAGTCTGATATTGGATTCTCAGTAATACTTTATTGAAGGAATAGAGGTTTTGCAGTAACCAAAGTTATGTCAGTTTGCACTATGTAAAGCTATGTATTCTGGTTAAACACAGTAAGCAACATTCTTGGCCTAACTTGACCTTTGTGAGTAACAGACTGTGGATCCCTTACAGAGTGGTAATTCATCCACAAGCTTTCTATGTAGATTCATTCAACATAACAGATTTCTTTATTGATTGAAGAGAGGGGGGGGGGGGGGGGGATCCTAGGTCATCTGCCAGCAATCCTGATTTTACAAACATCCACCTGATTGGGATGACATGATGGAATAATTGGGTGGCAAAAGTTTTTGAAGAAGGGAGTAGAAAGCTATTGCAGTTGTCCCAGATTGTATAGGAAATAATTTTGTTTTAGTTTTTTGTCTCTTCAGGCAATACCATTGAAAGAAAGGGCACAGTTGTGTACACGGGGGTGACAATATTGGAAGATAGTTAGGGAGCTGTACAGATGACATGCATCCAGTATAGTTTGAAAATATGATCAGTCATCAGTCACAACCATAAAGCTATTTTAGGAGTGTGTGCCCAGAATGATTTATGAAGGAACACTGTCATAAATTTAGCTGTGGAGAGGGAAGAAGCCAGAGAAGAATTCAAAGGAAGAGTTATTTACCCACCATAAATGTGTAACTTTGTGACAGAGGCATTGCAACACATTTAAAATTTCACTCCATCCCATCCTCAACGTTCTGAACCTTACCGTTAGGTGTAGAAGAGTCTTAGAATGTGTTGAGGTATTTGCACTTTGAGCCTGTAGAAGGTGCTGCTCCTTGTGCAGATCATATTCCAGCAACATTGTGGATTAAGCTGACACATCCATATGTATAAAGACCTATAGGAGCAATAGTGCAAAGACAAGTAAAAATTATATGTACAACATATTATGCATCTGTTTGACTGAATACAATATATTTGTGTTATAGTTCTTGATACATACAAAGTCACTTACCGTGGATTTGTGGGGGCAACATTGTGACAGCAAAATGCAGTTATTTTTCTTAGTCATTATCTAGAGCCCTGTCAATTTAGGAATTAAATGGAGGAGGCAATAAATAATGTCAGGTGGGGAAATCCATTAAATTTCAAGAGCGCAGCCACATATAGTTTATATCTTATTTCTCTTAAATTTTGGCCGCATCTCTTTTGGGCATCTTCAGAGTGAGCTGACATGCTACAGTTCTTGTTCTGTTGTTTTAAGCACGGTAAATACAAGCACCAGAGACACTGATCAGCTGCAGTGAATCTGTGGCTACACAGTCGATCCATCCTGGGATATTGATGTGTCATTATTAGCTGCACTGCAGTGATGTCTTTGAGAGTTTATTTAAAAAAGAAAAATGCCCAAATCCATGGTCTGTATAGGTTGAAACTTCTATCTTTGTTGATTAAGTTCTTCACCAAATAAATTTCAGCTGCTTCTTTCACAGCTGAGTCCCAAAAAGATGAAGTTGATGCTGGAATTGGACATATTTATACCTCATAGAGTGCTTGGTGTTGATGCAGTGCTCTGCCACAGACAATTTATTGGGCTGTAAGTGTCAGATGTATCTACGGTGTTCCATGTATCTTTTCTGGATTGTGCGAGTCGTCTACCTGATATATGAAAGGCTACACTTGCAGCAGATCTTGTAAACCCCAGCTTTGTGGAGCATCAAGTCATTTCTGACAGAGCACAAAAGGCTGCTGCTTTCACTGGAGACCTTGAGTTTGATCAGGATCCGGCCTATTTTTAATGACAAGTTCTCCAAATGTGGCAAGAAAGTCAGGGATTTAAATCTTTCTATGTTGTCTTTTTCGTTGTTTATGTCCACTTTACGTTTTATTTGTAGTGTGTTATGCATTTGCTGCGCAGAATACATCTTTGCTTTGAAAACTCTCTAATTGTTTAAGCTCAACTTGTAGACTGTTTTCATAGGAGAAGAAAGAAATGCAGTTCTCCAACAATCTTCCAGGAAGAGAGTGGGAGGATTAGGGGTGAGTCATTCCTTAACCATTACAACGAAGTCCTTTCTCAGTGTCCAGCAAAACATTTTACATGTAGTTGTGCAGATATTGATGGAAAAATTGTGAACAAATTTTTTGATCTTGTTGAAACAGAACTGGAAAACATTTCACCTTAGAATTAAGATGAGACCAGTCTGGTGAATGATCCAGGATGAAAGCTCTTGACAAGGAGAAGTACAAAATACCTGTACCAAATCAGGAATTCGTCAAAAATGTGCACTTCACTTATGGTTTGTGAGAATTCTGAGGGCAAGCTGTTACTGCTTCACGTGAATTATAAATGTGATAATTTGTGGACAATTTGGACTTAAAATGCCCCCAAAGGAACCTGGTTCAGTAGAACAAAATCTGTTTGGTTTCACCACAATACTTTCAAGGAATAGTTCACATCACTGCTACTTCCAGTACTGAAGAAATTACCAGGGACAAAAGCACTCATTGGTAACAGTTTTAAGTTCACGCATAGCCATAGAAGATCTGGAAGCGTGTAAAGGAAATTCTATAAAATTCATTGCCTGGCTTCCAAATTCAACTCGTATCTTTGGATGTTGGTTACTTCTGGTCAACAAAAAATGGAGACAGACAGATAAATTCTACATGATTGTAAGGGAACAGCAGCTGGGAATACATGCATTTCCATTCCAAAAGATTAGTTTCCAGATCTGAAAAAGCTTCTTTCAACCCTTGAAATAAAAGCTGGTGACAGAGTGCTAGTTTCAAAAAGAATATACTATATCTGATAAATAGGAAGCAAAGTGCTCGATAAGGTGCCATGGAAAACAGTAATGTATGTAGAGTCGTTGGCGAGAATTTCCATGAGCATCTTAACAGCAAAAAAATAATTTATTCTTAAGAGAATCAATATGTTCCTAAGTAAAGGTAATTTGAGAACATCTTTATTCATGGAGAAAAACAATATAAAAGTAGAAAGGGGTAAAACTGCCACAAATTTACCTCCACTTACAAAATCCTCACTTCAGTAATTCTTGGATACTGTGCCTACAAAATCCTGCATTCCAGTGCGAATTCTCAAATATATTACTTCTTCAGGTATAAACATTACATAAATCACATAGTGAGAAATTCATGAAACAGACTGTTGTGCCTACTCAGCAACAGTGATCATTAAAATACAGCACACTTAAGTAACAATACAGTACACATTTTACAACATTAGCTGAGCATTGTTGTATGTGCTGTAGTTGGTTGCATAGTAACACATATTGAGCCTACCTGTGTCATGTTAATTTTAAAGTTTTGTATGGATGTACAGTGTAATGTACATATGTAACTGTGTGTTTCTTAATGTTTTAATTCATACATTACAATGAGTAGTGGGAGTAAGAGAAAATTTGTGCCATTGAATGTAAAACTGAAGGCTTTGAAAAAACTAAACAAAGGAGAAACTTGTTGCTGAGTGTAGAGTCAGTGAAGTGACAGTTGGAGACTGATATAGAAACAGAGACAAAATAGAGAAGTTTCCATCAAATAGCTGTTCTATATCGTCATTTGAATCGAAGTTGGTGAAGAAATCAGAGTATGAAAAAACGAGTGAAGCTTTGTTCGTTTGGTTCACTCAGCAAAGACAAAAAGGAAATCCAGCTTCAGGCTTTATTCTGCAAGGAGAAGCTGTATTTTTTAGACATGAGTTAAAGGATGGTGAGCATGGTATTACTGCAAGTTCAGGATGGTTGGATAGGTGGAAGAAGTGATATAGCGTAAGGCAGATTCAAATTTGTGGTGAAAAGCCTTCTGCGGATCTCAGATTGTTACAAAACTTTCTAAGAAATTAAGAAAAATTATACAAGGAGAAAAATCTTACTCCTGATCAATTGTGTAACTGTGATGAAACAGGACTAAATTATAGAATGCTTCCATCTAAAACTCTAGCCTTAAAGGAAGAAAAGGAGTGGTTAATAGTTTTTGCTGCATTGAATGCAAGTGGAGACCATAAACTGAAGCTGCTGGTAATAGGCAAGTCTGCTAAGCCTAGAGCTCTAAAAAACATCACTGCTTATGTCCACCAAAAATATTTTTAAGAAGTGGTTTTTTGAAGATTTTGTTTCAGAGACCAAAAGATACAAAAAAAAAGGTGCTTGCCTTCCAAAGAAATCTTAACCCTTGGTAAAGCTGGTTCACACAGCCTATGGACCAATGTGTTTTACGATGGCTAAAAAAGAGGTGGTATTGTTGTTTGCTTCAGATGCTTCTACAAACAACAGAAGGTGAAGGAACCATTGAAGAATTTCTAAAAAAAGAAACAGAAAAAATATTAAAGACGTGCTTTATTGGATAGCCAATTCATGGTCTGAAATAAAGGCGGAGACACTGTAAAGATCTTGGAGCCAGATTTTACAAAATGAAACAGATATGTACAGTACAGACAAAGATGACCTACCATTGGCAGAACTGATGAAAAAGCATAGTGGATGTGGAAGTGCGAATTCAAGTGATGCTTCAGAATGGATGAACAGTTTAAAGTGGCGGATCTTGCAATTGTTGAAATGGTAAGTGAACCTGCTGAAGACAGTGACAACGAGGAATTGCCGGAAGAAATTGTGCCATTGATCACTCACACCGAGGGTTTGGCAGCACTAGGTGTAGCATTGCATTGTATCGAGCAGAAAGCAGAAGCTACTTCTTGCTTCTCAGAAGATGGCACAACATTGCTGCTAAAAATATTCTATTTTAAAACAAAGGACTATGGACAACTTCTTTAAAATGTTACTTATATTTTTGTCACTTGGAAATGTGTACCCATATATCTACATACAATACATGTATGTACTAGATTGTTTTTTATTTATTTTTAATCATCATTGTGCTTATTAAACATTTATTCATGATTTACCCATCGATATAGTGATATTTCCATATTATCCAAGCTTTTTGTAATTTGAGGTAGCCATCAGCCCCAATTAGCTGGACTCTAGAGTAGCACCTCTGGTGCAATCATTGCATAGCTTTTTATATTGGTATGACTACCATCTAACTGTCCACCAGGCTGAATGGCCAAGAGCAAAGTAGACCACCCTGTGGCACAACATAGAGCTGAACATAACATGTTTGATTTCAATGGTGGCTGCTTCACAACCCAGGCATTTGGATCCTCCCCTCTACCACCAGCTTTTCTGAACTGCAATGATGAGAGTTATCCTTACAACACACTCCCTGCTCCTGAAATTATCCCAGCCTCAACCTGCGGTAACCTATTCTCCATCTAACAATTTCTGCCCCCTTGGTCTTATCACCTCCTCCCTGTTTTCATCCCCTCTTCCTCTTTGTGCACTCCCTCTGCCAATGCACCTGCCCAGCTTTCCCCGCCTTGCTCCTCTCTTTCTTTTTTGCTTCATGCCCCACAGCCTCCCGACGCTGAGCCTGTTGACACACCAGCCCCTGCATGCTCCGTCATGTAGTGCTCTTCTCTCGCCCTACACGTTTCCTGCCACCCCTTCCCCACCCTTTCCAGATTGCTACTACTGTTCCATGTGAGAGTTGCATTCTGTTCCTTGCTGTCGGGGATGGCAGTTGTGTGTGTGTGTGTGTGTGTGTGTGTGTGTGTGTGTGTGTGTGTGTGTGTGTGTGTGTGTGTGTGTGTGTGTGTGTGTGTGGTTTTTTTCCTTCTCTGAAGAAGGCGTTGGCCAAAAGCTAAATATGTAACTTGTCTTTTTGTTGTTCCCGTCTGCAACTTGTCATCTTTGCATTGAGTAATGATCTATCTTTTCCTTATGTTGCTAAAATCACTTCTACTCCACTATTCTGTGGATGAATTTTTATTTGAAATGTTGAGGAAGCAAAGGCTGTTGCAATCTCAGTTCAAAGGAGGTTGCACAAATGAGCAAAGATCAGTGGAGACTTGTGCGTCTGTGAAAATATATATGTGCAAAGCATACAGCAGCTACCTCCATCATACCCTGGCTAAAGATCTGGCAGTGAAACCAAAAAATTGTGGTCCTATGTAAAATCACTAAGAGTGTCTAAGGTTTCCATTTAGTCACTCAATGACCAGTATAGTTTGGCAGTAGAAGATAGCACAAGGAAGGCCGAAGTTTTAAATTCCATGTTTAAGAAATCTTTCATGCAGGTGAATTGTACAAATGGACCATTGCACAGTATCCTGTAGATGACATAGTAGTAAGCATCCCTGGTGTAGAGAAACATCTGAAAGAGTTGAAAACAAATAAGTCACCAGGTCCGGATGGAATCCCAGTTCAGTTTTACAAAGAGTACTATATGTCATTGCCCCCTTACCTAGTTTTCATTTATCGCGAATCTCTTGACCTGCACAAAGTACCAAGCGACTGGAAAAAAAGTGCAAGTGACTCTTGTATAAGAAGGGTAAAAGAACGGACTCGCAAAATTGCAGAGCAATATCCTGAACATTGGTTTGCTGCAGAATTCTAGAGCATATTCAGAGTTCAAATATAATAAGTTTCCCAGAGACCAAAAAGCTCATGTCCACGAATCTGCACAGCTTTAGAAAGCATCATTCGTGCAAACCTAGCTTGTTCTTTTCTCACATGATGTACTGCGAACTGTAGATGAAGGACAACAGGCAGATTCCATATCTCTAGATTTTCGAAAAGCATTTGACACTGAACCCCACTGCAGACTGTTAACGAAGCTACATGCATATGGAATAGCCTCCCAGATATGTGACTTGGCTTGAAGACTTTTTAAGTAATAGAACCTGTTACGTTGTCCTTGACAAAGAGTGTTTGTCAGAGACAGGAGGGTCATTCCATACCACGTCATCCAGGGCCCTACACCCACCTGCCACAGATATTTATGAAAATTTATATTTGAATTGTATGCATAAAGACAAGAAAATATTCCAAGTTTCATCCAATTCTAACAAGTAGTTTCTGAGCTATCACCGTTTAAAGTTTTAGGCTAATTGTATTTCCGAGGGCGATTAAGATGTAACTAAAGTGTGCATTCTTTTACAGAATTTAAGAAAAATCGTTAGTTTTGCAGCTATAGCCTTAAATTTTCGCTGTTTTGTTCTAAATTAAACACTGAAAGTGATACATCTACAAAATTGCTATTTATAATGTTCATTCCTATAATAATACAACTGTGAAAATAACGGATAAACTCAAGTTTTATCTATCAATTATTTTAAAATAAAATATACATTCATTGAGAATTTTACAAAATAGGTTTACTTACATTTGAACACACGAGTTGGCAATTATTCGTTTTCAAACAAATCCTTTGTACAAAGAGTTTTTGATGACTTTAAAGTTTAATAACTATTCTGTTGAAGTATTATACCAAGTTTATATGAAGCAGTATATGAAATGTCCATTAAGGTTTTTTTTCCCCCAATGAAGCATTGAAATTCATGTCCTGACTTGAATTTCATGTCTTGATGGAAGATAGCAGGCAGACTGCTTATCTGAACTTTCTTGACTTTAAATAAAACAAAAAAGATAAAACTACAACTACAGTAAAATCTTTGTCCCAGTGTAAAAATAAATAACAAAAAATGTACTAATAAATTACTGTTTTAAGCAGCTGATCTTCCAAGTTATAGTTTTAAAAGCTTTTACTTCTATATAACCTCTACTATAACCAATTTGAATTTTAAAACAGCCATTCTACATGTTTTGAATAGATAAAACTTGTTTTGATTTGAGTATAAGATAAAATTGTTACAACTCAGAACCCCACCAATTTTTTTGGACCATTTGAAAGGCAATTTTATGCTGTTTTCAAAAATATATGGTTGTATTGGGTTGTGTGGAGAGATTTTAGCTATTCATAATTTTCCACACCTACGTCACAATTGTGAAATAAACAATATTTTGAGTTTCAGTACATTTTTCAATGTGAATGAACATTATAATTAGGAATTTTTTAGATCTACCAGTTTCAGTGTTTAATTTAGAACAAAACAGTGAAAATTTCAAGGCTATAGCTTCAAAAACTAACTATTCTGCTTCAAATTCTTTAAAAGCATGCACACTTTAGTTACGTCTTAATCGCCCTCAGAAATACAATTAGCCTAAAACTTTAAACGGTAATAACTCAGAAACTACTTGTTAGAATTGGGTGAAACTTTGGATATTTTCTTATCTTTATGCATACATTTCACATTTAAATTTTGGAACAAATCCAAAAACCTTGCATGTAATATCTACTTTTGGCTGGATGATTTGGCATGGAATGACCCAGGAGTGTTGCTATTTTCTATATACATAGATGATCTGGCAGACAGGGTGGGCAGCAATCTGCAGTTGTTCACTGGTGATGCTGTGGTCTACAGGAAGGCGTCAAAGATAAGTGGCTGTGGGTGGAGACAAGATGACCTAGACAACATTTCTAGTTGATGTGATGAATGGCAGCTGGCTCTTAATGTAGAAAAATGTAAGTTAATGCGGGTGAATAGGAAAAACAAACCCATAGTGTCCTGCTTGACACTGCCAGGTCATATTGAAAGAAGACACTGAAGCAATTCAAGGCGAGCTTCTAGGTTTGTTACCAGTAAGTTTGATCAGCATGCAAGTGTTACAGATGTGCTTTGGGAGCTCATGTGGGAATCCCAGTAGGGAAGAAGACATTCATTTTGAAAAACACTGCCGAAAAAGTTTAGAGAACCGGCATTTGAAGCGTTTCGCGTAGGGACTAAGAAGGTAAGATACGAGATTTTGGGCTCATACAGAGGCATATAGACAGTCGTTTTCCCCTCGCTCTATCTGCGAGTGGAACGGGAAAGGAAATGAAACAACTAGTTGTGGTACAAGATACCCTCCACCACGCACTATATGGTGGCTTGTGGAGTGTGGATGTAGACTACTTTTTAGGTGTAGTTGTGTTAGGACTGATGTTCATTGGATTTAATGTTAATCATGTAAGCTGACTCGTTCCACATCATTTTAATAAAAATTCAAATGATTCTAAGGAATGTGTAACTAATTTTCCTTCGTGTTGTTATCATTTTTAGTTATCTTTCAAGTGATGAGAAAAGATACTTCCAAAAGGTTTGTTTGATTCAATACATTTTACGATGATCCTGTTGTCCTTTGCTTGATACTCACCCATTTTCTTTAGCGGTTGCTTTTTGTTGTAAAATAATTTCTCCTTCCCCCTGCACAATATTCTTTTCCTAAAATTTTGAGCAAAAACTGGTAATTGAATGTTTTGTTCTCTATTTCCTCTGGTGCACATGAGAACTGACCTACTGTAATCATAAACAGTGTATCAGTTTAAGTGATATTATTGTTGTTTAATATATCATTATGAGTGGACTTTGATAGGCATAAAAAAATAAAACCGTTCATCAACAGTTAGTTCCCAATGAAATTTAGCACTGAAGGTAAATAAATATGTTTTTAGTGAAGGAAAATACCAAATGTTTCTATATCACGTTTGAAGAGTTTTTAATTAATTGGCTTACGGGACATACCCATACAGCCATCTATGTAGTGGAATGTCAAGTATGACAATAAGAATGTAAGGACAACACAACACCCAGTCCCCGTGTGGAGAAAATCTCAGAACCAGCTGAGAATCGAACCCGGGTACCTTTGGTTAGCAGTATACTGCGCTGAACACGCAGCTACCAATGTGGACATTGTTGAAAGGTCACTCTCCCCTGCGAATTCACTCTCAGGTATAGCTTGAAAACAAAAAGCCAAATGATACTCCAAAATACAATTTAATACCCTGTAATCTGTACTTTTTGTTTGAATAATTTTTTAATCTTATGTAATTACACTATACATTTTAAGTGTTTTTATTACAAAACTTTTGGCACTAATTTCTTTTCAGTATCTAAAATTCCTTACTAGTAAAGCCAGTGAGAAGATGAAGGAAAATAAACGAAGAACCATGAATTTTTTCTCAAAAATTAAAAACATCAAAGAGAAAGAAATTGTGAGAACGGAAGTACTGAATTTCTAACGACAATTTGCTTCTCTGAAACCCAGCTGATTACTTCAGCTGCAGACCTTGCCTTGGAAACAGGTACAAATATAACAGTACAATTAAAAAAAGGAAAGTAGCTGCATAAACACACTTTTTCAGAAATACTTGTGTTGTACCTTTTACACTTCTAATAATTAGATTATTCATGCGAAATACATTTTTGCTCTCCACAATTAATTTCTCACGCATGTCTGCTGTTAAACCATTAGCAAATTCTTCCATTGCAGTAGCTAACATCTTTTTTAGTGCCGAGGGCTTTTGTGGATGGAAATCTGTTACAGAGTCTGAGTCTGCATCATGCCACCAGCCTGCAGGTAGTAATTTTTCCCGAAAAGCACGTTTACGTCTTAGAATCTGACCACCAGACAATAATCCCATGTAAAGATGGTATATATAAGCTGAAAGCAGAACGGGATCTTCTTTCTCAAGTTTTTCAAGATGATGTATATATGTTGCTACACTAGCTCGTGGTTGGTAGTTTGGTCCACACCATCCT
Source organism: Schistocerca cancellata (assembly GCF_023864275.1). Taxonomy (NCBI): domain Eukaryota; kingdom Metazoa; phylum Arthropoda; class Insecta; order Orthoptera; family Acrididae; genus Schistocerca; species Schistocerca cancellata. Next base: position 865,799,364 of record NC_064626.1, on the reverse strand, counting down.
TCCCCAAGGTAACGTGCAAGATCACGTTCGAATGCTTCTCGGCGTCGTAATCCAGGCACCTCTAATTGCGCCAATACCGAATGACGATCCATTGCACCTTCCAAGAATCGAAACACTTCGTAGAAAACAAGGAGTCCATCTGCCCAGACTGTGTTGTCAGACAGTGCTGTGAAATAAAAAAATACAGACTAAATTCAACATACTGTGGATTTATATTCAGTTACTACACAATTGGTTCCCATAACTGATGTAATTGGAGAATAACTGCAGGAAAAACTTCGGAAATGTATGTTTTATGAAGGTTACAATTTATTTATTTTTTGTGATAAGAAAAGGGAGGTTGACTCACATTGAGGTTTTTTTAATGGGATTGCATCCTTCTCATACATATTTGCAAGAAAACCTCTTGTGAGCTTAAATAGCTGAAAATAAGGATAAGGAGAAGGGGGTCCTCCTAAATTTACTGCCTGCACTTCATATAATTATCTTTGCATCGAAAACCTATGTGCACACTTATAGTTTGTGGCCCAAGGTTTGTGAGAAATCTGATGTTATTTCTTTATCAAAAGCTGTAGTAGACGCAGACAATGATGATATTATTAGTTGGCATTCTAGAAATGTTGAGTCAAGGTCATATTGGAATGAGGCATAATTATCTGCAGTGGTGTTATGAAAAAAGGCCCACTTCATTTCTTTGTCTATCAGTTGGTGGTGTAGGCATCATATATACTGAGATGTTAGTGACAAGACAATACCAACAAAGTTTGAGGTGTTGTGAAAGGTGCCTTGAAAGGAACCTATGAGTGGAAACTCCTAGTGACACACAGAGTGTATAAGTCATAAGGGCTACCCTTGGCAGTCAACTTGAAATACACTGGCTTCAAGTGGAACATATTGTAATGGGATTTTATTATTCATTACTCACTGATAATGACAATTACCAAAATCTCCAGTGGAGAAAATGGATGTAGCTACTAAGTAAGGAAGGTAGTGTCGTATGTAATTCAGCAGTTTGTAATGTCATTGGTGGACGGTTTTCGACATGGATTCTTATTGTGACATAGTTACAAAACATGATCAGCTGTAGTTCACTGTAAATTTCTTTGCCTTGCTTTAATCAGCAGTTGGGCAACTAGTTTCAGCTTCAGATTTATGAAAAATACATAGAAATTGTTTTTGTATCAATAAAGGAGATTACTTTAAATGTTTTTTTATATATATAAATTTAAGACAGGATAATGCGCTGTAGTTCCTAATTTAACTCTTATCGCAATGTCTCTATAATACTAGTTACACATCTTGTGACATAACACACAAATTTGCTAGTTAATGGAACAGATTGCTCCTGTAACTCACACATTCAGATCTGAAGATGGTTCGTGTAGAACCAAAACTAGTCACATAAAAAATGAGTGCAGTGTTCATGGACAATAAAATCTGCCGTAAGAAATATTTCGCTTACCAAATGCAAGTTTTGCATTCACTAGTGCATCACTGACTGCATGAACATCTCTTGTCGCTGTTCGCATCTGCTTGCAGAAAGATAAAGCAATGTCACCCATGGCGGTCTCCCTGCAACAAGGAAACAAAATTATTGGACAAGAAAATTCAACAAGTTGCAGAATATCATCTTTAATTAGAATGCATTATGTTAACAATGAAAAACAGACATGATAACAATAAAGTGTTCATCTTAGTAGTACATTTTAGTCGAATCAGTGTGTCATAAATTGGATAGATAAAGATACACAGAATTTCATCAATCCTTCATGGTCGAGACATATAAAATGTGGTGAAATAAACATCATTTTTATGTCTATCTTCACACCTCACACTATTTTATTATAACGGCATGTAGATACCAGATTGGATTTTTGATAAATGCCAAGCTATACTGCAAGCTTACTTTCCCATGTGCGAAAATCATAGAGGTTAAATTTCATTAAAGAAATAAAAATAAACCTGTTGTTTGAATATTACAGTTGTTTACTAGGCTTGTTCGTAGTGGAGAATGTATGTATTTGCCTTCTCCAGCCTTTGAACTGATAATCAGCCAGTTACGCAACAAGGACGTGCAGTTCAATGCCGACTCCAAATCATGGTGTAGCTTGGAATTGTTCACACTGATGTATCCAAAGGTGAAAGAACATTAAGAGAATCATAAAGATCGGATTTTTTTGAAATACATGTGTGCACATTATAAAATGAGTTTTGTCATCCAACACCAGTGGGAAGTGATTAATTTTGAATTAAGTACTTGCTACACAACTACTGGTGTCTTGAAGAGCCACAGTGTTCATAACATAACTATTTATTAATGAAGGTAACACAAGGCAGGAACACATGTCAAGATAGACTAACAGAATGTATTGCTGTTACTAAGTTGGAGGTAATTATGACTCTCTGAATCCAAAGTTATGAGTGCTATCTCGTATGTACAATGCACACATTTCTAATTTTTCCCTCTATGGATGAGCTCGACAAATTTGTAATGCTTAAAATCCATTGCTGTATATGCATAGCGAGAATTATTTTCTTGCAGTCACCATTCACAGCAGATTAGTTATGATTTAGACTAAAAGTATGGGATATTACGGTGCACTATGAGAACTTCTTCAGCTACCGGAACAGCTGCATCTCGGAAGTGTGGCATGGATGCAGGTGTGTCATCTGTTGATATTTATTATTGCTGATCTTGGAAAATGGAACTGATCAACTTTAAATAAATATTACGTGATGGAGGAAATTTGGAAATATATCTGGATAAAAAGTTTGGGCAGAGAAGTCAGTCGAGGCGGCCTTTACAAATGTCTGCTTGTGTCTGTGTATATGCGGATGGATATGTGTGTGTGTGCGCGAGTGTATACCTGTCCTTTTTTCCCCCTAAGGTAAGTCTTTCCGCTCCCGGGATTGGAATGACTCCTTACCCTCTCCCTTAAAACCCACATCCTTTCGTCTTTCCCTCTCCTTCCCTCTTTCCTAACGAAGCGACAGTTTGTTGTGAAAGCTTGAATTTTGTGTGTATGTTTGTGTGTCTATTGAGCTGCCAGCGCTTTTGTTTGGTAAGTCTCATCATCTTTCTTTATATATATATATATTAATGCTTCAGATTTCCATAATTATATAGAGGTATGTAGTTACTGGGTTAGGGACTACTGAATCTGCTGTAGAATTAGGGACATGAAAGTGTAAATAGTTAAAACAATCCTAAGAATAATATACTCTTTACAGGATACTCAAAACTGCTAAAACTTTTGAAGATGAATAAATCCACTGCAGTTATACTTGGCAAATCCTATCTTCAAGCATTGCGCGCACGCGCACACGCACACACACACGGAGAGAGAGACACAGAAGAGGGATTCTTCATAAAATTGATTGACATTAAAAGGGCCCATACAAATGTGAACATCAGGGTATACCTTCATTGTGTACAAGAAAGCTGTAGCAGTTATGTGAAAAAATACAGCAAATTTATCAAGGAGCATACAATATCTCATGACATAAAAGCTGTAGAATGTGAACCTCAAAAGTAGCTTACCATGTAAGTGTAAAAAATACAGCAAATTTATCAAGGAGCATACAATATCTCATGACATAAAAGCTGTAGAATGTGAACCTCAAAAGTAGCTTACCATGTAAGTGTCCAGCATGACACATATCATGGAAGCCCAGCAAGACCAGTCAGCAGACTGGACAAAATATAAAATTAATAAAATCATAGTATAAAACATGAAATGAGACCAAACCAATATATGATTTTATCCAAATAAAGGATTTGTCAAGTACAACTTAAGTGGATTTATTCATCATGAAAAATCCTAAACAGAACTACAGTATTATTCGTAATAAAGTAAGATTGGTTGTTTCCATTACTTATATTTAATTTTTTGCTTATAGTATGGATTAAGCTTGTGACGTGGAATGTATCACACAGTTTACAATGCTGATATAGTCTACAGTAAAAATAAGGCTACAAGCTAATCATACACTGTAGATATTTCTATAGCATTATGTAAATATTTAAAAATTTAAAAACGCTCATGTAGTTGTTACAGCACTCAAATTTTAATTTGTAAAGGAAGCAAGTGCAAAGAATCTTACTCGTATTCCCTGAAGCAGGATATGCCCGTACAATTAATTAAGCTGCCCTTACAATTTATTAAGCTGTGTAAATTTAGCAGCTTTTTTCATGTTGCTTTTTTAAAAAGATGACCAAATGCAGTAAAAAAAAAAAAGGTTTAAAATTCGTTTCATCAGTTGGTGACCACCTTTGTGCTTTAGTCATGCTAGCTACTTTGACATGGAAGTCTCTATTTTGACTCTGTAACCATTTCAGATTTTTTTTGAAGACGTAGTGACTGGAATTCCATCTACTCAGCCACAATAAGACAACTGAGCTCCAATAAATAAGCAGTGGCATTGATGCACAAGTAACTGAAGTAATGTCAAGTCAGAAGATTTGATTGAGACTGTGATCTATGCATAATGTATCTATTTTATAATGTGAGTTAAAAATGTTACTCCAGGAATTCTTACATTGTGTTTTGAGAGAACTAATCATTCCATTTTATTTTCTGCTAAATCGTATATATTACTTCCTACTTTCCCTTCAGGGGAAGCATATAAATTTTAAAAAAACGGCTGGTAACTAGATAATAGAACTAGATTGGTTTGTGATTCTACACATTAGCAGAAATGTTACTTCATTCTGTGTGCAGAATGTTTATATTATAGTTTTCTGATTATCAAAGTAATAGCCCAGGGAAATACATGGATGAAACTATTTTCTTGACAGATAAGGAGGGAAATGCTGTAATAGCAAGTTATCAAGAAAACGCCTCTATGACATTACAAGGGCAAGTTTTCACAACAAGGATTACATTTTTAGGATTGAAATAATGCAGCACAGCTCATTTATCGCCTCAAACAACGAAGGAAACTCCATGAAGAAGAAACTGTCCCTTTACTGTAGTGATGGTTGTCAGAGTAATTAAAATATCTGCCTATAGTTTCTTATGTTTGAAATGTGTATTTTGTGTAATAAAACACCAGTTTTTGTTCAGCTCTTCATTATTGATCAGTACCTGAATTTAACACATTCAACACTATGCGTGTGTGCCATACGGGCGCACACATTTGGGCCGTATGGATGGCGCCTGTATCCCGTATGGGTGCGCCACTTTTGCATTTGCTGAAATGTGTTTTTCACCACGCTATATGGCTGGTGGCTGTAAGATAATGCAGTCTGTGTATCAGTTGTATGAGAAGAATATCTGTCATTATAGCTATCAGTTCTTTGATGACATTTTCACTTGGCGCGCAACCATAAATTTGTGATTATGTTTTGAGTCAAATTAACGGTAGAGACCTGTGGGAAAGTGAAGTTCTTGACATTTTATTCGGACGACGACAGAAATTACGAGCCAGAAAGTGTTTCAAGTGATGAATCAGGTAAAGTTTTTATTTTTTTCCTCTCTCTTTTGGTTACTAATGTACACGGAAAATTTGTAAAGAAAACACACTGTCTTTTCTTTTTCTTTTTATCTAATTTGAATTATGGTTTTCCATTAGAAGAGGAGCTACAATGATCAACAAATGCAGCAGTAAGTCTTCCTCAACACAATGCTGACAACTGGGCAGGAGCACAACCTCAGCTTCCAATATTTTAGTTGGAGACTGCAGCCACTTGTTTGTGAAAAGGAACTGATGTTTACAACTGTTTTTTGAACTTTTTAGTGATGGTGTTAAGCGAAACAAAGACTGAGACAGACAAACATGTAGGTACAAAAATTAGCGAAATTAAATAAAAAAGGACTTATGTGGCACAAACGGGATCCAGTACACGAAATATATGGTTGTTTTGCATATGAGTGTCTTGAAGTTACCAAAGCTTAGTGACTATTGGCCAACTGATCCATTTTTACAAACAGGCGTTGCGAGTCAATTGTTGAGCTGTGATAGGTTTTCCAGTATTATGTTCACACAGCATGCCAATGATAACATACATAAAAAAGGAGGAAAACGACGATCCTCTTGATAAAATTAGACCTGTGTTCAACTTCTTTGTTGACAAATGTAGATCCAGTTTCATGTCATATGAAAATTTGACTATAGATGAAGGTATTTGTCCATTTAGTGGACATGTTGGCTTTAGGGTTTACATGAAAAATAAACCCAATAAATATGGCATGAAGCTTTATGCACTTCATAATGCTGCAACAGGCTACATCCTGGACTTCGATGTCTACAGAGGATCATCAAGGAGTACTGACAACTGTATTCCAGCATTAGTAGAAAGATTCTGTTCTCCATATTATGGTAAAGACTGCTGTATTTACATGGGCAGATATTACATTAGCGTTCCTCTGCTGAAGATGATGTGGGAGAAGAATACATTAGCTGTTGGAACTGTAATGAAAAAGAGAAAAAGCTTACCAAAACAAAGAACCTGAAGCCAAATGAAATGATATTTTGGAGGAATGGGCCCATTCTAGTGCTGTGGAAAAATAAGTGTGATGTACACTGTCTATCCACAAAACATCAGGTTACCACCACAGACGTTCCAGTACATTAAAAAGGTGGTATTACAACAGTAATGAAACCATACGTTCTAATTGACTACAATATGAACAAGACTGGTGTAAATCATGGGGATCAGCTGTACAGTTACTACCCATTTGCATGAAAAACAATCAAGCAGTGGAAAAACTTTTCTTTCACTTTTTTGTAATGTCTCTCTTACGGACTTCATAAAAAAAAAAGTTAGCTTGAAATTGGTAGCAACAGGAGGCGGCTTCCGATCTTTAGAACCAACACCAAGCACTAGCCTTAACAGAAATTTTGGTTGTCACTTTCCAGAAAAAGTACCTCCCATGCCAACAAAGTAAATACTACGCGTTATTGCAAAGTTTGCTCCAACAAAGGGAAGAAAGACACTAGCAAGTGGATAAGAAAAGAAAGCAGATGGTGGTGCAAAGACAGCAGGTAGGACTCTGTGTAACTCGGTGCTTTCAGGATTGCCACCTGAAAGTAAATTATGTATAAAATATATGTAATCATTTTATATTGTAAAATATTACATAAAAACCTCCTGTGAACCAAATTATTTTTATTACAAACACCAGAAATCATGTTAGGAAATGTAAAAATTTTTCCTTGTGAAGGTTTCTCATGTTGTTGGGAATGTTGGTACACCTCTACCGATGCAAGCATATATATAAGCTCACAGTTTTCCTAATCTAAAAGTATAAAGTTTCAAATGATGCTAGAAATGTGCCTTTGAGACCCTTAGTTACTGTACACTTATCTATTAAAGTAACTTCAAAATTGCCAGTGCACCTTCACAGTAGAGGTGCATACATAGCAGTGTGGAATGTGTTAATTGATAACTAACATGTTCTCTGCAGATCAATAAATACAGCAGTTGAAATACGAGAAGATTATACTACATAAGTTACTTGAACACTGGCTTCATACACAAAATTTGGGGATATTTGCCTCTTGAAGCAGAATGGATTCAGTATTATTTGGGAAAAAAATATTACATGATAATCAACATGAATACTCTCATCCGGCACATTTGCCATCCATACTGCAAAATACTTCCTACTTTTCCATCGCATGCAGTCATAAGTTTTAGAAAATCTAGTTCCCAGAATACAAAACTTCGTCTACCCTCGCCCTCTCTGTAAGTGGGTCACTCTCATCCTGGGATTTAAGTTACCTGCTCTTTCTTTTTAATCTTTCCCCAGCCTATCTTTTTGTCCTGTTGAAACAATTCTTCAGTTGCAGTGGTTAAGTAGTGTGACCCTTTTACTTTTATGTGTCTTTTATCCGCATTACTACAATTTTTGTCTCCTGAAGGTAAGTGCTACAGGCCAGTAGTTCTGTGTCATAATTTATTATTTTTCTCAACTGGATTTTAGTTTGGTACAACATGAAATTTTACACACAGCACTTTCAATACTACTCGTACTATCATGATCACATATCTGTAAGACAGTAAAACTTCATTTATACGTTTTTCACGTGCATGTTATTCTCACTTATACTTTTTTTTGTGTCCCAGCGAAATATCCAGTATGCACAAGTTATGGTGCAGTGTTTCAGAGTGATTGGTAAGGCCAATATTAGACTATAATAAAATTTGATGGTGTAATAAGTAACTTTACGTCGCACATATAACAAAATTTATACAAATATTCAAGACAGATGAAGCACTGTGTAGCTTACAACATCCCGAATACAAAAACAGAATAAAAATTCCTCCTTTAGTGCGTCATAAATAGCTTCAAACATTTCTGGTATTATTTTCGTCAATGTGCACTGCAGCATTAGAGCACTATACCGGTACTGTAAACTACAGTACTCAGAAATCGTAGTCTTTTGCGGATATAGCATTTACTGAGGTGAGTGTTCAGCTTCATAATATGAGGAGCCACATTGTTGAGCACATATTGAAATGTACCCTCCTCCATTCCCAAAGAGATTTTCATGCAACTTTACGTCCTCGACTTGCAGCTCCCGTAGCAAATTTTGTTGTATGTCTTTCGCATCTGAAGTCCACAGCTCCACCCAAGTATGTTTCCTTTCCTTCTGCTTCTCTTGCAGATGCAATGGCAATGCAATTGCAGTGCACGCAACTGCAAGCCAGGTATAATTTTACTTATGGCATTGGTAGCATAATGTGTTGATGTTGGCAACACCCATTCACTGCTGGGAATTCATTTCACCATGAAGTAAATAATTAAATCTGTTCTTGCTCTATGGTTGACAGATTCTTGTATGTGCCCTTGTCAGCTCAGTAAATTAGTTATATTCGTAAAATGAAAATTTCACAACAAAAAATTTGCATTATATGAAGATGCACACCACACCACCAATGCTGTAAGTAAAATTAAACTGCAGAGGCTAGTATTAAGTCATTGTCGGCCATTATGAAGGAACTTTGATGAAATATTCGATGACAGTGTAATACCCCATTTTGCACCACATCAAAGATCATTGTCAAAGAAAATCTGACAGTATAATATCGGCCTAAGCTCCATCTATTAACACTGCACTGAGGTTGCCAACTAGAAAACCACTTTGTGTTGCAAGCATCCAAATCCAACTAACACTTAATTTTTAATGTTACAAACTTGAGATTGTTTTATAGATTGACAGATATGCAACAACAGTATAAACTGCAGTAATAGAGTCGTCACGAAACCCAGATGTTATACAGAGACTGTACAGTTTTGGAAAGTACAGTGTAACATATGAAGCTTACTATTACGGCAATGGTGATAGCCATAGGGAAGGTTGGTAGTAGATGTAGCACTCATTTGTTTTCCTGAAATTACATGGCTTCTGCTGAACTAGGGCACAACTGGACAAGAATTGTTGCATGTCACTCAGGAATCATGAAACACATCAGACCTCATACTGTATAGGCTATAGTACCATATTATTGTATTTCTAATTATTTTGAGAACTGGTAACATGAGTGGAATAAAAAAGAAAACATTTTCAATGCAGATGATATGGGCTTATTTTACAGTGTAATGCCTGACCCCACATTGGCATTCAAAGACGAGAATTGCCACGAAGGAAAACAAGGTAAACAACATGTAACAGTGCTGTTATGTGCTAACAGTGATGGGAGTGAGAAGCTCCCCCTACTTACAATTGAGAAATTTGCCAAGCCCCGTTGTTTTATGAACATTCACATTTCCCACAAAATACACGTAAACAAGAAATCGTGGATTGCGACAAAAGTTTTCGAAAGGTGGCTTCGAAGTGTCGACGCAAAAATGGGTGCAACAGGCCGGAAGATCTTATTGTTCATAGACAGGTGTGCACACATCCTCCCCTTACTTCCTATTTGAGAAATGTGACCGTGGAATTCTTTCCAGCAAACTGCACGAGTGAGCTCCAGACACTTGACCTTGGAGTAATACATAATTTCAAGTTGCATTATCGCAAAATGCTGCAGCATGCCATCAAGTGTGTAAACACTGGGAAAAAAAGGAAGAAATGAAACTAAACATTTTACAAGTAAGATTTTTACTTGCCATTTATTTCATGTTGTGCTACCGGAGCCAAAGAACCTTACGAGAAATTATTAATGAATTTGTTTCTTCTGATAGGCAATGCAACAAATTGCAGCTTCATGGCACTGAGTTTCAGACGATACCATTTGTAACTGTTTCCGAAAAGTCAGATTTGGAAGTGAAGCCCATGATCATGGTGGAAATGATAATACTGATGATATCTCTCCTAATGATGAAGAGAATGCATCATTTGTGGATTACGTGAAAGTTTATGAAAACCTTGTCACTACAGAACCCGTGACTATCGCTGAAATAGTTCAATGTGCATCACGGGATCTGGACGAGGAAGAAACTGACAATGTGGATGATACAGAAGAGTCTCAGCGTTCCTCAGTGACGGTTAATGATGCAATAAATGCATTGGAAATAATTAAACAATTTGTGACACGCCACAGTGTTTCTGATGAAATAATGACAGAGTTACACTGCATCAAAGAAAAAAAAAACAAGCCAAAATTACCGACTTTTTTACAAAATGACTTTTCTCCTGTGTAGAGGTTTACATTTTTCTTTATATCTATGTTTTGTTTGGTACCTAGAAAGCCTTTATAACGTTTTGTAGAATGTAACTTTTTATTTGCTGGATTTTTCATTTGTGTTTACCATTTAATATTATAGTATGGTGCTATATTTCATATATATGTTTTTCACACTTATACGTTTTACTTCTGTAGTCTGCTGAAAAATGTATAAATGGCGTTTTACTGTATTGTGTTTACATTGATCCTCTTACTCCCATTTTCAGTCTTCTCCCACATTGCCTTTTCTATCTTTCCTGGCTTTTTGTTCCACTATTTTCTCTCCTCCTTATTTTCTTTCTAACCATTAATTAATTTTTCTGTCTTCAACATTTTCTCCCCAGCAGTCATTTTATCAACTTTCATCAGTAATATGTTAACTGTTCCATCCTGTATATTTTTTATCTGTGTTACTTATCTACTAACTAACAAGTATTCATCGGGCTAATCAGTTGCTCTCTCATTTACAGAGCATTATCAATAGTTTCGCTTCAGCTGACTGTACCTACAACTCCACAGAAGAAACCTCCAATTCACAGCACTGTATCTCATGTTGCTGTAGCAACACATCATCTCATCATCATTTTTATCATTAAATGTTCTTTGGAATCTACACTTCTGAGTTTTGCTGATACATGTGGTAAAATCAATAACAAGTTGCTTTAGCTGTTAACCAAGTAACAGCACCCTCTGCCAGACACTTCACTGTAGTTTGCAGAGTACAGATGTAGATGTAAAGTATACAAAAGTTAGTTTATATACATCTACAACAGTGAACATGCCACTGCTGCCACCCATGTCATGTGAGATGGAGCACAAGCTGAAGTAGGATAAGGATGAGGTAAGATGTGCCTTGGCCTTTCCATAGGAACTGTCTTGGCATTAGCTTTCAAGAAAACAAGGAAACCATAAAGGAAACCTAAATGTAGATAAGCAGACAGAAATTTGGATCCTACTCTTCCCAAATACAGGATTATTCATAAGTACTACCAGGATTTAAAAGATGATTATGCAAAAACTACAAAACATACAGAAAGTACTCTCTGGAGGAAGTATTCGAAAGAAAACAAATAATGTTCTAATTTAGAGTCACGAAACAGAAGAATATTGAATAGTAATTTGCAAGAATAGAATGTCATCCAAGGCTGAAACATTTCATAGCATGATTTTGTTATTGTAACTGAATGATGCCTTTCGACAAAGGATTTAATAAACTGATAGTGGCATCGCAATCCACTGCGCTCAATGAACTTCACCCAACCAGTCATCAAATAATGCTAATGATGACACAGTTCATTACTGGAAGGAGAGAAGTAAATTATCATTGAAGTGAGCAATGAAGAGAAACCTCACAATAGGAGACTTGTGTTTCAGATGATGACTTCATCAGAATCTTCGGAGATGGCTGATGCATCATAATTACAGTGAATTGTGAGTGTCCAGCATTCCAGTCCCTCATTATGCTAAAAACAACATTGAGAGGGTATGATAATTTGTGAACAATAAACCGTAAATATGTGTGACTTTTAGATACCATAAGCCATGTGCTATGCGAAACAACAAATGCTAAGAGTGAAGATACTGCCGTGAATCTTGAGTCTAGAAATGATAAACAGTTTTTGTTAAATTCTAATAATAATTTGCTTGAGGAACTGGTATTCAGCTCAACTATGGGGGTTACCACACCAGTGATTAGCCATGAACAGTTGGTTTATGTGAATTGTTTGAGAACATGAATAACGCTATTAAACAACAATCTAAAACATAAATTGATGATCTTAAATACATTAAATTGTTTGCAGTATGGAGTCAAAAACAATACTTGAAAAGCATTCAGAAAGTTGCAGAAGGATATCGCTGACTGACTGTTCACGGCATGGACACTTGCACATTAAAATAGTAGTTGGTGCACAGGAACAATACAGGGATGTGACCACTAAATTGAACACAAGCAACAACCCACTTTGGGACAGACATATGTTGGGAGGATAAAAATTAATCATACAGTAAAACACCTTTTTAACAAATCTCTGAGCACCAAAATATTTTTCCTTGAATAGGAGATGCTGAGTCGCTATATGGTGAGTTGCAACTTCATAATATTGTTACATTCCATCCAGGATTTTCCATTGTTTGATTTCCTTAAATAGGGGTTTTCCTTAAATGGGGGTTTTGCCAGAGTACGTGGAAAAAGCAAAGCAGAATCATAATTCAAGCATGTTTACTTGCTATAAAATTACAAAATTGACAATATCCTGTGCTACAAATTTAAAAGCAGTCTCCAGCATATTGTAGTGAAAGAAGTTAGTGTTCCAGTTACACTACTGGCCATTAAAATTCCTACACCACGAAGATGACGTGCTACAGACGCGAAATTTAATTGACAGGAAGAAGATGCTGTGATATGCAAATGATTAGCTTTTCAGAGCATTCACACAAGGTTGGTGCCGGTGGCGACACCTACAACGTGCTGACATGATGAAAGTTTCTAACCGATTTCTCATACGCAACCAGCAATTGACCGGCGTTGCCTGGTGAAACGTTGTTGTGATGCCTCGTGTAAGGAGGTGACATGCGTACCATCACGTTTCCGACGTTGATAAAGGTCGGATTGTAGCCTATCGCGATTGTGGTTTATCGTATCGCGACATTGTTGCTCGCGTTGGTCGAGATCCAATGACTGTTAGCATGATATGGAATCTGTGGGTTCCGGAGGATAATACAAAACGCCGTGCTGGATCCCAATGGCCTCGTATCACTAGCAGTCGAGATGACAGGCATGTTATCCGCATGGCTGTAACGGTTCGTGCAGCCATGTCACGATCCCTGAGTCAACAGATGAGGACGTTTGCAGCAGCATGGACTATCAGCTCGGAGACCATGGCTGGGGTTACCCTTGATGCTGCATCACAGACAGGACCGCCTGCGATGGTGCACTCAACGACGAACCTGGTGCACGAATGGCAAAACGTCATTTTTTCGGATGAATCCAGGTTCTGTTTACAGCATCATGATGGTCACATCCGTGTTTGTCGTCATTGCAGTGAACGCACATTGGAAGCGTGTATTCGTCATCACCATACTGGCGTATCACCCGGCGTGATGGTATGGGGTGCCATTGGTTACATGTCTCGGTCACCTCTTGTTCGCAATGATGGCACTTTGAACAGTGGACGTTACATTTCAAATGTGTTACAACCCATGGCTCTACCCTTCATTCCATCTCTGCGAAACCCTACATTTCAATAGGATAACGCACGACCGCATGTTGCAGGTCCTGTGTAGGCCTTTCTGGATACAGAAAATGTTCGACTGCAGCCCTGGCCAACACATTCTCCAGATCTCTCATCTCTCTCATCATCATCATCATCATCATTTAAGACTGATTATGCCTTTCAGCGTTCAGTCTGGAGCATAGCCCCCCTTATACAGTTCCTCCATGATCCCCTATTCAGTGCTAACACTGGTGCCTCTTCTGATGTTAAACCTATTACTTCAAAATCATTCTTAACCGAATCCAGGTACCTTCTCCTCGGTCTGCCCCGACTCCTCCTACCCTCTACTGCTGAATCCATGAGTCTCTCGGGTAACCTTGCTTCTCCCATGCGTGTAACATGACCCCACCATCTAAGCCTGTTCGCCCTGACTGCTACATCTATAGAGTTCATTCCCAGTTTTTCTTTGATTGCCTCATTGTGAACACCCTCCTGCCATTGTTCCCATCTACTAGTACCTGCAATCATCCTAGCTACTTTCATATCCATAACCTCAACCTTGTTGATAAGGTAACCTGAATCCACCCAGCTTTCGCTCCCATACAACAAAGTTGGTCGAAAGATTGAACGGTGCACAGATAACTTAGTCTTGGTACTGACTTCCTTCTTGCAGAAGAGAGTAGATCGTAGCTGAGCGCTCACTGCATTAGCTTTGCTACACCTCGCTTCCAGTTCTTTCACTATGTTGCCATCCTGTGAGAATATGCATCCTAAGTACTTGGAACCGTCCACCTGTTCTAACTTTGTTCCTCCTATTTGGCACTCAATCCGTTTATATTTCTTTCCCACTGACATTACTTTCGTTTTGGAGATGCTAATCTTCATACCATAGTCCTTACATTTCTGATCTAGCTCTGAAATACTACTTTGCAAACTTTCAATCGAATCTGCCATCACAACTAAGTCATCCGCATATGCAAGACTGCTTATTTTGTGTTCACATATCTTAATCTCACCCAGCCAGTCTATTGCTTTCAACATATGATCCATAAATAATATGAACAACAGTGGAGACAGGTTGTAGCCTTGTCTTACCCCTGAAACTACTCTGAACCATGAACTCAATTTACCGTCAACTCTAACTGCTGCCTGACTATCCATGTAAAGACCTTTAATTGCTTGCAAAAGTTTGCCTCCTATTCCATAATCTTGTAGAACAGACAATAACTTCCTCCTAGGAACCCGGTCATATGCCTTTTCTAGATCTATAAAGCATAGATACAATTCCCTGTTCCACTCATAACACTTCTCCATTATTTGCCATAAGCTAAATATCTGACAACCTCTAAGAGGCCTAAACCCACACTGATTTTCATCCAATTGGTCCTCAACTAATACTCGCACTTTCCTTTCAACAATACCTGAGAAGATTTTACCCACAACGCTGATTAAAGAGATACCTCTGTAGTTGTTACAATCTTTTCTGTTTCCATGTTTAAAGATTGGTGTGATTACTGCTTTTGTCCAGTTTGATGGAACCTGTCCCGACTCCCAGGCCATTTCAATTATCCTGTGTAGCCATTTAAGACCTGACATTCCACTGTATTTGATGAGTTCCGACTTAATTTCATCCACCCCAGCTGCTTTATTGCACTGCAATCTATTGACCATTTTTTCCACTTCCTCAAATGTGATCCTATTTCCATCATCATTCCTATCCCATTCTACCTCGAAATCTGAAACATTACTGATCGCATTTTCACCTACATTGAGCAACTCTTCAAAATATTCCCTCCATCTGCCCAAGGCATCCACAGGATTCACCAGCAGTTTTCCTGACCTGTCCAAAAGTCTTGTCATTTCCTTCTTACCTCCCTTTCTAAGACTGCTAATTACACTCCAGAATGGTTTTCCAGCAGCTTGACCCATAGTCTCCAACCTGTTTCCAAAGTCTTCCCACGATTTCTTCTTGGATGCTGCAATTATCTGTTTGGCTTTGTTTCTTTCTTCAACATAACTTTCTCTGTCTACCTGGGTTCTGGTATGTAGCCATTTTTGATATGCCTTCTTTTTCCTTTTACAGGCTGCCTTGACTGTATCATTCCACCAAACTGTTTGCTTCATCCTACTTTTACACACTACTGTTCCAAGACATTCTTTAGCCACTTCTAGTACTGTGTCCCTGTACCTTGTCCATTCCTTTTCCAATGACTGTAATTGACTACATTCAACTAACTGGTACCTTTCTGAGATCGCTGTTATGTACTTGTGCCTGATTTCCAGATCCCTCACCAATTGAAAACATCTGGTCAATGGTGGCCAAGCAACTGGCTTGTCACAATACACCAGTCAGTACTGTGGTATCGTGTTGAAGCTGCATGGGCAGCTGTAGCTGTACACACCATCCAAGCTCTGTTTGACTCAATGCCCAGGCCTATCGAGGCCGTTATTACGGCCAGGGGTCGTCGTTCTGGGTACTGATTTCTCAGGATCTATGCACCCAAATTGCATGAAAATGTAATCACATGTCAGTTCTAGTATAATATATTTGTCCAATAAATACCCATTTATCATCTGCATTTCTTCTTGGTGTAGCAATTTTAATGGCCAGTAGTGTAGTAGTTGCAAATTAGAACTGATTCATTTACATTAAAAGAGGAAAAGAAATTGCTGACAGAACCAATTCCTTGCACAGCAGCAGTAAAACTTGACTCAACATCCTCCTTTATTCCTTCTTCTTTCTCAATCGCCACCAGCTTCTACGTATGTTCCTTCATAAGCCTTTCACCTGCATCAATCTCAGGTACAGTATGGAAGTCAAGACATCGTGACAACAATGTCCTGGAATCTTGCATTTTCAGAAGTATCTCTTCTGGAACAATGTCATCTTCAGTTGTAACTGATGTGCCACAGCCACCCTTTGTGAAACAATTTAACACAGTCCGTTGTGTTACAAGGTTCCAGGCAGCAACAAACATATGCATAAGAAACTTCCTGGCAGATTAAAACTGTGTGCCGGACCGAGACTCGAACTCGGGACCTTTGCCTTTCGTGGGCAAGTGCTCTGCAAGGTTCACAGGAGAGCTTCTATAAAGTTTGGAAGGTAGGAGGCGAAGTACTGGCAGAAGTAGAGCTGTGAGGACGGGGCGTGAGTCATGCTTGGGTAGCTCAGTTGGTAGAGCACTTGCCTGCGAAAGGCAAAGGTCCCGAGTTTGAGTCTCGGTCCGGCACACAGTTTTAATCTGCCAGGAAGTTTCATATCAGCGCACACTCCGCTGCAGAGTGAAAATATCATTCTGCAAACATCCCCTAGGCTGTGGCTAAGCCATGTCTCCGCAATATCCTTTCTTTCAGGAGTGCTAGTTCTGAAAGGTTCGCAGGAGAGCTGCTGTAAAGTTTGGAAAGTAGGTGGTGAGGTACTGGCAGAAGTAGAGCTGTGAGGACGGGGAGTGAGTCGTGCTTAGGCAGCTCAGTTGGTAGAGCACTTGCCCGTGAAAGGCAAAGGTCCCAAGTTTGAGTCTCAGTCCGGCACACAGTTTTAATCTGCCAGGAAGTTTCATATCAGCGCACACTCTGCTGCAGAGTGAAAATATCATTTTGGAAACATATGCATAGCCTGTACAAGTCAGTCTCATCACTACCTTCCTCTCAAAGAATGAAATTGGCTTCTGCACAACTGCTACTCTACATTTGGCTTTAACAGAGTTATTATGCCCAGGACAAGAGGCTACAGATGAGTTGTGCAGTTCAGAGGAAGAATGGCATCCCTCTGAAATTGTTTTTCGCTGAGATGTAGATGGCATAGGTTAACAGTTAAGTCCAATTCCTTCCTGCTGCACTCATCTTGGCATCTAAATGTCTGGAAGTTGTAAATATTTCTGATGTTTCGAGGGTCTGCTGTTGTACTCGTAAGTTCAAATCTGTGTTTTTATGTTTTGGAAACACCTGGGAATTAATAGCGGGGGAAACTTTTCACTTCCATCACTATTTATGCAACATAGCATCATCACCCTTTCTTTACTTTTTTTACCTCTGTGGCATTTTTTTCCTTAACAGAACATAATTTTGCAGGAAGAAAATTATAAAAGGTGCAAATTTCGTCACCTTTGAAAATGTATCTGGACTCGAAGCCCAGTATCAATTGTGGCATTGCAATGTTCTTCCAATAATTTATGCTTTCTATGATCAGAGCCTCACTTTCTCCATTTACACTTTAAAACAGAGGATTATGATGTTTTTTTAAAACAATTCAACCAGCCATCTAATGCACTGACATTTTCAATGTCTTATCTTCAGAGCAATTTCTTGAACCTCCTCTTCTGTATGTTTCCTCGTATAGGAATTCTTTCACTTGTCAGTCGTCGAAACTACACTAGAAGAATATCTTCCACATAACTAATATGAAAACATGGACGATAACTAGTTTGGACAAGAAGAGAATAGAAGCTTTTGAAATGTGGTGCTACAGGAGAATGCTGAAGATTAGATGGGTAGATCATATAACTAATGAGGAGATATTGAGTAGGATTGGGGAGAAGAGAAGTTTGTGGCACAACTTGACTAGAAGAAGGGATCGGTTGGTAGGACATGTTCTGAGGCATCAAGGGATCACAAATTTAGTATTGGAGGGCAGCGTGGAGGGTAAGAATTGTAGAGGGAGACCAAGAGATGAATACACTAAGCGGATTCAGAAGGATGTAGGTTGCAGTAGGTACTGGGAGATGATGAAGCTTGCACAGGATAGAGTAGCATGGAGAGCTGCATCAAACCAGTCTCAGGATTGAAGACCACAACAACAACAACAACTGATATGGACACACGAATTTCCCTCCATTTCGGATCTGAAGGAACTGTTAGCTTCGGCATTTGAGAACACTTTCTGATTTTTGAATATGTTGCACATGTATACAGCACATATCATAGTTCTTTGTCATGTTGGAAATATTTATGTTCATACTGTCATGAAGCGTGCAGATGATCGTTAGCTCTAGCTGAACTGTAAGCTTTCAATGTTTGCAGACCACAAATCCCACAATGAAAAATTAATAACCTCAACAATTCAGTAAGCAAAACAATAACTTGTTTCGCACTTCATAGACACAGTGAATGTGAGATCACATCACATGACATAAGTTGCATGGAAATCGATTTCCAGTTCTATCGATGCCATGAGACGATATCACTACAAGGGAATTCGAGTTAGTGACTGCGTGCTGACTGGTTGAATCAATTACTGTTACACAACAATAAACACGACCCGTGGAAAGAAACCACAAACTCACTTGATCATGTTAGGAATTATGTAAAAACTGGGTTTCATGTTTATTCCTTAAAACAGGGAGAAATAAAACTGTACTTGGAGGAGTTTTGCTGGGGCCAATGGAAATTTTTGTTAAATGCAAGATTTCCTTAATTTGGGATTTTACTGTGTGGTACAAGAGAAATGTCATGGGCAGTGGCGACTTGTGTAAGAGCACCATGAGTGCACCTCCAGTTGTGCACATTTAAGGAGCTTTTCCGCATGCGCAACTCACATGGCATAATTGCCTTAGGGGCCAAATTCACATGGATTTGATAAACAATGTGCACAGCTCATGACATTTAGCTCTTGCAGTGCCATTATGTGATAGCACACTACGGCAGACTTTTATCCCCACTGGCTCAGCATAAATTCTGCTAGATGATAACTGACTCCTCAGTCATGATAATTCACTCACTATATACTGTAGTAAAATTAGATTGGACATCAGTAAATGTTAAAGATGCACTGACAGTAAACCTATTTTGTGACTTTCTGGATGAACATGAACTGTGTTGAATCTGTTTTAAATGCTGACAGCAGAGTAAAGATGTGAGGGCAGGTCATAAGTCATGTTTGGATAGCTCAGTCGTACTTGCCCATGAAAGGCAAAGGTCCCAAGTTTAAGTCTCGGTCCAGAACACAGCTTTAATCTGCCAGTAAGTTTCATGTCAGTGCACACTCCGCTGCACGTTGAAGATCTCATTCTCGGAACAGAAAGGTAAATTACCAGGAAAAGTTAGCCACAAAAGAACTAGGGCCTCCAAGAATAAAAGTATTTTCCATCACTGGCCACTACTTTCTCCCGCCTTTCGGGCAGTGTACGAATCCCGTGTCGAGAAAATTGTTCATCTTTTGAAGCAATCCACGAATCGATCCAATTTGTAACTTCTTCATGAGATCGGAAGTGTTGGTCAGCCAGGCCATGTGCGCCATTGATCTAAACAGGTGATAGTCAGAGGGGGCATACGGCAGGTGGTGTAGGACTTCCCATTGTAACGCATGGTTGGCATGGAAGCACGGCCAGAATCCATAATATCCCCATGATTTTTTGCGTTTAGGGTTATTGTAATGAAGCCATTTTTGTCCCTGGTCACAATGCTATGCAGAAATCCCTTCCATTTTTGCCTCTGAAGCAACTGTTAACAAACAACACACAAATGCTGTTCAACCTCTCTTCGTTTCAGCTCACACGGGACCCAAGTTCCTTCTTTCTGAATCATGCCCATAGCCTTGAGACATTTTGAAATGGCTTGCTGTGTTACTCCCACTAATTGTGCCAATTCTTCTTGAGTTTGACGCTCGAGTCTTCTCACGAATGTCTCAAAATCTGCATCTTCGAAAACATTATCTCTTTCACCACTATGCCAGTATACAACGTTAAAATCAACGTTCTAGAAGTGTTGAGACCACTCACAACACGTTCTTTCACTAGTAGCGTCCTTACCATATGCACTTGAGAGCATTTGATGAGACTCAGCTTCTGTTTTCTTTGTACTGAAACAAAACAGTAACATCTTCTGCAAATGACGAGAATTAGGCTCGTAAACTGACATTTTTAATCAAGAACAACTTTATGATGCAGACACAATTCTACTAATGTTTGAATGAGGTTATGTTGACTGAAGTCCAAGCTAACTGCCTGACATCTGTGATCTGTTTCTGTCGACCACTACTTACCGTTGTCGCCACCTATTGGCTCCCACTTACAGAAAAATGCGAAAGAGAGAGTTGCAAAAGCTTACATGGTTTTATTCTTGCCCTAAACTGTACTTAATTATGCACAAAACAACAAAATTCTACACAAAAATTCCTTTTTTTGCCAGATAAGTTATGCATATTATTATTATTGTTGTTGTTGGCAGTGGATGTAGTTGTCTAAATTTGTTGGTAAGCATAGCTGTTAAACAGCAGATGCTATTAATTTCACACTCTCAAATTTATCTGAATCTAAAAATTTGTGAACACTCAGAATGTATACTCACAATCTGCCACTGGTCATGGTATGCTGAGTGCAATGTCAAACTTGATTGTTGAGACCAGTATTGTTATATGCAAGTTTCAAGAGTTCATGCCAACTCAGGGTCTTGTATAACATTGCTTTCAGGCCATTTGATGCATATTTCTCAACATTACATATATGGGTGAGCAGTTTGAAATACAGGGAACACACAATATGGGATATAAATAAATGATAGCTATGATGATTTCTGTGAATTTCATTGGCTTTATGATTAAATTTTGGTATACCGAAAAACAATAGGCATTTCCACATGAAAACTCTCGATGCCACGACCATACTAGCTGTAGTATGGTACCATTTGGGAATTTTTGCAGAGATATTGGGACCATAACATAGAACATGCAGAGATGCTTATGCAGCGATTCCCATTGCCCATTCATGAGAAGTTAGCCATCACAACATACAAAGACATCCACCATGTTTATTTGATTACAGTTTAAATAGAAGCTCTCGACATACAAAGAAGGCAGCCTGAGGACAATCATTGTGACACAAGAAAAACAGATATGCGAAGAAGCATGGCAAAACGCGCATCTTAATGAATGAAAGTTGAGGGTACTGAATTGAAATGTTTGTAACGAACCAAAAAGGACTGATGATTGCAAATTCCACTGGAACAATGACTGCAACACTTACAATCAATCATCACAATGTAGACAAAATAATGATGGGAGTCCCATTTTGGGATTCCCAAGAAATAATTTTAGTTTTGGATGCGACCTAATCCAAAACTGAATGTATGGAAATGGGATCATATATAAAAATGAAAACTATGCACACAGACAACAACATGACACTGGAGATTTATTAAGGGAAGAGGAGCAATTTACTAAGGGTGTGAAATTATTTCAAGAGCTCTATGATCGTGTAAAATGCCTACTTTTCTGGTACTTGGACTAAGAATTGTAACTGCAGTTTGGAGTCGAAGCAAACCGATCAGGGAACATGTTCAGATGAAGTATCAAATTTTGGGGGAAAATTTTGAGCAGCCATTTTTGTATTCAATTTTCGTGCATTTGGATCATATTCAGTATGGAGCAGATGACAGAGAGGTGTTACTGATCAGATTTTGTATAATGATGGACTTACATGAAGAATCAGGAAGAAGAGATGAAAGTTTGCTTTAAAGGAATTATAGCCGAAGATCGTGGAGATGCTGCAGGGATGAACATTTGTTTTCTTAGCATTTTATTTGTTTTATTAGCAAGAAAAAACAACAATTTTTTCATGTAAAATCCTAACCTCTGCCATTAGCCAAGAAGCGTCATTGACAGAGAGATTCAGAGGAGAACACTAGATATGGGGAATCACTGAGCAATCAGATAGTAAGTACAGAAGTACCTTCCATGCAGTAATGAAGCAAAGTGAAACTGTCAGAATGGTATCAATAGCCAGAGCAACAAACAAGATATTCAACCTGAGAATTTAGAGGCTTTATTACAGCCATTTAATGATGTGAAAGCATTTGAGCAGTTTTAGACCTCACATGCAGTTACTTGCTGCTTATGCTGCATTAAGCAAGTTGAAAAATACGCTATTTTTCTGCACAATAGTCAGAGTTATCAATTTAAAAGAACTCCACTTTGTTTTAATGTATTGTCTACTGCCTTTATGAGTGCACTTGATTAGTTATTGAAGCCTGAACTACTTACATCCATTACATGTTGATGATATTTTAATGGCTCAGTATCATCTCTGTGTTTTATATTATGTCCTCAGTGTGTTTAAGAGTACTGGAATTCATCATAATCTTGGCAAAGTTGGAGTTTGGAAATGCTTAAGATTTGTTGGACATGTGACGAGCAATAGACAGCATACGGATCATATTCAGTATGGAGCATATGACTGAGAGGTGACACAATTCCCTGTGCTGAAATTTTGAAAGCCTGTTTAGAATTTGTTGGGTTTTACCACCCCTTGGAACTAGGTAGAGGAGCAGCAGAAAGCTTTTTATTTCATATGTTCAAGAACTTTCTACATGGCTGTGGTGTATTTTATGTCCGTTTCCATGCAGACTGGTTCTGATATCGCCTGTGAATTTAAATATATAAGGGACAGTCAAATGACAACAAGACACGCGGAAAAAATAAGTAAACCCTTTATTATTTCAGAAACATTCACCATAATTTTTAATATGTTTGTTCCACTGTGAGACAAAGACAGTCAGTGCCATCATGGAAAAAGGCTCTTCATCTGAAGCAAATCAACCGCCATGAATGTCTTTCTTGGGGGCTCCAAAAATATGGAAATCACACAGGGAGTTGTCAGGAGTGTATGGAGGAACTTGTGCTGCACAGTCAGAACAACCTGCCAACACAATGCCCACCTGCATGTTGCCAAGTTGTTCTGAGTACGTGGAAGAGGTTTCGCTGGGAAGCCCTTACACATCCTTATGGTCCTGTTTCTTCCCATGTGATTTCTGTACTTTCAGAGCCATGAAGAAAGACATTACTTTTCTTCAGACAAAGAGGTATGTGCCTGGGTAAAACTATGGTTCCTTAGGCAGCCGCAAACATTTTCCCATGAAGGCTTTGCCCATCTTGTCTCACAGTGTGATAAATGTATTAACAGTTACAGCAATTACTTCTGAAGTAATAAATGGTTTACTTACTTTTTTCCATCTGTATCATTTTCATTTGACTGCCCCTTACAGAAAGTATTCTACTATATAGATTGCTCTCATATGCATGGAGTGCACACTAAGTATTAAGATGAATAACTGCCTTGCAGTAGGAGTGCAGTAACCTCTGCCTATGTTTAGTGTGTGACTGTTTTCTTTATATGTATTTAATGTTGTCAAAACTTGTTTGATTTGTTTATGACATGGAACTTTTTGACTGTCGATGTGAAGTAAAAGAAATTTCTTTAGCTTGGCTACATCCTCTCATCAAGTGCAGATATAGATTTGGAAACTGAATACAGAATTAATCATGCTGGGGCATCATTTGCCAGGCTGGCATCTCAAGTATTAAACAAACATGATTTTAGTGCTACAAGAAAGACCCTCACATAAAATTCAGTTGTGCTATAACTCCCACTGTGCTTTATAGATCCAAATCCTGGACATGTTACAGTTGGCACCTTGAAACTGAACAGTATCACTAGTGATGCTTGAGGCGGCTCTGAATATAGCATGGCAGATGTGAGGGTTCAGAGGTGCTCTCCTCCTCCCCTCAACATAGACAATCATTTGTACCCTCAGCAGTCTTGTATGATTGAACAAGCATGAATATTCTGAACTAGGTTCAGCCAAAATATAATTGGTATTGTTAGTTAGGATACTAGTGTGATGCTATTTTTGTTTGGTGGTATTTTTTATGTTTGAAGTGGTCTGCACAAAACACGCTATTGGCAACCCAGACCTATGATACTATTGAAGAGTCAAATTACAATATGGCAAAAAGGAGTGATTTCGCAACTTAAATTACAATTGGAAGATTTGGTGGCAGCTTTGCAAGTGGCAACTGTTGTTTATGATATTTGCTATACACAAATGAGCTCAAGTAATTACATTGATTATGATGCAGTTTTCTGGGTGGCACACACTTAGTACGAAGCTACTAGACATCAGTGTGCACTACTATAAAAAGCTACACACACAATTCAGGGAAGTCACAGTAGATGAAGACAGTCGACCATGAATTAAGATGATTTAAAAAGATGTTGGTGTTAAATGCAAAGGATA
Organism: Schistocerca cancellata; assembly: GCF_023864275.1. Taxonomy (NCBI): domain Eukaryota; kingdom Metazoa; phylum Arthropoda; class Insecta; order Orthoptera; family Acrididae; genus Schistocerca; species Schistocerca cancellata. The sequence goes on along the minus strand of NC_064626.1, from coordinate 865,774,527 downwards.
TTTTTATCAAATATGGGTGATTCAAACTTGTCAATAAGAATCAGTAAGCTGTCATGTCAGTGTGCAGTGAATAATTAATTCGTGTTGAGTGCTCCATTTCTGATAAGTGGGTGCCGTTACAGCGTATTGGAAGCAGCTGCGCCCAGCACTACGCAAGCCACCTTCAACAGCAATTATTGCACACCAGTAATAATTAACAACTGTCCTGTGGTTCCAGCATATCACTTATAAACTTTTCTTAAGCTCAGACTATCATTTTCTGTATATTCAACACTAGCTTAGCACCAACTGCTTTGCTCGCATTGACTGTATGCCTGCATAGTTTTTTTTTTTTTTAATCATATTTGAATGTTGTTCACAAATTCAAACACCTTCTAAGATGTTCGCACTAATTAAGGTCATATCAGCATGGTCTTTTCCAAATGTACTTCTGACCTAAAAGTGATTCTCGTAGCTGAAGTCCAGTGTTTTTGTTAATCATGCCTTTTGCATTCTTGTTGCGATATATCCATAGCAACTTTCATCCCCTAACAAATATTTCTTGTCAAATACCAACTGTCACAGGTGCAGCCTTAAAATCTTTTAGGAGTTCTTCAGTAATTATTTATTTTCAAAAAACTTTCATCCTCTGTTTTAACCCAATTAGTGGCTGAATTTCCAAAAATACTGTGCCAAATATTATTTATTTTCTGACTGAGAAAGCAAATACCAGTTTTCTTAATTCTAGCTTCAAAATTCCTTAATAGCGACATACTTTTAAAAAGCCTGGTTGAATTTCCACAAACAGTGACGTGTATGTTTTATTTCTGACAGACGCCAAATCAAATTTTCATACATTTAGCTTCAAAAATGCCTGCACAATGAAATATTTCAATGAAAACTTTCATCAGTTGAATTTCCAAAAACAGTGAAATGTATTTTTTATTTCTTAGTGAGAAGCTGAATTTAAACTTTCATACATTCAGCCTTAAAATTAAAATGCTTTCATAATAAAATATTTTCATAAAAAATCTCATCGCCTATTTCACCCCCGTAGATGTACAATTTCCAAAAACACTGAAATGTATTTCTTTATTTGTAACCAAGAAGTCAAATATCAGTGTTCATAGATGTGCCTTTAAAAATACTTTATTAGTTCTTTAATAATGATATATTTTCAAACAAAACTTTACCCACTCTTTCACCCCATAGGGTTAAATTTCCAAAAATGCTGAAACATGTATTTATTTATTTCTGACTGAGAAACCAAATACCAATTTTTGTAGGTCTATTGCCCTTTGGGTTGGAATTTCGAAAAATCCCTTGTTAAATGATGCCTACAGTATAAAATCCACACCTTCTCCAAATTTCAGGTTTCTGTCCTTAGCAGTTTGAGCTGGACTATGATGAGTGAGTGAGTCAGTTGGTCAGTCCATGGCCTTTTATATATAAGAGATTAAAGATTAACTACAGAAGGGAATAGTGTAGGGAATATATATGTATCTTATCACCAAGTATATACTATAATTTGTGTCAAGTCTGTAGTTATATAGTGATTGAAAATTAGTAGGCAATCATGTCACTTACTGAGGAACTTATGACAATGGAGGGATTTACGAAGACAGTATTTGAACAGTTTTTGCAGATGAATGAAAGGTTCACGCAACTTGAACATAAAGTCAATGAGCCGTTTATGATATTTGAAATGGATAACAAAGCAACAAATTTTGAAGAGTGAATGAATGATAGATTTTTAACGATGGAAAAGAAAATGTCCGATTTTACATTGCAAATAAATGGGAGAATGGAACATTTGGAACAAAGGTTAGACACGGGTTTCAGTCACGTAGAAGAGATAGATAAATGCTTGAAGATAGGAGATAAAATTGCAAATTGAACTATGTACATGCAACGGACTGTGAGGATGATTTACTTACGATAATAGAAACTTTACAGAAGGAAGCTTTCGGCCAACGGCCAACAAGGTTTTACACACACACACACACACACACACACACACACAAAAACTACAGTCTCTGGCTGCTGAGGATAGACTGCAAACAGCAGCGCATGATGGGAGAGGCAACCGGGTGGTGGGGGTATGGAGGAGACTGCGCAAGGAGGGGGAGGGATAGAGTAGGGGTGGGGGACAGTAAAGGGCTGCTTGTGGTGAATGAGATGGAGAGCATAAGGCAGTTAGGTGCAGCAGCCGGGAGGTTGGTCACACGGTGGGGCAGAAGGGGGGGGGGGGGGGTGCTAGTGGAAATGGAGAGAAGTATAAAGACTGAAGGTGTGTTGGTGAAACAGAGGACTGTGTAGTGGTGGAAGAACAGGGGAGGGGCTAGATGGGTGAGTACAATGACTAACGAAGGTTGAGACCACAAGGGTTATGGGAATGTAGGATATATTGCAGGGAGAGTTTCTACCCGTGCAATTCAGAAAAGCTGGCGTTGGTGTAAAGGATCCAGATGCTACAGCCTGTGAAGCAGTTATTGAAATGAAGGAGGTCATGATGGGCGGCTTGCTCAGCAACGGGGTAGTCCAGCTGTTTCTTGGCCACAGTTTGCCGGTGCCCATTCACACAGACAGACAGCATGTTGGTTGTCATGCCCATGTAGAATGCGGCACATTGGTTGCAGCTTATCTTGTAGATCACGACTGATTCTACAGGTACCTTTGATTTATACTATAGATATGGGTGATATTTGTGATCGGATTGGAGTAGTTGGTGGTGGGGGGGATGTATGAGACAGGTCTGGATCTGTTCCCATTCCACGGTGCACAGTGCTCTATTCCACCCACACATCCTCAGTCTTTTTACTTCTCTCCTTTTCCGCTACCCCCCTCCCCCAAACCCTGCCCTCCATCCAACTTCCCGGCTGTCCCCCCCCCCTCCTCCTCTCTCTATCTTGTCCCTGAAAGCTACCACAAGGAGCACTTTACTGTCCCCCACCACTACCCTGGTACCCCTCCCCAGCCTAGGCTCCTCCTTACCCCCACCACGTGGTTGCCTCTCCCATCACGTGCTGGTACTCACAGTCTGGCTTCAGCACTATTCACAGTCTGGCTTCAGCAGCCAGAGGTTGCAGTCATATGTGTGCGAGTTGCGTTTGTGTGAGTTTATGTTTCGACGGAGACCTCTTTGGCCAAAAGCTCACTTTCTGACAGTATTTTTGTTGTGCCCATCTGCAACTCAGCATCTCCATTATATGGTGAGTAGCAGCTCACAGTCACCATGGTGTAGTGGTTATGATACTAGACTGTTGCATGGAGGGTTGTGAGTTCAAAACTCTCCTGAACTGTAAAATTTAAATTTCTATATGCTGTTTGAGTACATTCTAGAGGTATTCACAAATGTCAAGAATCACTGTAATGGAATGTTCTGTAACTGTATATATACCGCACGTTCTGGCTGCAGGGAGTTTGCACCGCACTCTTGTATGTGCAAGTGCTGAATAAACCTTCATTAAGTGAAGTTAGTGTTTGTCATTCATCTAATTACACCTTCTTCTACATGACAATATTGTTACATTCCATCGTGGAATATGCATTGTTTAAAGAGTATCTTGCTACAAAAGAGGATATGTAAGACTGTAACGTTTTTAATATGGTGTGCAATTTTGTGTGGTAGCAATATTTACTTCAGTTTACATATTCTCTATTTACTATAACTTTTTTTAGGTATAAAATGTCACAACAGAGAGAAACGAATCCAATTTGGAAGTACCTTAATAAAAGTACCACTGATCTATCTAAAGCCATCTGTACTGTTTGCAACAAAACACTTTCGTTGGGCAGCCATGACCCCGAAAGATGAATATTGCATGGGCTGAAGCAACAATTACCAAAATTTCATGGATCAGGATATAAACAGGTTTTAAAACATCATTCAAAACTGGACGACTTGAATTATGAAACCAAATCATAGAGATGGATTCCGCAGTCTGCTTGAGTACCAGCACTGTCAAGGATGAGAAACCCAGTCTAATTCAGTCACCCATTGTGAGTTTGGCGACTAAATCTGCAGACTGGTCAGATGACTGTGAAACAACAAAAGATTGGACAAAACTATTACGGATTTAATAACTGCTGATATGCTTCCGTATTCTTTGGTAAACGGCAAGGCATTCCAATGGCTCAATTTACTGATCTACAGGCTGTTTACAAATATTGGCTCAAATCTGAAAAATTTGTTAGAACTATGTTGATGCTGCAGACCTACAACAAAGTAAAAGCAAAAGTAAAGAACCTGATTGGGAATGCGAGTGGTTAAGTGCCACCATCGACATGGACCGGTGCAAGTAAAACATCCTGACTCCCCAGCTTTATAAGGCATTTCATCATTGACCACTGACGTGTTAGAACCAAATTATACTAGATCAATATATCAAACACAAGTTACCAGAGAGGGTCAATAAATGGAGAATAAGTGGCAAGATTTTTCTGATATTATGTGGCAAAAGCATCAAGCATGGTTTGTGCAATGCGTGGGCAATAGGAGTCTACAGGCTGTTTTTCACACATGCAGCAATTGGTGATAAAACATTCGCTGTTCTCAAACAAACAAACCAAAGCCATATTAAAAAGTGCAGGAAAATCATAGGCCACTTCCACCACAGTGAGCAAGCTCCCAGAAAACTAACAGACTGTCAGAATCAGTGTGGAGTGCCAAAACATGCTTTGATACAAGTTGTCAGTGTGAGATGGAACAGCACATACTTGATGTTGCCTGGTGGCACTGAGAGCAAATGATGCGGTAAGAGATGTATACAAGCAGAGCAGAGACAAATGGGGAATCATTCTAGTGACAATAAGTGGCGCAAAAGCAGAAGTCTGTCGACTTAAGTGACAAAAGCCAGATTGTTGTGGCCCAGTGCCTGGGAGGGAGCATCTCGAAGATAGCAAAGCTGTTCGCATGCTACTGTCATTTATGGAAAGTGATTGACAAATGCTGAAAACACGAGTAGACAACAGGAAGTTGGACTCCATACCTAATGACACAACATAGGGATTGGAGGCTTGCCTGCTCTCTAAAGCTAGAGAGGTGGCAGATCTGATGGCAGAGTACAGTGCTGGCACAGGCACAAGTGTTTTGGAGCAGAGGCACAAGTGTTTTGGAGCACAGACACAAGTGTTTTGGAGCACACTGTTCAGCGCAGAGTGCTGAGCATGGTGTTTTGTAGCAGAGGACCCCTACACATTTCCATTATTTGATCCAACAACATTGTCAGTTACGATTACAGTGGGCACGGGGCTATCAAGATTGGATCACAGATCAATGGAATTTTGTCACCTGGTCGGATGAATCCCATTTATTGTTAAATCAGGACAATGATCGTGTCCAGATACTGTCATCTGGGCAAATGGTTGCTCAAAACATGCAGTGCGCCACAGACACAGGCCAATGGGAACAGGTTTATGTTATGGGGAACATTCACCTCAGCTTCTGTGAGACCTGGAGCAGTAATCAAAGGTATGATGACAGCTGTGGACTACTTGAACATTATTAGGGGCCAACTGCAACCCCTCATGCTAACCAGCGTTAGCATCTTCCTAGAGTACTGGGTTATTCTCCGTGTTTTACTGTCCCCGTTAATAAACATCAATAAAATGAATATTGCAAATCCCGGTTTAAAAATTTTTTGTTTGTAACGTGAAAAACTGACTCACTCTGTCAACACCAGGCGTTACATGAGAGATGTGGTGAGCAGTATTTTTTTGGGTTGACTCCAGAACAAAATTGCAAATATCTACCGAATCACCAGAGAAAATGTGCCTGATGAGCCATATGAGAGACATCCGGTATATCTAGAGAAGACAAATAAGAGGTGTGGTGATACGAAACATTGTTTCTGTGATAAGTTAGTCATGGTGATAATTAGTTTAGTGTTTCCCACATTTTATCATAGGGACTTTTGACTTTTTTTTAAACCAAGACAAGCATCTGCACCCTCAAGTCTTGTGTCTCCTCATGACATGGTGCTAATGTCACCATACGGTGTGCTCAGGAGTCTGTAATGCCATGAGTTGCGCCGTGGAGCCCGTCCTGGAGAAGTTTCTTACCATGGACTTCCCAAAACTTGAAATATATATCAGAGTTTCATTGTAAAACGGTTCAGTTAGTTCATATTTGAAGTTGACCCAGCCTTCACGCTATATTCAAGTTTTTCATTCATCCAGTACACGGGCTTTCTATCAGTGGCTTGGAAACCATCATAACTTTTTTTGTTGTTGTTGTCATTGTCCAATGGCCAGGGTCTAACTGCAAGAACCCCTGTACAACACAGACATACAGTACCAGCGTCCCTGAAGATGCACACACAACCAGTACAGAAGTGATGGTTTTAAGTGTCACTCACAATGGGCAAGGCATATAGTCCATATGCCCAAGAGGAAAACAAAGTGAAAGTGCACATTGTAAAACGTTAGAAGACAGTAGGGTATTCAAATACGATATCACTGGGTTAAAAGGACGTGTTGCCTTTCTTGGCCTCTAATTGAATTGAGAACAGATATGCCACAACAGCTGGACACTAGATTCATGGCTTCACTTCAGTTTTAAGTGTTGAGTTCAGTCCTGGCAGTTGATTGCTCTGACATGTACACTATCTAATCCTTTATGATGGTTTGACCTCTGCTGGGGACATTTTCAGTGAGATGTCTGTGGAATGGCAGGCCATTCTTCCGCAAGTGCTGTAACCAAAAGAAGTAGTGATATTGGATGGTGGGTCTTGGAGCAAAGACGATGTTCAAACTCACACCAAAGATGTTCCCATTGGGTTCATGTTGGAAATCTGATCAGGCCAATCCATTTCAGGAATCTTATTGTTTATAAACAACTGCCTCATGGATGCTGCTTTACGACAGGGAGTGTTGTCATGCTGATACAATCAATCACTGTCTCACAATTATTCCTCTATTGTACACACTACACAGTGCTGTAAAATGTGTTCATATTGTTTTGCATTTAGCATTTTCTTAAGCACAATAAGGGAACTACACTCTAACACATTAACCCCAAGAAACACATCCATACCATAACACCACAGCCTCTGTACTTCACTGTTGGCACTACACATGATGGCAGGCGACTTTCTCCAAGTATTTGACATAACACATCAGATTCCCACAGCATGTAGTGTGCGTCATCACTCTACATCACTCATTTCCAGTCATCCACTGTCCAGTAGCATTGCTCTTTTACCATAGCAAACATCACTCAGCACTGACTAGAGCAATGTGTGGCTTATGAGGAGTTGGTCAACCGTTGTACCCCATTTTTTTTTAACTCCTTATGCCCAGTTAATGAGTGCTGATAGCACTTTTGAATTCACGGGTGATTCCTTCCACTGATTTCATGTGATTTTTTGCAACCAGTGTTTGCAATGCTCATCAGTTCCTGTTCATTAGTACATGAGCTCTGCTTGGCCTACGTGTAGCTGCAGTTGTTCCTTCACATTTCCACTTCACAATCACGTCACCAACAGTTGACTTTGGCAGCTTTAGAAGGGCTCGACATGTCTGTAATGGATTTATTACTCAGCTGACATCCAATGAATAGTCTATGTTCGAAGCCACTGTGAATTTTGTAGTCTCTCCTTGGTAACACCAGACTTGATCACCACAAAGCTGGAAAACTAATTCAGTGTGGTATGCTGTTTGTTCATTGATGTACATGACACCATAATTTAGATGACATTAACACACATACATTTTATCCATGTAAAGTCTAGTTATTAATTATGGGTGACAATTTTTTTACATTATGAAAAAATTATTAGCTCAATTATCCAGCCCACTGCACACTATTAGAGCACTGAGTTTTTCGATACTGGTGCAAATTAATCAGTTAACATTTATCTAAAAAAGGACACAGTTCACACTGACCACAGTACCAGTTAAAGACAATTGCACTTTGGAAGCTGATTTAAGTTGGCCCTTAATGAACATCACCATGACCAACAACCACTCACTCCAATGACAATAACATTATCTTAACCCATTTCAGAAAGAATGTTCATCAATTTTACATTCTGAAGCTACTCAAAAGTAATCAAACATTAAAGTTAGTGAGTTTTGCAGTTTCCAATGGGTGTATTCTCATGTGCAGAATATACATAATAAAAATACGAGTATGAGTAGAATAACAAATACTGCAGATTAACTGAGATGGTCTTCTAATGATTCACATATGAACAAACTGTTATTTTGAAAATTACATAATGCTCTGAAATGTGTCTAGGTTGAAATTTACTGTTCTTGATTAAACACAAGAATCAGTTGAATTTTGGTTTACAGAAAATGTTACGAGTCAAAAATTTAGAAAAACACATGGAACTATTAACCTTATGCCAAAGCAAATTTCCTTGTTTATATGAGTGAGCTTCATACTGCAAAACATAGTCCATTATATGAAATTATTAATTTATGAATGAATGAACTAATTAATGTCGTATGTCAGAAGATAATGAAAGTAAGCAAAGTCTGATGAAATTGGCAATAGCCAGAAACTTTGACTTTAATTATTGCATAAGATAATTAGTTTTGAGTATTTCAAATATTTTACAGGAAAATCAGAATGTGTAACCTTAAAAATAATGTCTCTCTATGGGATTATACTGATTAGCTCACAACGTTTTACACGTCACAAACTACAGCACTAACTTCAATTAACTGTAACTTTTAATTAACAGTGCTCGAATGTGTAATGAAACCTAATTACTAGTTTCTCTAGAAATGAGAATCTGAATAATGAATTTAAGCAACATTAAGTCTAAATAGAGTTTTGAGATTTTAAAAAAAGAGTGACAAACTGACCAGTAAATGTGCTGTAAATTAGAAAAAAAATTGGTTATTTCTGGCACTAGAAAACATATCAGATGGTAAGAATCCACCTGATTTGTCACAACCCTGACTGACTTGTTCTGTTGTTACTGCCTCCTGACCATCTTGTTCTGCTGTTACAGTTTGTCTACTGACATCACAATACCCCCTCACAACTTTTTATACTGGCAGGTCAGATAGTGTACATAGTGTAACAGTACCTTTTTAAGTCACATGTAATCTTGACATAATGGCTATGATAAAGTGTAGTGACTCACATTGCACCATGGCAATAAATAATTGTAGCATCCCAATCCTAGATCCATATTACAGTCGTGCCAGGTGTACTCAGCCTGTGCAAGGTCTTCTGTAAGAGGGACACAGCAATTACAAGATGAAGGGTAATGGACAGAACTTTGATGATGTGTAGATGTCCAACCACGACTCCCACTTGAAATGTTGGGCTGTAATAACCAATCCACATTTTCATGTCTTCTAAAGCAATTTACAGTGAAGATGACACAATGTAAGGTCGCTGCTGATGCATTTCAGCTGGTATGAAAACAAATGCAACCTCTGTGTGGTGCAACATTGTGTTCTTATGCATGTCCGGTCTCAAATGAGTTTTACAGCTGCTTGGTTTTGAAAACATGCTAGTGTGGCAGTCATTAAAGTGTGTCTATAAATGCGGTTGGTGCAAACACCTGGTCAGAGGAAGTATTTGAAACAAAGCCATGTAATGTACTGAATTTTACAGTTGAATGTCTGAAGATTATTGAACAGTAATTGATAAGTAGGGAAAGTCATACAGGATTGACACAAAAAAATGGCTCTGAGCACTATGGGACTTAACTTCTGAGGTCATCAGTCCCCTAGAACTTAGAACTACTTAAACATAACTAACCTAAGGGCATCACACACATCCATGCCCGAGGCAGGATTTGAACCTGCGACCGTACTGGTTGCGCAAATATCATGGTATACTTTTATTATAATAATATAATTAACAGTATATAATAATATTATACCATAACATCTTTTGACACAGGATTTAATGAACTAATAGTAGCATCTTAATCCATTGTGCTCAGTGAACTTCACCCAACTTATCCTACGATAATACTAATGATGTAACAAGGAGAGGAGAGAGCATCAAAGAGGAACCTCAAGATTCACTGACATTGCTACTGCTACGAGAGCAGCCCACTTTGAAATATATTCATTGGGTTGCTTAGCTGCAGACATGTACTAATGTGATGTGACAATACGGAGCACTTGTTGTAGGAAAGTTCGTGTAGAATGTGAGTAGTTTAAGATTAAAGAGAGCACTCACCGAAAAAGCAGTAGTGTTGAGTCATTGATATGCACACATGCCCCTACATGGTGCCATTAGACTGACAGTGCCAATGCTATTTTGCAGCAGGTGGGTTGGTTTTGGTGGGGATAGTGTCAGGTGGGGTGGATAGAGGGAGAAGGAAGCAGGAGGTAAAGAGAGGGACTGGGGGTGAGTGGTTATTAGCTCAGAGTGAAGCCAGTTCACCGGCTACGAATGCAGGAGGGAGTGGTGGCAGGCTACAGGGGAACATAAATTGGGAGGGGATGACAGAGCAGCAGAAGGGGAAACTGTCAGGTGGAGGGTGTGGGGATAGTGAGTAACCTAAGATTGAGGCCATTATGATTATGGAAGGGGTGTGTGTTGTAAGGATCATTTCCATCTGCATAGTTCAGAGAAGCACGTGATGGAGAGAAGGATCCAGATGGCTCGGGTACTAATGATGTAACAATCCATTACTGACAAGGAGACAAGTGAGTGAAGTGAGCAACAAAGCTGAACCTCACAGGTTTGTTGATGCTGTCACAGCTTTGTTGATGCTGCTGCTGCGAGGGCACTCGACTTTGAAATCTGTTCATTGGGCTGCCTCAGACATGAGGCCATGCTGGAAGCAGATAGGGGGTGGTTGGATGGGAGGTTGTGTGTGTGTGTGTGTGTGTGTGTGTGTGTGTGTGTGTGTGTGTGTGTGACGGTTAGATGGTGGTATGAACTGGAAGTGGCAGCATTCAGTATCGGTCTTAGGTTGGCTTTGGTTGGAGGGATTGGTGGCAAAGAAGTGTAGCAATTGGGAGAAGGAGAGTAGGTCTTCGGCAAATCGAACATAGTTAAATTTCAAGGTACGGCCAGAGGTTAGGCCTTTGGAGACGACTGAAACATCTGTGGGACTGAGGTTTTTGGTGAAGAGGTTAACAACAGTGTTTTGGGTTACCTTGGGTGCTGGGAGTGAGTTTTGGAGGGTGTGATAAACTGAAGAGGACTCCCAGTTCACACCAACATCCAACCATGACCTTCCCCCTCTCCCACCAAACCACCTCCTAGTCAGCTTCCAAGAATTCCTTAATATCAATCTGGCCTCACCATCCTTCCCCAGGCCCCTTCCTAAGATCAGTCTTTTGACAAAAGGAAAGACTGGTATACAGAATCTGAAAACAGATCCAGAACTTATCATTGTACCTGCAAACAAAGGCTCCATCACTGTTGTGATGAGTCACAGTGACTACCTGAAAGAAGGCCTCTACCAACTGTCTGACTGCTCCACCTACAAGCTCTTCCAGTGAGATCTCATCCTTGAAGTCCAACGTGACCTCAAATCCCTACTGAAATCCATTGGCCCTTCCCAGAACCTCTCACCTGAGTGCGTCTCACTCCACAAACACACCTTCTACATGCTCCCCAAACTAAAAAAACCAATTCTAAACACATTATAGTTGGATTTTGTGCTCCCACTGAAAGAATGTCCACTCTTGTTGACCAACACCTCCAACCAATTGCCCAAAACCTAGCCTCCCACATTAAAGATACTAACCACTTCCTTCAACGACTCCCCACCCACAACTATCAAACAATGGAAAATAGTTGCTACTCATCATATAGCGGAGATGCTGAATTGCGATAGGCACAACAAAAAGATTCATACAATTATAGCTTTCAGCCATTAAGGCCTTTGTCAGCAGTAGACACACATACACACACACACACACACTCACGCTAATGCAACTTGCACACACGCACACTCACGCTAACGCAACTTTCACACACATCTGTGGTCTCAGAGAACTGAGGGGGTAAGTGGCGGAAGGGAGAGAAATAAAAAGAAATTAAAAGACTGGGTGTGGTGGTGAAATGACGGCTGGTTAGTGCTGGAATGGGAACAGGGAGGGGGATGGATGGGTGAGGACAGTGATTAACGAAGATTGAGGCCAGGAGGGTTACGGGAACATAGGATGTATTGCAGGGAAAGTTCCCAGCAATTCAGAAAAGCTGGTGTTGGTGGGAAGGATCCATATGGCACAGGCTGTGAAGCTATCATTGAGATGACGGATATCATGTTTGGCTGCGTGTTCAGCAACAGGGTGGTCCACTTGTTTTTGCCACAGTTTGTCAGTGTCCATTCATGCGGACAGACAGCTTGTTGGTTGTCATGCCTACATAGAATGCAGCACAGTGGTTGCAGCTTAGCTTGAAAATCACATGACTGGTTTCACGGATAGCCCTGCCTTTGATGGGATAGGTGATGTTTGTGACCTGACTGGAGTAGGTGGTGGTAGGAGGATGTATGGGACAGGTCTTGCATCTAGGTCTATTACAGAGGTATGAGCTATGAGGTAAGGAATTGGGAACAGGGGTTGTGTAAGGATGGACGAGTATATTGTGTAGGTTTGGTGGACAGCGGAATACCATGGTAGGAGGGATGGGAAGGATAGTGGGCAGGACATTTCTCATTTCAGGGCACAACAATAGGTAATGGAAACCCTGGCGGAGAATGTAATTCAGCTGTTCAAGTTCCAGATGGTATTGAGTTACAAGGGAACGATCCTCTGTGGCCAAACTTTGGGAGGTGGTGGAGGACTGGAAAGATAAGGCACGGGAGATTTGTTTTTGTACAAGGATGGGAGGATAATTATGGTCAGTGAAAGCTTCAGTGAGACCCTCAGTATATTTAGAGAGGGACTGCTTGTCACTGCAGATGCAATGACCACGGGTGGCTAGGCTGTATGGAAGGGACTTCTTGGTATGGAATGGGTGGCAGCTGTTGAAGTGGAGGCATAGCTGGTGGTTAGTAGGTTTGATATTGACAGAGGTAGAGATGTAGCCATCTCTGAGGTGAAGGTCAACATCTAGGAAGGTGGCTTGTTGGGTTGAGTAGGACCAGGTGAAGCAAATGGGGGAGAAGTTATTGAGGTCCTGGAGGAATGTGAATAAGGTGTCCTCACCTTCAGAATGTGAATAACGTGTCTTCACCTTCAATCCAGATAGCAAACATGTCATCAGTGAATCAGAACCAGGTGAGGGGTTTAGGATTCTGGGTTTTTAGGAAGGATTCCTCTAGATGGCCCATGAATAGGTTAGCATAGGATGGTGCCATGCGGATACCCATAGCGGTACTGCGGATTTGTTTGTAGGTAATACTTTCAAAGGAGAAGTAATTGTGGGTGAGGATATAGTTGGTCATGGAGACTAGGAAGGATGTTGTTGGTTTGAATCCATAGGGCATCTGGAAAGGTAGTGTTCGATAGTAGTAAGGCCATGGGCATTAGGAATGTTAGTGTACAGGGAGGTGGCACCAATAGTGACGAGCAGGGCAGCATGTGGTAAAGGGAGAACTGTTTGCAGCAGCATGGACTATCAGCTCGGAGACCACGGCTGCGGTTACCCTTGACGCTGCATCACAGACAGAAGCGCCTGCAATGTGTACTCAACGACGAACCTGGGTGCACGAATGGCAAAACGTCATTTTTTCGGATGAATCCAGGTTCTGTTTACAGCATCATGATGGTCACATCTGCGTTTGGCGACATTGCGGTGAACGCACATTGGAAGCATGTATTCGTCATCATCATACTGGCGTATCACCCAGCGTGATGGTACAGAGTGCCATTGGTTACACGTCTCGGTCACCTCTTGTTCGCACTGACAGCACTTTTAACAGTGGGTGTTACATTTCACGTGTGTTACGACCCATGGCTCTACCCTTCATTCGATCCCTGCGAAACCGTACATTCAGCAGGATAATGCACAACTGCATGTTGCAGGTCCTGTACGGGCCTTTCTGGATACAGAAAATGTTCGACTGGTGCCCTGGCCAGCACATTCTCCAGATCTCTCACCAGTTGAAAACGTCTGGTCAATGGTGGCCGGGCAACTGGCTCGTCACAAAATGCCAATCACTACTCTTGATGAACTGTGGTATCGTGTTGAAGCTGCATGGGCAGCTGTACCTGTACATGCCATCCAAGCTCTGTTTGACTCAATGTCCAGGCGTATCAAGGCCGTTATTACGGCCAGAGATGGTTGTTCTGGGTACTGATTTCTCAGGAGCTATGCACCCAAATTGCGTAAAAAATGTAATAACATGTCAGTTCTAGTATAATATATTTGTCCAATGAATACCTGTTTATCGTCTGCATTTCTTCTTGGTGTAGCAATTTTAATGGCCAGTAGTGTATTTCAAAATTAAAGCCAAGATAAATTAAAGCTGTCAAGGGTCCAAAGTTTGGTTTCAACACTGCAGTGCTTTACTAGGCTTTGTTCTATTGGGATGGTATGCCCTTGCCTTCCTCTGAACTGTGAACTGACTTACCAAGCCAGTTACAGGTGAACATGGACTCATAACCACTATGCAATTTGCAGTGTGTGGATGGAAAACTTGTATCAAAATGTTCGTTTCTTGCTCATTTGTTCAAATGTACTTACCTCTCTCTCATGCCACTCTGTCCCACTTGTTGAGTTGTTACAGTGCTTTGGGTCGGATCTTGTCGATAAGTTTACTTTGATACACATCATCAATATGTAAGCACAGTTTATTGTGCTCCGTAGATTTTGATTTGTTTGAAAATGAAATTGTCTAAGTAATAATAATTGATTACGACTTCTAAAATAATAATAATAATAATAATAATAATAATAAAATAAAAAAATAAAAAAAAAATCGCCTACATGGACATACTTAAGGACAATGAAAATAACCCAAAAAACATTGTGTGTAAATTATGCAAAACAAAAATTTCTCATGGTGCCATTGGAAAGAAGGTGACTACATCAGGAATGACAACTCATTTGGAAAATAAACACAGTTATGAACATCATAAGTTACAGCCTACACGCTTCCTAAAGGGCAAGAAATTATAGAGACAGCAAAAAAGTAATTGAGTCTTGAAGAATGCTCTGAAATGCGTAACCATAGGATATTAATGATCTGAAGTCTAAATAATACCATATCTTAATTGCCAAAATGATGACAATGAGGCAGTAAATATAGTAGAAAGGGATGGTATTAGAAGACTGATTAAGGACAGACTTAGAGCAAAATGCTTTCTTGTACTTAAAGGCACACACAGCTACAAAAATATTACAGCTAAAATAGTAATAGTCCATTAAATTTCAGGCATGCAGTCGCACAAATAAAATTTCGTCCACTGATATTTCAGACGCATATCGTCTGGCCATCCTCAGAGTGAGTCATAAGACTGACGACAAGATGCCAAGCGCGGCCTTATATGCTCCACCACGGTGGGTATGTATCAGATTAGATAGCTAATAATTTAATAAATAGAAATAATGGTTTTAATTTGGACAAAGCATGGAATCCGGCTCTTGGGGTAATTCAACTGCAGAGAAGTCGTCATGGTGTCACCGCCGCCGATCATACTTCAGTAGGCGAATCAAATGTCTGTATGCATTCACCACAGGCGGCGCATATGTAAGTGTATTTCTTTGCCACCGACCAGCATCTGTGACCCGCATGCACAGTACTGACGCGGTGGAGCACGTAAGGCCATGCTTGGCATCTTGTCGTCAGTCTTGTGACTCAGCTCTGAGGATGGCCGGATGATATGTGGCCAAAATATCAGTGGAGGAAATTTTATTTGCGCGGCTGCGTGCTCAAAATTTAATGGACTATTCATTACGCCGCGAGAAGTTGAAAATGCACAAAAATAGTAACACTTAAGACAAAAATAGTAACATTTAAGACTATTAAGTACAGCATAATGCTTGATATTCTACGCAATTTTTGTTTTAAACACATTACAGGTTTTTAATTTTTATATTGTGAGCCATAAGGATTGCTCTCTGAAACAGTCTTAAAAGCAATGGTATCTCCATCACCTAGATACCTCACACTAAATTGTTCAAATGAACTTTGGAATATTAGTTTCATCCCAGCTGCTTCTGTCCCACCACTTAACCCCTGGTAATTCTTGCTTCACACTTTCTTGTGTTCCTGCTGCCACCTTTCTTCTTCACTGCCATCACTGTTCTTTCTTGGGTCACACTGAGAGCAATATTCACTCATTAATTGGAAGTCTAAGATTTTTGCTGAATGGTTGGTTTGGGTGAGGGACCAAACAGCGAGGTCATCGGTCCCATCGAATTTGGGAAGGAAGTCTGCTGTGTCCTTTCAAAGGAACCATCTTGGCATTTATCTGAAGCAATTTAGGAAAATCACGAAAAATCTAGATCGAGATGGCCAGATGTTTGATCCATTGTCCTCCCGAATGCGAGTCCAGTGTGCTAACCACTGTGCCGCCTCGCTCAGTAAGATTTTTCCTGTATCCACACTAATGACAGATGATACACCATGAAGTGATGTATGGCCCCTCTTCACCCAGGTTCCATCACAAGAGACACACAGATCTGTCTTCACTACAAATTGTCCTGTTCCCCCTTCACTGTTAACATCTACAGCTTCCTCAACAGCTGCTTTCATGTCCTCCTTGCACTCAACTTCAAGAGCACTAAGGAGTGTTCTGTTTTAATCACTGAATCTAGTTACTGGTGCAGGCATGTTCATCAAGGAAGAAAACAAACTTGTGCCTTACCTGCCTACACCTAAGCATCTCACGGCGTAACACAATCTTGTATTCGCCTCGTACATGTTCCCATGGAGAGCAGAAGTCATGAACTGAACATCATATTTAGAAACTTTACACAAAATATACATATTACTTACAATTCCAATTCTGTCACTGGCATCATACAGTCTAAGGCTCTATGACTCACAGTTATCACTTCCACATGAAACATTAATCATATGGGCAAGTATTTCTAAGTCAATTATCCTAAATCTACTGGAAAAATCGTCTGGAAAAATTACATCACTAGTTTTCTTCTTTGATGAACTTGGTGATTTTGTCGAAAATTGTTCTTCAAATTTAGGAGCACCATCTGTAGCACTGTCATTTAAATTTCCTGTACTTTTTCCATGTGAAATTTGATGTTTCCTCACTTTTTTGAGTAAGTGTTCACTGTTACGGCCCACTTTGAGCAAACCAGATTGATATATGCAAAACTAAAAACTGAAATAAGTTTGTAGCACATACTATTAAAAAAACTACGAACAAAGGAACAAAATAATCTTTCTCACAGCCTTCTACACTTATCTGCAGTTCATTTTGATAGTGTGAATGAAAAATTAACCAGAAAAAAATTTTTCTAGCATAAAGAAGGTGTGGATCACAGCATAGAAAGAGGGGGCATGGCAGGTACAGACGCCCAAACAACCTTTTTTAAAACATATTTCTAGCCAAAATTCGATTATGAAACTTTGTGATGTTATTCTTAAAGAATCAGTCTAATAAATTATGCAATAAAACAATTCGAATTTTTTTCGCAATTTTGCAGTACACCTGCCCCTAGTAGCACTTTGCCATAGTATAAAACACCAAGCCACCTTTACTTTTCAGACAAAATAATTCCAGAAATACACACATCAAGAAAAGGTTTGCGTCACCTCGATTCCGAAACCTGTACGGAAAATTGGAATACAGATCAACATAAACAGAATTTCTGCAGTTTTCATTGTTCATGAGAACCATACATTGCATGTTGTACCACCATACTGCGGGACCTTCAGAGATGGTGGTCCAGATTGCTGTACACAAAGGTATCTCGTAATACCTGGTAGTATGTCCCCTTGCATTGATGCATGCCTGTATTCATTGTGGCATACTATCCACAAGTTCATCAACGCTCTGTTGATCCAGATTGTCCCAGTCCTCAATGGCGATTTGGTGTAGATCCCTCAGAGTGGTTGGTGGGTCACATTGTCCATAAACAGCCCTTTTCAATCTATCCCAGGCATGTTCGATTGGGTTCATCTCTGGAGAACATGCTGGCCACTCTAGTTGAGCAATACCGTGTGTCTAAGGCATTCAGCCGGACCGGGTTACCTCCAACCACTTTTCCGACGATTGTCTGGTTGAAGGCAAATGCGACACTTATTGGTGAAGATAACGTGATGCCAATCCTGAACGGTCCATTTGGCATGTTTTTAGGCCCATCTGTACCACGCTGCATGGTGTTGTGGTGGCAAAGATGGACCTTGTCATGGACATCAGGAGTGAAGTTGCGCATCATGCAGCCTATTGCACACAGTTTGAGCCATAACATGACGTCCTGTGGCTGCAAAAAATCATTATTCTACATGGTGGCATTGCTGTCAGGGTTCCTCCAAGCCATAATCCATAGGTAGCAGCGGTCATCCACTGCAGTAGTAGTCCTTGGGCGGCCTGAGTGAGGCATGTCATCGACAGTTCCTGTCTCTCTGTATCTCCTCCATGTCCAAACAACATCACTTTGGTTCACTCCGAGACGCCTGGACACTTCTCTTGTTGAGAGTTCTTCCTGGCACAAAGAAACAATGCAGACGTGATCGAACCACGGTATTGACTGTCTAGACATGGTTGAACTACAGACAACACGAGCCGTGTACCTCTTTCCTGGTGGAATGACTGGAATTGATCAGCTGTCGGACCCCCTCCATCTAATAGGCGCTCCTCATGCATGGTTGTTTACATCTTTGGGTGGATTTAGTGACATCTCTGAACAGTCAAAGGGACTGTGTCTGTGATACAATATCCACAGTCTATCTTCAGGAGTTCTGGGAACAGGGTGATGCAAAACTTTTTTTGATGTGTGTATAAGGTGGTTGAAATAATGAAAAGATTGCTTTCAGAGACTAATTATACTTCCAGGACATGTGGACATGCTTGCATAATCAAAACAGTTTTTTTTAAGTTTTATTGTGTCTTTTATTGATTGTGAACTCAATGTCAAACATGTAGTATTGAGCACATCAAGCATTGTAAGAGAGAACACACAGCAGAAAACATAGCAATTAGTTTACAGGAAATTGCAAGTTTATGGTACATCCAGCTGTTGAAAATTCATGTTATTCACAATAATGGACAAAACATAGTAAAGGCTGTTAGTAATGCAGAGTTGGCCTCAGTGCTTCGTTTCATTCATACTCTTCAATTAGTTGTTAACTACTGTCTGAGGACTCGGTGAAATAGGACTCAAATCGTAGCAACAGGTAGGAGGATTGTAACTCATTTTAATCACTGCGGCATTGTACAGGAAAAACTGCATTCTATCCAAGAAGATTTGGATCTCCCTCAGCATGAATTGGTGTCAGTATGCAGTATAATTCCACCTATTATATGCTTGCAAGTATAATCGGGGAAAAAAAAGAAGAAAAAAAAACACCACAGGCCATTTCACTCTATCTTACAGGCTGTGATGTCACTAATCTTACTGCTGCACAATGGGAGCTTATAGAGCACCTTATGAAATTATTACAACCACTTGAGAGAATAACAAAAATTACAAGTTCCAGGTACACTTGCATATGTGAAATTATTCCGTATGTTGTTACATTAATGTGATATTGTGACAGAATGAGCACATTAGATCTAACATCCAAATTAAGCTATCTGAGGCTTGTCATACAACAACGGTTGCATCAACAATCTGAAGACCTCACAATAAGTAAAAATTATGTGGTGGCTACTGCTTTAGACCCATGCTTTAAAACAAATGTTTTCACCAGTCAACTGCAAAGAGAAAAAAAGTATGACAGTATATTTTGATCGATAGCCTAAATATGAACTGTGAGACAACCAGCAACAGTAGTGTGAATTCATCCCCTATTCGGGCCAAAATGAGGAGAACCAAAGACCAGAGTCTAAGCCAGAGTTTTAACTCATCTTCTATGGATTGCTTCAAAGAGGTGGTTGCAGAACAAACACAGCTCATACTAGGACATCAACTGAAACACGCCTTTATTGATGTATTAAGAACTTATCAAGCCATGATGATCCACACACATGGTGGCAAGCAAGAAAAGCTAAATTTCCCCACTTGCTAAATGTTGCAGCAAAAATTTGCCAGCACTAGGAAGCAATGTTTATTCAGAGGCTCTTTTCTCCGAAGCTGGGAATGTCAGCAAGAAGAAAAGGAGTAAACTATTGACAAAAAATACAGAAAATCTATCTTTCTGCACCATAACTTCCAATCCTAAATTTTAATTAAATGCTCAGACATCTATTAATTTATTATTTTTAAAAACTGTGTGCACAGAATACATGAATTTAATTTATTTAAGACTTAGTTATTTGTTAATTTTTATAATAGATGCTAATTATGTACCTATGACTACATAAATAATTAAAAGAAAAATACATTATTATAATTATATTATTATTATTATTATTATTATTACTACTATAAAATAAATCAGTATTTTCATTTTACCCCATTTTACCAATTATCTGATTTCAAAAAACATCTTACTTAAGTATTTGGCCACATAGTATCCAGATATTCAGTATTCAGCCACATAGGATAAAAAGCAGCTGACCAGGATGAATACTGAATAATAGCCAAATATACATTGCAAGTCTACTAAGACCACAAAAAATAATCACTTACCAGTCACATGCAACACCAGAATTAAAAGATACTCTTGGAAATAACAATGCTCGATTCCACTTGCATGTGGCACAGAACCTGTAACATTAGAAGGGAAATTTTATTGTGAGATTATAAGGGAATTTTTTCACTGCCATACCCTGTCAATCCAAAAAGTCTAGAGACTGGAGTAATAAAAAAAAAAATAAATCTTAATACGGTGATTTTAAAGCTTCAGATGTTCTACATAGCCCCTCTCCCATGTGAGTAAAATGTACAGCACATCATTACAACCATGAAACTTTCATAGTCTCTGTTTGACTCAAATGTCATTTATGTCATCGAAGTGTTGACCCTTTATGCGAATTTTATTTTTGGGAATAAAAAGCCACTCAAAACCAAATTGGGTGAATGTGGTGTGTGTTTGAGAACTGGTATGTGTGTTTCCACTAGAAACTGCACTAAACTGCAACATGTGAGTGAGGGGGTGTATTGTCATGCAGCTAGATGAAATCCCTTTTCTTCCATTGTTGCAGGCAAACACTCTGAATCCTCTGGCAAACTGATACAGAACACACAAATAATACTGACAATTTACATTGGTGCCACTGGAAACAAATTTCCTGTGGAAAATGCCATGATCACCGAAAATAGGAAGCACATTGTCTTCACTTTCGGCTTTGTCATTTGCACTTTTTTAGGGCCTTGGCAAACCATCAGAGACCTATTCCACATTTTGTCATTTTGTAGTACACTCATACTGATAAGTCTTGTCACCCATGATGATCTTTCCAGAAAACAAATGTCCACATTTTTCATCTCAATCAAGTCGCAGCATGTGTCCACCTTTATTTGGGAGTCAAGGTGTATGGGACAAACTTTGCACAAATTTTTCTCTCCTTCAGAGCACTCTAGAGAATATCTTGAACACTAGATTTAGCAATGTTCAATTTTTCAGTGATAGCTCAGCATAAGAGACGATAGTTGGTTTACAAATGATCGGGAATTTTCTTAGTGTTTCTGACAAATGAACTAGAGATGGGACGGCCTAACCTCTCGTTTGTCCTCGAGCAATATTTTTCTTTCTTCAAAATGTTTACACCACATAAAACACTCATTCATGGCTCAAATAATTCTCACCATAAGCCTTTTTCTTGGACTCAAATGTCTCTATAGCAATTTACATAGAAAATGTGAAATTGAATGGCTGCTCATTGTTTCATTGTGATTTGTGACAACAACATTGACCCACTATGGCTGCTTGTCCATTACTTAACACTGCCTGTTGACAATTGACTGGTCAAATGTATATCTGTTGCTTACAGTAGTTAGTTCAAGGTGCCACCATAGCTACTCTCCTGACATCACTTGTATGTCTCAGAACTTTTTGGATGGACGGTGTGCACATATATATGTCACAATATCAAAGTTAATACTAGTCATTCTGTATGCAATGCACAGGCTGCTAACATTGTCTGGTTGAGCAATAACACTATGTAAACTGCAGTTATGAAGGTTTGACGAAGAAGAGTATTTTTCTTGTTTTGTCCATCATGTACACTTTTCAAGTAATTTGAGCTTCAAATAGTGCATCAGGTATTATTACTGTTAAGGAGCAAAAAATATGTGGTCTTGGAGGTGTGGGGGAAGGTGTTTCCTGGCCTCTTGATTGACACTGAACACTGAAGTGACTAAATTAGGAGCCAAATGCTTAATGCAACAATAAACTTGACAGTCCTTAAAATTCAAAATCTAACAATCAATATAAACTGGTGACACTATTTGTAGAGAAAGTGTACTCTTCCATTCAAGCTGTTCTTTGCTGTATCTGTCAATGGGCACGTCTTAAATGGCACACACAATAAACATGAAGTTCTGCATTTGAGGCCTCACTTCATTTCTCATTTTACCCTTGTCAAAAGTTGGTGCCCCATTGAAACAAAATCACAGTATATTTCACACTCTGTTACACCAGTAACAACACATCTGGCAAAAAATATTGTGTTGGATTCCTTTCAGATTTCTCCTACATTGTGCAATTGCAGATTTTTACATGCAGCTATTTTTGCACAGTGAATGTCATTCATCATATCCCCTTAGCTCCATACATTCCCTCAGAAACAGTGCAGCTGAATAACTTATCTCAGTAATCAAGGCACAGATAGCACATTTACTACAAGAGGCATTTGTGATTTTGTTGGGCATCCTTTGTAAAATGCTTGACCAATGGGAAGAGTCCAACAGAGGCAATATATGGACAGCGGTGAAGGACTGCAGTCTTCCTTCTGTGCCCCAGAGACTAGCACCAGAGAAGGGTCAGTATTGTTTTGTGTCCCATGGTAACAGAGTCATTAGTTACAACTCAGGCAGGAGGAGGATGGTGAAAAAAATCAGCAGTATCCTTTTTGAGGGGCCTATCAAAGCATTCACCTTTAATGCTGTAGCAGAACCTTCACCTTTAATGCTGTAGCAGAACCACAAAAAACCTAAATCAGGATGGCTACATGAGAGTTTTAAACTCACTACTCGTGTGTCCATTGTGACTCCCTCAATTTGTTCCTAGTATTCTCCATGAAACAGAAAATATGTGGATTTCAGGACATTCCTGAAAAAAGAGAGCGATCTTCCCATCAAATTTCTGACCAATGAGTTCTAGTGGCTCTTGTAGAGGCATCATGGTGAATAACAAAATGATCCAAGCTAACTGGGACATTCTCAATCCTTCAAGCCTGAAGCTGTTGAGGCATTTTATAGCAAGTGTGATGCAGGCATATAAGGGGCTTACTACTTGTCAGGTATTTTGCCAGCAGATATGTAGGAGCCTTGTTGTTGCTGACAATGGGTTATAATCACATCCCATCTTTGTTGACCCCCTCTAAGAAATCTGAGTCCTTGAGAAGCATCCTGTCCCTTGTTCTCCACCTTCTTCGTGGGATCAGCATTGACATCCCTATAGTAGTTCTAGAGAGGGAAACTTAATTTTGCTCCCACTCAAGTTCACAATGGTCGTGGACATCGTCAGTCGTCGAGAAGGTGGAGAATGAGGTGGTGGCGCATCTGCTGTCTGACACAAAGTGCATTGTAATAACTTATTGTGCTCCTACATGCTGATTTCACCAGGAAGGTGGAAAACAAAAGCCCACATGGGACCAGCTTGGATGGCAACTTAGGACCAGATACAACAGTTATGGACCAGCTTGCCTCACAAGAGGATACGACAGGTTTGTGACATCCTTCCCATTAAAATGAGTGCATTCAGACCAAATGGGGTGCAATGTAATGCTGATAAGTGGGCTCATATTGCCAAGTTATTTCTAAATTTGACTCAGTTTTGTAATCACTGAAATAACATTACATACCATCTCCCACCCTGTGAAATTTTGTTTTAGTTCTTCCTCCCCTTCTGGGTGCTTCACTTTTTTTCGTTAGGCATTGTAGAAGGTTATGGCTGTTAGATTGTTTGCATAATGCAATCTCTTTCTAAGTTTTCTCCTCACCAACATCACTTTATCACTAATGATATCATTGTCAATGTAAAATAACTTATGGAGTTACATGTTTTCGTTAGGTCTGATCAGTCTGGTGTTTGTCTTGCAGAATGAAATTTACTATTTTTTGTTGTTTTTCTTGTTTGGGATGGATATGACTGATAAGTTTACCAGCTTTTTGTTACGTGTTGCTATGGGTGACTTACTTTTGTTATAGGTCCTCCTTAAGGTTTAGTGCACCTGAGATTGGTATGAGTGTTAGAGCTGTTGAAAATTGTTTTTCTTTTTGTTGTGAGGTGTATTCAGAGTATGAAGTAAAGGGGAAGGTCAGGTGGGCCAGGGTTGGTTGTCGAAATTGACAAGTCGCGGTTTGGTTACGAGGAAGACAGGTGGCAGGGGAGGGGGGTTTCTTGGGTTGGTTTGTGGGTGTGAGAGACTGTCATTACATGGTTTGGTATGCTGATTGTGCTTTTAGGGCTTTGCGGAGTTGTAGTAAGGGGGAACTAGTGGGGTTCATTGAGAAATCTACTGAGGAGTAGAGTACTATCGTGTTATGCATTTTTTTCATACAGGGGTTTGGAGAAGAGGGGTTATGGACACTTATTTGTTAACCACAGCATTCAGTTGAAAGATTATAACACTGGAGCTTGCACTAATACCATAGGGGATTATGGGGGACAATTAAATCTGTTATGGGGGGGGGGGGGGGGGGGGGGAAGAGGTGCTCTTCCAACCTGCAATCTCATTTAGACGAGTATTGCTGGAGGAAGTGTGTCCCCGAGAACTTCTATGTTTGTTGAATTTTTAAGGGTTGTGGTGATGTATAGGCCGAGGGTGGTGAATTGAGGGGGTTGGGGTTGTGTGGGGGAGGGGGGGGGGGAGGTAGGGAAGAATGAGATTTTGGTTATTGTTTGTGGGTTTAATGGGCCAGGTAATGGGTGAGGGTGGGGTGGTGTTTAGAGGTTATTTTGGAAAGGACCAGTCTGGTTTCTTTTTTATTGTACAGCGTTGATTGATTTTTTTTTTCCCCCCTTGGTGGGGGTGGGGGACTGGATTGGAACTGGGTGGGCTGCGTTTGGACTATGGAGTGGGAGGTTGTGCGTGTTTTCATAGATTTTTTTTTAGTGTGTGTGTGTGTGTGTGTGTGTGTGTGTGTGTGTGTATAGCCAACCTCAGTGATTTTGTTTTGTTTTTATTCTATAGTAATTCTGATTTGTGATGTTTTGTCTGTTGGGTTGTTCAGGGAAGGAGACCAGATAGCAAGGTCATCGGTCTCATCGGATTAGGGAAGGAAGTCGGCTGTGCCCTTTCAAAGGAACCATCCCGGCATTTGCCTGGAGCAACTTAGGGACATCACGGAAAACCTAAATCAGGATGGCTGGACGTGGGATTGAACCCTCGTCCTCCCGAATGCAAGTCCAGTGTGCTAACCACTGCGCCACCTCGCACGGTGATGTTTTGTCTGTTTTATATTTATTATATTTTGGTTGTGCTAGTGAATTAGGGTTTTTGAGTTGTTGGGGTTTTGGTTTTGGTGGTATTGTGTAAGTTATGTGGGTGTCTGAAGTTCGTTTTTTTTAGGTATCAAAATCTGCATGTGGGTTATATAGGTCAAGGGATAGGTCCGATTCTACTTTTCGGAGTTCCAGGTTTTGGTTTTTGGTACTGAGAGCTGCATTTGAGCTATATAGGCCAAGAGAAATGTTCGATTCCATTTTTTGGAGATGTAGGTGTTGGCTTTTGGTATCGAGGGCTTCATTTGAGCTATACAGATAAATGGAAATGCCAGATTCCACTTTTTGGAATTGCAGAGATTAGTTTTTCGGTACTGTTGACTTCATTTGTGCTATAGGTCGAGTGAAGTGTACAATTCCTGTTGGTTTTGTGACTGTGGCATTTTGTCGTAAGTTGAGATTTTTTTTGATAATATTTGTTTTGGATGGTGCACTGTTTTGTATTGTTATATACTTAGCTTGTCCCTGCCCAAAACTCCCTATTTCCCACAGTTGCCCTGTTAGTTTCATTTTAATGTTGGAGTGAGATGTTCTTGTGACTTTTTATTTTTGTCTGCATTTGTTGCCTTGTGTATGTAGTGATGACATAGTTGCCATTTTGTATATGTTGGAAGTAGGCATTTCTGCCATATTGATGACATAATGGGTCAAAGCAGTGGGTGTAATTGGACTCTTCCCTAATGCAGATAGGTGTAACCTGGAGGGAAAATAATAATTTACAAGTAAAATGAGCTACATCTCAATCAGTACTTTCTGTGATGGCAGCCAACTGTAACAAGAGGTCACATGCTGAGAATGAGCCTACACTGCTACTGAAATGTGTGCCTTCCCTAGGTTCAGAAAGCATAAATTTTCTGACAGTATAAGGCTCTCAGAAGCTTTACCTATGGTCCTCTCCTTCAAGAGCCCTCTTCCCACGAAAGTTATTTTTTCTGTGAAGATCACAGCAAGATTTAAAATGGCTATCTGGCAAATATAAGAACATTGACATTTCCTTTGTTGTACATTCACATCTCTGCACACACACTGTATGACTTTGTGTGCTTCACATAACAGGAATTTTTTTACAATCCTCTGGTAGTAGGAGTTACAATGTGCCTTCTCTTCTCTCCCACATCCTCCTTCCCCTCCCCCCTCCTTTTCCGGCATTTTTCATAATCAGTCTTTGATACATGTACGTAACACGAACAAAATAGTCAAGTGGAATTTTGTTTATTATGTAATACAGTTCTTCCAAGATTAAATGTGGGCATTCAACATTATCTTTTGGATATACTACACTTCATTTCAAACCTCTCTTGCCTTCCTTTTATGTTAAGAGACCTGATGGTATGCTCCCCCCCCCCCCTTTTATTTTTTACAGTGTTCTACTTTAAAACATGATATGTGAGTGTCAGGGGCAGAATACTGTAACTTTCACACAATAGTCTGGCATGTAAGGATATACTGCCAAAGGAGAAAGTGTTGTCTCCTAACACATTATCATATCATAGACACTTCAGCTTGTGTCAGTGCTGAAAAGAGATTATATGAATTCCAGTGTTGGTTTCAACAAAATTTACATACTGTTCCTCTATACTCATACACCATTAAATGTGCCAACATCAGACTCGTAATAACATGTCTGAAATAGTACAGCTTTCAGTCTTCCACAAAAGCATCTTTCAGTGCTTTGTGCGCAATCTCAACAGAATAACACACTGCCCTATAGTGAAGACTTGTGCAGGAATCAAAATGGGAATTTTTTGTAAATTCTGAGGGAAATAAAATATGTTAATATACAACTATTGTAGGTTATTGTTGATTATGGCATCCTGTAAAACAGAAGTTACTTTATGAATGTATCCCAAAATTAGGAATGTAATGTTTAGCCACAATACTAATGAAATATGCTCATTTTTGTCGTCTTAATTATGAGCACTAGTGGTCGTCAAGTACAAATACTCTGATGTTCAGATATAGAAAGGCAATATTTCCTCGCATTCTCTCCAAGATCAAATGTGATAATAGACAAAACACTGTCAGCGGCATGTGTAATTTCTAAAGGAAAAATAAGACAAAAGCTTGTGGTGGTCTATTCAATACAAACATACTTTAACACACTCATGGCTAACTATTTACAATTTTTACAGAAACCAGATGGCAGTTATAAGAGTTGAGGGGCAGTAAAGGGAATCAGTGGTTGGGAAGGGAGTGAGACAGGGTTGTAGCCTATCCCCGATGTTATTCAATCTGTATATTGAGCAAGCAGTAAAATGGTTCAAATGGCTCTGAGCACTATGGGACTCAACTGCTGTGGTCATAAGTCCCCTAGAACTTAGAACTACTTAAACCTAACTAACCTAAGGACATCACACACATCCATGCCCGAGGCAGGATTCGAACCTGCGCCCGTAGCGGTCGTGCGGTTCCAGACTGTAGCGCCTTTAACCGCTCGGCCACTCCGGCCGGCGAGCAAGCAGTAAAGAAAACAAAAGAAAAATTCGGAGTAGGTATTAAAATCCATGGAGATGAAATAAAAACTTTGAGGTTCGCCGATGACATTGTAATTCTGTCAGAGACAGCAAAGGGCCTGGAAGAGCAGCTGAACAGAATGGACAGTGTCTTGAAAGGAGGATATAAGATGAACATCAACAGAAGCAAAATGAGGATAAGGGAATGTAGTCAAATTAAATTGGGTGATGCTGCGGGAATTAGATTGGGAAATGTGAGGCTTAATAATAACTGAGGATGGTCAAAGTAGAGAAGATTTAAAATGTAGACTGGCAATGGCAAGGAAAGCGTTTTTGAAGAAGAGAAATTTGTTAAAATCGAGTATAGATTTAAGTACCGGAAGTCTTTTCTGAAAGTATTTGTATGGAATGTAGCCATGTTTGGAAGTGAAACGTGGACGATAAATAGTTTGGACAAGAACAGAATAGAAGCTTTCGAAATGTGGTGCTACAGAAGAATGCTGAAGATTACATGGGTAGATCACATAACTAATGAGGAGGTATTGAGTAGAATTGGAGAGAAGAGAAATTTGTGGCACAACTTGACTAGGAGAAGGGATCGGTTGGTGGGGCATATTCTGAGGCATCAAGGGATCACCAATAAAGTATTGGAGGGCAGCGTGGAGGGTAAAAATCGTAGAGGGAGACCAAGAGATGAATACACTAAACAGATTCAGAAGGATGTAGGTTACAGTAGATACTGGGAAATGAAGAAGCTTGCACAGGATAGAGTAGCATGGAGAGCTGCATCAAACCTGTCTCAGGAGTGAAGACCACAACAACAACAACAACAACAACAATGGCTAACTAATCACAGCATATGAAAAATTAGTTAAAATTGGTTCCTTCCTTCAACAACACAACATTTATTTGTTAATGCATTAAGGTAGCAGAGGCATTCTGTGTAACTTCGAAAACCCTCCTCTTTATCTTTTGTGCCTGAAAATCATGACATTTCAAATGTTTTCATGCAACCATCTTTGTATCCGTGATTAGAAGACAACTAAACAATCACTTTTGGTACTGAAAACAATAAGGTAAACTGCAGTTATTGTGAAAACCCATTTGCTGGAAATTGTGGCGAAGAACCATGGAGTAATGAAGAGCATCTTGCATGAACGATGCATCATACTTATTTATTTTTGGCGTAATGTTGAACAAAGTCAACTAGCATAACTTTGCTATAGGACTACAAAACCTGCATATCGCTCAGCACCACTGAAATGCCTTTAAATTTTAATAGTAAATTATCACAAAATTCTAATGTTTAATATTTCTAAAATAATGGTTATCAATGTAGACGGTCTAAACAGACAACACAACTTAAACTATACACTGATAACTGAATAACTATACAAAAGGATAATGGTGCATGCACATGTAAAAATCTCACCGACACAATGGCGAAATTTCGTGTAGTATTAAGTTACTGACACACACACACACAGGTGGAATAGGATGGTTACTGGCTGAATCTTATCGTACTAAGTGGCGGAATTTCCTGCTATGAAACAAATCGTTTTTGATTAGCAACGTAAATGTTAAGAGTACGCAAGTGCGGAAGATACACTACGAAACAGCGCATAAAAAAGTTAGACGCTCAATCTGTTTTTGGTTCAGATGCGTATGAATAATAACACATTTTCCCTTAGACATAAAAAAAGCAGTGTGCTTTCCTAAACTGCAGTTTACGCTCTGCGCAAAAGAATTCCTTTCGCATTTCGCTTGACAGCCTTTGTCATGTAGCACATGATACTAAAATAACACCAGACGCTTGTATGAAATATGGATAACTCACAATTCAGTCACGGCAAATATTTTTTTCCGCCATATTTCGCATTAAAGTAATTTTTTCAATTTAGCTTCTTTTCTGTAGCAGAAAACTTGAATTTCGTGTCGCTGTTCCAAAGATCACAATCCACAAATGAGAAAGTACGAGCATCCTTTGACATTACAAAGTCCTTCGTTAGCGCACGTGTGCTCCTGATACGCGTATCTGTCAGATAACAGAAGTAAAATAACTACAACAAAACCGTACAAAAAGGCAGCCTGTGCCCAAATACTTATCAGCTATTGTATAACGAATGAGGTAATCCTTGTAACCCAGTGATCACATTAAATATTCATAAACAAGGCAGTCTTGTCGAAAATAAAGGCGATCGAGTGCTTCGAAATTATGCCCACTCTACGTTATATTACAGTAAGTGTATGAAGTATTACAGCTTTTAGATATTTTCGTCCAGCGCCTCTTTTAGGGAGGAAGCAAAATTAGGATTAACTTTGCTGCAGACAGAGGTTATAACATACTAAGTATAAAGCCGGACCCACACACGCAATAAAAGTGTCGCCCCAGCTAGTGGATTTCTGCAGTTGCAATACAGTTGCACGTGTGAACTCCCAGTTTTTGGTGGCGCACCTTTAAAGACAAAATTTTTGTCCTGCCACAAAATGTCTAATTTGGTTGTACTTTATTGGGCCACTTTCCTTTCATCAGTGTCTGCTCCCTGGCGGCTGTACTTCGAAAAACGAACACTCTGTTGCAATTACCGTGGAGTACTTGCTGCTATACTCAAGGCTTGCCCGTCCATATAGGCGATGGCCTATGGCGCTCGAATTTGGGGAGGGGGAGGGGGCGAAGGCGGGGGCAGCATGGCGATCGTGCGCGACTTGCTCACGTGCGCTAGCTGTGCGGTTTACTTTGCTGTTGCACTAAGGTACCTGGAGCAATGACTCCCTGGTTGCTATACATAGACAGAGCAACAGACAAGCTGCAATTCAATTTTACACACATTCTCTATGAATCTTCAGTGTTTTGCGAGTAAGTATTAAATGTTAAATGAGTAGACGAGTAGAAGTTGTTTATGTGAACTACGCATCCCACAATCCAGGCTGGTCGTCTATTATAGTAGAAAGTGGGCGTCGATGACCTAGCTGTTAGGGGAGGGTGGGGGAGTTTAGGTCATCAAACAACAAAAGTTATCGGCAGTGGTAAAACAGACTGCACAGCTATGACCAGCACATATGCTACTGGCGTGGGGGGGGGGGGGGGGGGGAGCAGTTTCAATCCCTTCCTCTGATGTGCCTTACTGTCATATATTTCTAAACAAACGCAAAGTCATTTTTTAGCTTAGCTTTTCTATATATTAGTGCTGCCCTCATAGCTATAATCAGTTTCTGAAGTACATTCCCTTCTATTTGTTCATAATCTACAGTGTTCAGGCACTGTAGTGATGCTGCAAATAATTATTCTTAGGTGCAGCACACTTTTGTGATGCATAAAGGCATTGTGTGTGTGTGTGTGTGTGTGTGTGTGTGTGTGTGTGTGTGTGATTGAAGAGATGTGTCTCGTCAAGATCAAGTGAAGCAAGAGAGGTCTTTCTCAAGTGTATATATCCTTGTTGCTGTCGAAACCTTACATCCACAGCCTGCAGGAATGGAAGAGGAGGAAGTACTTCAGTTTACTTGTAATAGCACATGTGACGTCCACTGCAGCCCTTTGAGTGCACCTCATTCGTGGGACGCTTGTTGCGGCAGTGGATTTTCAGTCTGCTACACTGGTCTGAGCTAGTTTAATTATCGTTTTGTTTATTGCGATTTCGAAGAAGTAAACAATGACAAGATGGGGCAGGCAAACGACCTACACTCATACAGAGTCACCGAAATTAATTGCAGTCAGCTTCAAGTAACTGCATGTTATGTTTAACTTTAATATGTTCCCTACCTTTTATATAAAAAATATTCTGTAGCACTGGAAATACTTCAGTCGACATAGCTAGATAAGTACCTTTTTATTTTACATTTGGGGGTTTTACAAAAATCTGTTAAATCGTGAAATTCATTTGTGTTGTAGGTGTGTCAAAATAAATTAATAATATACAGTTATTAACATCATTACCCGGTGGGAAAGCTGTGTGTAATAAGCAGTTGCTTCCTTGATATTGGGTAACTTATCAGCATAATTTTGAGCCCATCTGACATAATGAAAAGGGCGCAGAGATGGTCTACCTGGATGTAATTGTAAGGCAGTTTACCACATACAACTAGGCAAACGGTACGCTGATTAAGCAGTTGCACCTCAGTTACACAATACACAACAGTTAAAACATTATAACATGATAACAATAAAATACACAGATTGTAGACAGTTGGAATTCACAGCGATCTCCTTTGGAGGCAGTGGTAAACTGTGATGGGACTGTTCCATCTCCTCTGGCTACTGATCATGGTGTTTATTCCTTCATAAGATATCCCTTTTCCTTCATATGCATTTTCAGCTGGCAACGGTCATTTTATAGGACTCATGTGAACATAGCATAATTTCTGAATTATAATGGGATGCGAGCACTGGGCCTTATACACCCCTGGAAAGTTATATTTTTGCTTGTATGACAAAGAATCTATGTTTTACTCTGGTGTGGAAGGAAGTAGTTTTATCATCTTAAAGTTTGTCACCATAGTGAGTGGTATAGAAAACTTGCAGGGTGGATGTATGCCAGATATTTGACATATATGTCCTGTATTATAATATTAAGAGCATTGCACTCTGCATGACTAACATTTCATAAACCACATGGCTTTAACATTATAGTGTGTTTAAGTGCAGAACCGTGTAGCCTTAGGCGTGCATGTGTTTATGTTCTACGGTTATTTCTCTCTTGTCAATACCTTCTTGGTACTGACACCAAACACTAGACCAACCCTTTAGAATTGATAGCACAGTTGATTTACGTCAAATGCTTCAAACTCCATCTGTCTGGGGCTCTAACGTGCATAAACCACACATTTTTTTTCTTAACTATCTGTTGTATCATCACAATACTCTCATATCTACTATACACCGATAAGGGGAGCTAACCTTCTCGATACGCATGCATCTGGAGAGGTCTTCTGGATTTGGATGGGTGCTGAGGGTAAGTTGGTGTGGAATAGTCTTCTCTGGACAGTAGTTATGGACTCAAACTCGCTCTGTTCCTTCACAAGACGTGGCATTTAATGGGTACCCTCGTGCTTCTGGTCAGGGGCAAATTAACACGGCGACTGCGTTTCAGGGAATGTTGGTCAAAGACAATACAGGGGGATCTATCAATCTGCAACTCTGTTCTATGAATGTGAGGATACTCTGTGTCTCCCATACATACAGGGAATGATGGCCAATCGTAAATTCTGCACTGTGACTGAAGTGCTAGAAATATGTAGATAACCTAGCTGCATCATTACAGGATGCCATTTGGTATAATTTCGTGATTATGTTTAAAAATTAACCATGAATGGACATACTGTACAGTCATCTACGAGGGCCGTTCAGAAAGTAACCTCCGGTTGATTTAAAAAAATACACCAAGTTAAATAAAAATATTTTAATATATACATCTTACAACTACATCTTTGCACTATTTTTCTACATAGTCTCCATAGCGATTGAGGCACTTATCGTATCTCTTCACAAGCTTTGAAATTCCTTCTGCATAAAAATCACCCGCTTGGGCCTGGAGCCAGCCTGTGACCGCATCTTTGAGCTCTTCATCGTCATCAAACCGCTGTGACCCGAGCCATTTCTTCAAATGCATGAAGAGGTGATAATCACTTGGCGCCAGGTCTGGGCTGTAAGGTGGATGGTTGATAACGTCCCACTTGAAGGACTCAAGAAGGGCCGTTGTTCTGCGAGCAGAGTGAGGACGGGCGTTATCGTGCAAAAAAACGATACCGGAAGTCAGCATACCACGCCGTTTGTTCTGTATAGCCCGTCGTAACTTTTTTATTGTTTCACAGTACACGTCTTGATTAATGGTCGTACCACGTTCCATGAATTCAACCAACAACACCCCTTTGGCATCCCAAAACACCGTTGCCATCAGTTTTCTGGCAGAAAAATCTTGCGAGGCTTTTCTTGGTTTGGTAGGCGAATTTGAATGTGCCCACATCTTTGATTGTCCTTTTGTCTCAGGGTTCACGTACTTAATCCAGGTTTCGTCACCGGTCACGATTCTGTTTAACAATGATTCTCCTTCGTCCTCATAACGTGACAAAGTCTAATGCAGAGGCCATTCTTTGAGTTTTGTGGTGGTCGGTAAGAATTTTGGGCACCCATCGTGCACAGAACTTACGGTAACCCAATCTTGCTGTCACTATCTCGTACAAGAGAGTCTTAGAAATCTGTGGAAAACCAGTAGACAACTCCGACATTGAGAAACGTCGATTTTCACGAACTTTTGCATCAACTGTCTGAACGAGTTCGTCAGTCACCAATGATGGTCTACCACTCCTCTCTTCATCATGAACGTTTTCTCGTCCACTTTTAAATAAACGTACCCATTCACGGACAACTCCTTCACTCATAACTCTTGGTCCGTACATGGCACAAAGATCATGATGAATAGCTGCTGCAGAATATCCTTTGGCTGTAAAAAACCTTATGACAGCACGCACTTCACATTTGGCGGGGTTTTCTATTGCAGCACACATTTCAAACTGCCACAAAAACTAAACTAGCGCAGGTATGACGTTCACTCGACCACGGCTTGATGCCGACTGACCTGTTGAGTGCGTGAACGCACAGATGGCGTCGCTACTCCCCCCACAACCCGCACTGTGACCTATCGGAGGTTACTTTCTGAACCGACCTCGTATATACAGTCACACTCTAGTATTTGGTACATGCAAAGTAATGGAGG
This sequence comes from Schistocerca cancellata, assembly GCF_023864275.1. Classification (NCBI taxonomy): domain Eukaryota; kingdom Metazoa; phylum Arthropoda; class Insecta; order Orthoptera; family Acrididae; genus Schistocerca; species Schistocerca cancellata. The sequence continues at coordinate 865,739,817 of NC_064626.1, read as the reverse complement.
GGTGGTTTAGCTATGATACAGAAGTTGGAAAGCATGCTGCCATGTCATTGGTCGGCATTGAATTTACGGAAAAACTGGTAAAATTGCTATAATTGATTACACTATCATCAGTGATGCTTATTATAGTACATCATCCCATATCGACGGTGTCATTTCCGTTCCATGTGTCCATTGGTACGCTGTTGATTAGCACATAATGACTGACTGACACGACTTGTTTGGGAGGGAGAGAGTCTTGGTGGGAGCAACACCTTGTGGGGATGGCCAGTACTAAAACAGAGATCACATGCATGGTTGTAACATGAGCTTCAGACAGCTGTCTGGAAATGCTACACCTTGCCTTAAAGTCTACCAGTTTACATATGTCGTGATGTCCTCCACATTTTTGTTAATAAGAAGCACTGCCTCTGTCTTTTATTTCAACTGTATTGTATTTTGTGGGAGGAGCGTAGCTTACAGCTTATGACGTACAGCTTTCTGTGAGAGTCAATGGATCGAAACATATTAAAGTCGGTTTAGCACCTGACACAGAACTTGAAGTCATGGTGGAAAAACAAATGTGTGGCAGTGTACAAGGCTGGAGTCATACATTGCTTGGATGTGTTACAGCAGAAAAACAATGCATCAAACTGCTTATGAAAGAATAACACTGGAATCCTCTCTTGTGACTGACTGTGTGTGGGATATGGTCCTCCTATAGTATGAGCGACTAAACTTTACACTGGTCTGTGCAGGCGAGTTCAATAACTGGCCACCTGCCCCAGTGGACCAATACCTGTATATTTAATAGTGACGCCACCTTTGCTCGATGTCAGCACAATGACAGTATTTGTTTTCGATATATCGAAAGACAGGGGAACAGTAATATCTTATCGAGTTCTCTACCGGGTGACGTTAGCAAAGTTTTTATAGTTTGTAGTTTTTCTCTGTTGGATGGCACAGAATAATGAGGAGGGAGAGAATGTTTGGGTGACAGAAGTGAGTGCACCCAGAGAGATGCAGATCTTTATTGGAGTGCAGTACCTGTATGTAGTTTGGAAATGCACTGCAATGCAGTAGCAAAATCCTTGTCCTTCTTCTAGTTCCCACATGATGTGAAGTCTTCCTAATTTTTGCGATAATAAACACCTCTGTAATTGCTCCTACTGTCTTTTCTACTACCTCATGTTGCATGAGAAAGCTGTGTTTGGCGCTGGCATTATACATTTTACACAGTTGGCGGAGCTACAACAACATGTTCCCATTTCCACTAAGTCATCAAAACACAGTTCTGTCACATTAACTCAGCTTACACTGTTCCTCCACAGGATACAGAAGGTGGTAGGTACAGCACTCTCCGACTTCCGCTCATACCGACTTAATTTGGAATGATCAGATGGACAAAGCTGCAGGGAGGGTGGGGTAGAGAATGAGGAACAGTTACAAGATGAAGAGAGACTGTCTAGAACCACGCAGGAGTTTTGATGTAAGGGGTTCTTAGCAGATGGGTTCGAGAAAGGTGACTCGTTTCAAGGTATGAGACTGCCACAAATACGATTCACCAATGGCTTAATCATTAAAAGACATCTCCATATGATCTAACACAAGTATGTGGTTGAATGGAGAGACCGGATTCCAAATCACAGACAGCATTTCTACCAGAAAGCGTAACACTATATATATGAAAAGCCAGTGTGTTGGTCATAGGATTTTATATACTTTTTATGACTTCAATCTAGTGTTGCATTTTTTAAGTGATTCGTCACATAACACACCATCTACTGTATGTGATCATTCTCAATCAACCATCACCTCCCACACCTATAACCCTGTGGATATATCATAGAACCTCTGTTACACTGTCTACATGGTATAAAGATAGAATGCGTTACAAATACTTTTTGTTAGCGTGGCAAAGAACTAGCAGCAGCACAAGGGAATTGCAGATATCAGCTTAATCCCACGTTCCTTAACCGAATCACTTTCTAAATTTGGCGAGAAGAGTGATTTTAGGTAAGATTGTAATAAAATCACGAGCTTACATCTCCGACGATGTTCATCCACACTTTCGGTCTATCCCTGTGATCGCCGTTTGTATTCAATGTCGTCGTATTTGTATGGACGACCACTTCATTTGGAAGCGTACCATACCTTAATTTATAAAGCATGTATAGTTTCTAACATGGGTATCATTAGCGATACTTGCGTGTGCCTGTAGAACCAAGATCACATTTAATGCAGGGTGACAATACCATAGTCGTTGCAATCATGTTTTTTAATAGTGTGGTCCTTACGTAAAATGTATGTTGCAGCCAGTAGAATCGTTTTCCGTTCAGCTGCAAATGTCGGTTCTTAATAATGTTCCTCGAAAAGAACATCGTCTTATCTCCAGTAATTCCCATTTGAGCTACCTGATGAGAGAAATGCGACTGCCAAAAAGAATTACTCGCCATGCAAAGTGGCTTTCATTATAAATTTTATTAATTAGTGTATCAATTTGATATGAATGACTTGCCATCTGGTGGGTGGAAGCGATGGCTAGGGTACCACGCATATGATTCGAGAGTTGGAGTGGTAATCAGGCGTTTTTTCATTGCAGCAATATCTTTTAACGAAATTTTAACCTGTCACCTACACAGGGACAGATGACATAATAAAATCAGATGTATTATCGAATTTATAAAGTGGTTTGTAGTATAAACCTGATATGGAGAGTGCTGTGGCTGGTTGCAGAAGTGGTCACGAGGAGTTAGCGACTGGAAGTCATGGATTAGCTCAGACTGTGACGGGTGGTTAAGTACAAAGAATACACTGACCTGCCTGCTCTTGCCTAGCGAAGTGACCAGTGTGCTGGGTGAGCAGCAACAGAAGTGGATGTGTGTGTTGCATGAGAAGATTCAAAATGACGGGTGTGTGCACTGGACAATTATTCCCCCCTCGTAAATTGATCAGTTGACTGCTTGGTGACAGTCTCTCCAACATCTGTGCGTTCGGTACAGTAGGCATATGAATCCCGGGGATGGGTGTGCAGCTGCTGGCATGTCCTGTACGTGTGCAAGTCTCTTGTGACTTGTTCCACAAGACAAGGCGATATTCCTGCCAGCAGTGACCAGTGCAACCACAGCTCCTGGCAGTCAGTGGATGGTGTGCCCTTCACGTTCCTGTGTGCGAATCAAGTAGTGATACACATTCTCCAGCCTGGGGCGCTGGGTGTAGGCATTGAGACACGAGTGTGTGGGTGTACAAGTGTTTCAGCGATCTCCGACATTTAGCCATGACAATTATTACGATCTTGGTTTAGTGCTTGCCAATATTTTGCAGTGCTTATTACGATCTTGGTTTAGTGCTTCCCAATATTTTGCAGTGCACTCTGTCTTGCAGTGGTATTTGTTGTTGTTGTCCCTATCCTATCAAGTGGTAGACCCTTTCCTTCTCCTTCTTCAACCTGGGGTAGCTGAGATAACAAACTTAGGAATTCTATAGTGCTTTATAAAATACACTTAGCAGATGTGTTGTGGTTGGGAACGCACAACCGTGACGATATAAATTCACTCCAAAATTTGAAATTTCAATTATCATTTTATACAGCACCACCTCCAATTGAGATGTCAAATTCCCTACTGGTCAATTTACTGTTTCCAATAATGGTCCTGTGAGCACTCACCAGTCCAATACCTCTGGAAACTGCTTAAAATTTGAAATTTTCAGCTACCTTCAAGGTAATGGACCTCCTATCAAATGATCTAACTGTATCATTATCCGCCAACAGGACACATGGAAGGGGGAGGGGGAACACGAAACTGTTTTAAGACCGGCAGCTCCAGCTCTTGGCTGTGATACAAATGCAGAGTTTTGAACCTGCATTATCGCGTGGGGATTTGTAGGACTCCCCTTGATAGGCCATGGTAGCACTACACAAGGGAAGGAGCTACTCTGATAGCAGAGTCTTGTGGAATGCACATGAGGGTTTTTTGGGCAAGGCAGTAGTTTGAGGTGCTCTGATGAACACTCGCCAGTCGGTTCACAGCAAGGGAAATTAAATGGCGTTTAGAATAGGGACAGTCTGACTGTCACAATTTTATCAGTAAAATGTCGACGTATTCGTAATAAAGTTCCCGAATTTACTACTCTCCAAGAAAGTTCCCACACTCAAATTATTATTGGGACTGAGAGCTGGCTGAAACCCAAAGTTCAAATATCCGACATGTAGCGAGCCATGGAATGTATATGGGAAAGACAGGTTCGAGGTGATAGAAGGGGGAGCATTCATTGCAGTTGACAAAAATATTGTATCTATTGAGGTCAAATCTGAGTGTGACAGTGAAGTCGTCCTGTTGCTTATAACAGGTGTAGGTGAAAGTAAGTTAATTGTTGGATGTTTTTACCAGCCATCCGATTCCACTGTGGCTGTTCTAGAGTCATTCAAAGAAAGTTTATGGTCAACAGTGCGTAAATACTCAGGTCATACAATACTAGTTGGATGCGACTTTAACCTGTCAAGTATAGAGAGGGACGTCTGTGGATTCAGTGTGGGGGCTGAAGACAGACAGTAATGCGAAATACTTTTGAGCACGTTTTGTGGAAATTGTATTGAGCAGCTAGATCGGCAGTCCAAACGCAGTGGAAATATCTTAAACCTTGTAGCTACAAATATGCCGGAACTTATCGACAATGTCAGTATAGGATTGGGGGTTAGTGATAATGATGCCATTACAGAAACTATTATTACAAAAGTTAATAAATCAGTCAGGAAGGCTAGGAGAAGGTTTCCGCTAGATAGAGCAGATAAGCAGTTATTAACATCTTATTTAGACAGTGAACTGGCACCACTTAGTACCAGTAAGACGGATGTAGAAGAATTATGAGCAAAGTATAAAGAGATTGTAAATCGAGTTCTGCAGAGTTACATGCCTAGCAAGTGGATAAAGGATAGAAGAAACCCACCATGGTTTAATAACGAAATTCGTGAGGTGCTGAGGAAGCAGAGACTGTTGCACTCTATATTCAAAAGGGAACGCACAAAAGACAACAAGCGAAGATTAATAGATGTTCGTGTGTCTGTGAAAAGATCTATGGTCGAAGCATACAACTATTACCACCATCACACCTTAGCAATTGATATGGCAGAGAACCCAGGAAAATTCTGGTCGTATGTAAATTCGTTAAGTGGGTCTAAGGTTTCCATTCAGTCCCTTGTTGAGCAGTCTAGTGTGGCAGTTGAAGGCAGCAAAACGAGAGCAGAAGTTTTAAATTTTACGTGCAAGAAATCGTTCATGCAGGAGAACCATACAAACGCCATCATTTGACCATCGACAGATTACAGCATGGATGGCACAGAAATAAGCATACCTGGCATAGAGAAGCAGCTTAAAGGTTTGAAAAAAAAAAATCACCAGATCCAGATGGAATCCCAGTTCAATTTTACAAAGAGTACGTATTGGCTCCTTACCTAGCTTGCATTTATCGTGAATCTCTCGCCCAGCATAAAGTCCTAAGCGACTAGAAAAAAGAGCAGGTGACTTCAGTATATAAGAAAGGTAGAAGAACGGACCTGCAAAATTACAAACCAATATTCCTACTTCTGTTTGCTGCAGAATCCTTGCATACATAATCAGTTCGAATACAACAAACTTTCTTTAGGTTAAGCAGCTTGTGTCCACGAATCAGCTTGGTTTTAGAAAGCATCGCTCATCCAAAACCCGGCTTGCCCTTTTCTCACATGATGTACTGAGAGCTATAGATGGAGGGCAACAGGCAGATTCCGTATTTCTAGATTTCTGGAAAGTATTTGACGCAGTGACCCACTGCAGGCTGCCAACGAAGGTACAAGCATATAGAATAAGTTCAAAGGTATGTGAGTGATTCAAAGACTTCTTAAGAAATAGACTCCAGTATGTTGTCCCTGATGCCGAGTGTTCATCAGAGATAAGAATATCGTCAGGAGTGCCCCAGGGAAGTGTGACAGGACCGCTGTTTTTCTTTATATACTTGAATAATATGGTAGACAGGGTGGGCAGCAGTCCACAGTTGTTTGCTGATGAAGCCATGGTGTACAGTAAGGTGTCGAAGTTGAGCCAGTGTAGGAAGATACAAGACTACTTAGAAAAAATTTCCAATTGGTGTGATGAATGCCAACTAGCCCTAAATTTATAAAAATCTAAGTTAATGCAGACGAGTAGGAAGAATAACCTTGTAATGTTCGGATACAGTATTACTAATGTCCAGCTTGACACAGTCAAGTCGTTTAAATATCTCGGCGTAACGTTGCAAAGCGATATGAAGTGGAACGAGCATGTATGGATTGTGGTATGGAAGGCAAAGGGTCGACTTCTTTTTATTGGGAGAATTGTAGGAAAGAGTGGATTGCCTGTAAAGGAGACAGCATAGGACACTGCTGTGACCTATACTTGAGTACTGCTCGAGTGTTTGGGATCTGTACCAGGTTGGATTGAAGGAAGACAGCAAAGGAATTCAGAGGAAGACTGTTACTTTTGTGATCTATAGGTCTGAACAAAACTTAATTTTTACAGAGATGCTTTGGGAACTCAAATGGGAATCCCTGCAGAGCATGTAGAATTCTTTTCGAGAAACACTACTGAGAAACGTCAGAGAACCGGCATTTGAAGCTGACTGCTGTATGATTCTGCTCCCGCCAACATACATCTTGCATAAGGAGCACGAATATAAGATACAAGAAATTAGGGCTCATATGGACAGACAGTCGTTTTTCTCTCGCTCTATTTGCGAGTGATACAGGATGAGAAATGACAAGTAGTGGTACAGCGTGCCCTCGACCACGCATCTTACGGTGGCTTGCAGAGTAACTATGTAGATGTAGATGTTGGTGTTAGATCGAATCCCACCAAATAACCAGTCTTAGTATCCACCAACAGGATGCAAGGAAAAACTGGTCGCACTGTAATTGTACAGATTCAGATAATCAATTAGTCAACCATTCTGATAGAGTGCGGAAATATTTCAAAGACATTCACAGCTGGGATTTACCAGGTATTCACTAGTTTGTTCAGGACTAAGGAGTGGTTAGTGTGGCAAATAACAGACACAACCTACTTCTTCTCAAATGTCTTTTTCCACCTGCTACACATTTCCGTAGCAGTGGAAGTTTGAGAACAAAGGGGTGTACTGACCACCAATGCTAGGTCTCCATGAGTAGTGAGATCGGGCAGGGGAGGGGGATGGAAGGGAGGAGGGGTAAGGGGTACATCTTTACCTGTATGTGTTTGCATACATTGGTTCACACATGCACAAGCAGGTTGTAACTACTTGACAGAGAGAGGGAGAGCATGTGTTTTAACAAGAATTTCTCACATATCAATATCAAAGAGTTGCCACCACTTGATGCTTTGTTCAGTGATTAGCGCAATTTCCAGTCTGCACCCCTCCCACGTGACCTGCATGTGTGGTAATACATGAGATGGCTGGCAGTGTGGTGGCTGACATCAGTTGTGGGGCCTTAGTGTGCATAGTTTGGTCTCTTGAGCATTGGCGTGTGGTGCATCCTAGTGAAGCGGTTGGGGAGTGGGCATGCAATGCCCTGTGAGCACTGTGACAGATTTTTAATAGTGCAATTACGTGTCATGGGTGTTTCATGATGGTATCCTTGTGCAATCGGAAAAAAAGAAACGCCACAATTGTTTCCATATTCCATACTGCCTTTTCACCCTCAAAATGTTTAAATAAACAATATTCCATACACTGCAGTCAATTTCCCAACAAATTATTTAAATAAATAAACTATATTCTAAACACTGCCTCATATCCTATAAAGTGTTTAAATAAACAATATTCCACACATTGCCTTGTCTACCAGAAATTTTCTAAACAATATTCTATACACTGCAATCGATTTCTTGCCAAATAGCCAATCAACTGAGTCTTTCTTCCACCAATTTCCAAATGTGAGGGGAGGGGGAATGGGGGATGGGAAGGGAGAGGTTAATTAAATGATCAATTTAATTAATTAGTGAATCAAATTGATAGAGTGGGAGGGGCTATTCGAGTAACTCAGGCCTGGAAGTGTGCTTGTATTGGCGAGGTGGAGGTTGGAGGGTTGGAGGCTTCCAGGAGGTGGAGGGTGCGGTAGAGGGGGAAGGGTGTGGGTTTCTTGGAAGGACAGATTATACTGAAGGGATCATAAATCAACCCTCAGGTGGTCATAAACCGCTTAGCACAACAATAGGTTAAGGGGACGGTGAGAGTATCATAAAGCAATCAAGTTTTCTCCTGAAAGTATGCAACCTGCACTAAAAAAAAGCCCATTGACATACATTGCCCCACTACTACGGTTATGCAGGAACATCTGGCAAAAATTCTAACAAGGAGATTCATGTTCACTATCTGGGAAAAAATATCCAAAACGAATTAACCAATCTGTTCACCAATATTATCCAGAAAAATACTGGATTCTAATCACTCTGCTAAATACTACTCAATAATTCTAGACCACACACCCTACATACCCAGTTAACAAATGACCATGATCATTTTTTGTGGTAAATGGAGGAGTGTCCTTGCCAGATTTATTTTTTTAGTCAAGTTGAGTTAAAGTCTTTAACTGCTTATTCTTCTGTTGTTCATATAAGAATAGTTACTGGTGGTATGACAACATACAATGATAAACAATCCAAACATAAGATAGAAATCAGAAACAGACAACTGGCACTTTTTTAACAGAAACAAATTTTTGATCAATTAGATGAGATGTTTCTTTCATTAGAAAATTCAATGGAGAGGGGTATGACAATGGAAGTAATACAAGAGATAAGCACAGTTGTTTTAGATATAAATCCACACACATTCTTCGTATGGTGCAGTTTGCTCACACTAAACCTGTGATGGATGATCCTACTAAATCTTGTCTCACTGACACATGCTTCTTAAACTTGATTTATGCATGTTAATTGGCTACAACATATTGCTGAGATCTTCTATTGCATTATGAGGCTGTTTGGACACTAAAACCACTGGGTGATACCAGATTGGAAACTAGGATTGATGTATTGTGTCTTCAACATTATCAAGTAGCTGATGTGCATTATGGGCTCATGGGTATTTATGAAAATCGTACATTGACTGGTACTGCTGGAAATCAAACATGGATTGAGGCTCAAACTATTGCTAAAAAAGTAGTGAATTTCGAATTTATTGCTTCTCTTGTGTGGTTCAACATTTTGTTCAAACCAAATTTGTCTAGCAAACTTTTTAATCAAAGGAAACCGATCTCAACACTAGACACTCCTCTGCTAAAAACAAGAGCCTTTCTTAAAGATTGTAGAAGTGATTTGGGATTTGACAAAATGCTGGAAGAAGCAAGAGAAATTTCAGAAGAATCCAACATGTCCATATTATTTCCATCAGAAATGGAGCAAGTTCGTCTAAGAAAATGCAATTTGGTTCTGAAGCAGAAGATGAACCCACTCGTGATGGGCAAGGTCAGTTCAAAATTAATTTTTATTTTGCATTGTTGGATACTGCAATAAATTCATTGATGAGAGATTTATTCTGATTGAAAATGTAAATTGTGTCTCTATGACATTTATGGCATACAAAATAAAATTTCCAAGTTGTTCTTGAAGACTGTGTAGATTTGGAAGAGTCTCTAATTCACAAAGATAGTACACAACTACAAGCCATTGGAAGAAGAGTACCTAATAACTCAACGCCACAGAAAGTTCTGAATTATATCTGTAAAAATTGGCAGTGTATCTGATTTAATAACTGCACTAAGGGTGTTGCTTACACTTCCTGTGTCTGCTGTGTCTGTGGCCAGTGGTGAGCTCAGCTCCTCCAAATGGAAACTAATAAAAACACATCTGCTTTCTACAATGACTCAAGAAAGACTTGTTGTGTTGGCAACTTTGTTGACAGTACAAGAAATAGCAGAAACAATTGATCTAAAGAAAATCGACTCCGATTTTGCAAAGGCCAAGGTAAGGAAAATGAAACTTTGTGATCGTAATATACATTTCGTATAATAAAACTTATAATCATATTACTTATTGTAAACTATATGTAAGAACTTTTTAAAAGATGAAATGGAAAAACTACGAAGAAGTAACATTGTTTTATAAAAGTGTGTGATGTGTCTTGTGTAGCTGCAGATTTTTAGAAGGAAACTATGTTTGCATAGTGTGTACAGTGTGATTATGTATTTGAATACAAAGATGCTCTATGTACTTTACACTGATGTTTTATATTGTTGCGAGTTTTTTCATAGGGCGCTGTTAAAGTAATTTGCAAATAGCACTAAGTTCGTTTGGGCTGGAACTGGCTGTACTCTATTCGATTTCAGTGTATTTTCATTGTATTACTGAGAAAAGTGAAAACTGATCAGCAACTACACTTCTGTTGCTTCTGGAACTACTACGACAACAACCTATGTTTTATTTTCTGTATCAGTGCATGTATGTGTGTGTGTGTGTGTGTGTGTGTGTGTGTGTGTGTGTGTGTGTGTGTATGTGGTCACAATATTCGCCAACCAAAATATATCCCACAACCTTAAAAGATTTTTGGACGAATAAATAAATAAACTTAATATGTAACCAAAAAGGAGAGACATATAAGCTTTATAATTCGTGAGACCGAGCACTGTATAAATTGTGGCTTATGTGAGAGAAATAGCATGCAAGTGTAATCAATGAATACAATAAGTTCTAAAACATTGGAAGACTGGTGTGCCTGCAGATGGCTAGTTTGCCATAGCAGACAAAATTTTCGGCTCCAAGTCTTAATTCTTTTATAAATCAGTCTGTGGCCCCTGATTTATCCCTGTGCAAAATCTATTATCGAATCCAACGTTTGCGTTTAACTCTTGCCACAGCTCTAATGTCATACCCTGCATTCTGACATTGAGTCTGGTTGCACACTCGAAAATAGAATTCTTCAGTCTAGTATTCATCATTTGGAAATTGTAGTAGTAGTAGCATCTTCATTCATCTGTAGATCTCTTTTTACAAGGATATAGGACATGTCAAAGTATTTACAAATTTAGATCAATTTAAAATAATCTAATTCGTATACACATATATTTACAGACTTCTAGTTAGAGACAGTCATTAGATTTACTCCTGGTATACAGTTCTATTTTTTTACAAATAACTTACTAAATAATGTAATGCCACATTGTTCACTCATATCTCACTATCAGTCACTGTACACACTATACATATATTGGTTCATAACACTTCACTCACTACACACACAAACACACACACACACACACACACACACACACACACACACACACACACTGATGAGCTCTGGGCCATTTTCTGTACCACAACTTCCCATTTGCTATCCTGAATAGCAGAGTCAGCATCCCTCCATAATGAGTGAGATGTTGAACTCAGAAACAGGAAGAGGTGTTAGTATTGTGCTATGCAAAGCTTGGTGGTAAGTATTTCTAAAAAAGAAAGAAAAAACATAAAGTGAAGGTGTTATGTGGAGTGTTGGATATTTTGTCATCATTATTATTATTATTTATTTGTGTAACTTTTTTTATCAAACCCCACTCTGTTTTAGCTAAGTAATCCTTCAATGTATTGTATAACAGGTACTTTTTAGCTGCCTTTTTAAATAAGTGTATTTTTGCAATTTCTTTAATCTCTTTTGGTAATTTATTGTACAGTTTTATTCCTTGGTAGAAAATACCATTTTGAGTTTTATGTTTATTTTTTCTTCGTAAATGTAAGCTGAGTCTATCTCTTGTTGCATGGTCATGGACAGAGCTGTTTGTGCAGTAATTACCAATGTTATTTTTGATGTGTGCAACTGACTGGTAAATGTATTCACATGGAGCAGTTAAAATCCTCAATGTTCTGAACACATCTTTACAATGAGTTCGACTAGTATTTTTGGTTATTATTCTAATGGCTCTTTCCTGGAGTTTGAAAATTGTCTTCATATTTTGTGCATTTGTTCCACAAAAAAGAATGCCATAGCTAGGAATTGAGTGTACATATGAATAATATGTAACTAAAAGACACTGCATGTTACACACTGATGATAGGATTCTAAAGGCATAACATGCTGATGACATTCAGTTTGCAAGTACCTGTGTGTGTTCGCACCACTTTAACTGAGAATCGATATTCATTCCTAGAAATTTTGCATTTGTTACACAGTCTATAGAGGTGCCATCTACAATTAATTTAACATTGTCATTTTTCCTCTTCAAATTGAAATTATGGCATTAGTTTTCTTTATGTTCAATGTCACCTTATTACTTATTGACCAATCATAAACTTCCTTGAGAGTTTCATTTACTTTCTCGGCAAGGAGTTCTCTTGTTTTCTCAGTGATTATAATACTGCTGTCATCAGTGAAGAGGATTTTTTCACCATGAGTAACACTACTGGGAAAGCCATTGACGTATATCAGGAACAGTATTAGTCCTAAAATGCTACCTTGCGGAACCCCTATATTAATGTATTTTGGTTGTGATAAGTGTTTTACTAAACGTTTAGATCTATTTGAACTATGTGTTATCTCTACTCTTTGTACCCTATCTGTTAGATATGATCGACACCGGTCATTAGCTACCCCTCTTATTCCTAATGCTTCTAATTTATTTAATATAATCTTGTGATCGACTGTATCACACGCCTTAGAAAGATCCAAAAATATGCCTGTGACACACTCATCTTTATCAAGAGTATCAAGTACAACTTTTGTGAATTCTACTATGGCTGACTCCGTACTTTTGCCACTTCAGAAACCAGACTGTGACTAGCTTAAAAGATTGTATTTATTCAGGTAATTCATTAATCTCTCTTTCATAATTGCTTCTATTATTTTTGAGAATGGTGACAGCAGGGAAAAGGGCCAGTAATTTTCTGTGTCTTCTGGATTACCTTCCTTAAGCAAAGGTACAACTCTTGCCTGTTTTAACTGCTCTGGAAATGGCCCTGATGTGAAGGATTCATTTATTATATTTGTTAAGGGGCCTTGTATAATCCCTATGCATTGTTTCAGTACACACATTGGTACTTCATCTAAGTCTACCGACATTTTATTTTTTAGTTTTTGAACTGTTATAATGACTTCATTCTCTGTGGTTGGAAGTAACATCATTGTATGTAGTGCAACATTATTTACAGGTGTTATATTTGTTTGGGGGAATTTTTGCTGTAACTTCTCTGCAATATTTGAAAAATGCTCATTTACATACACTCCTGGAAATGGAAAAAAGAACACATTGACACCGGTGTGTCAGACCCACCATACTTGCTCCGGACACTGCGAGAGGGCTGTACGAGCAATGATCACACGCACGGCACAGCGGACACACCAGGAACCGCGGTGTTGGCCGTCGAATGGCGCTAGCTGCGCAGCATTTGTGCACCGCCGCCGTCAGTGTCAGCCAGTTTGCCATGGCAAACGGAGCTCCATCGCAGTCTTTAACACTGGTAGCATGCCGCGACAGCGTGGACGTGAACCGTATGTGCAGTTGACGGACTTTGAGCGAGGGCGTATAGTGGGCATGCGGGAGGCCGGGTGGACGTACCGCCGAATTGCTCAACACGTGGGGCGTGAGGTCTCCACAGTACATCGATGTTGTCGCCAGTGGTCGGCGGAAGGTGCACGTGCCCGTCGACCTGGGACCGGACTGCAGCGACGCACGGATGCACGCCAAGACCGTAGGATCCTACGCAGTGCCGTAGGGGACCGCACCGCCACTTCCCAGCAAATTAGGGACACTGTTTCTCCTGGGGTATCGGCGAGGACCATTCGCAACCGTCTCCATGAAGCTGGGCTACGGTCCCGCACACCGTTAGGCCGTCTTCCGCTCACTTCCCAACATCGTGCAGCCCGCCTCCAGTGGTGTCGCGACAGGCGTGAATGGAGGGACGAATGGAGACGTGTCGTCTTCAGCGATGAGAGTCGCTTCTGCCTTGGTGCCAATGATGGTCGTATGCGTGTTTGACGCCGTGCAGGTGAGCGCCACAATCAGGACTGCATACGACCGAGGCACACAGGGCCAACACCCGGCATCATGGTGTGGGGAGCGATCTCCTACACTGGCCGTACACCACTGGTGATCGTCGAGGGGGACACTGAATAGTGCACGGTACATCCAAACCGTCATCGAACCCATCGTTCTACCATTCCTAGACCGGCAAGGGAACTTGCTGTTCCAACAGGACAATGCACGTCCGCATGTATCCCGTGCCACCCAACGTGCTCTAGAAGGTGTAAGTCAACTACCCTGGCCAGCAAGATCTCCGGATCTGTCCCCCATTGAGCATGTTTGGGACTGGATGAAGCGTCGTCTCACGCGGTCTGCACGTCCAGCACGAACGCTGGTCCAACTGAGGCGCCAGGTGGAAATGGCATGGCAAGCCGTTCCACAGGACTACATCCAGCATCTCTACGATCGTCTCCATGGGAGAATAGCAGCCTGCATTGCTGCGAAAGGTGGATATACACTGTACTAGTACCGACATTGTGCATGCTCTGTTGCCTGTGTCTATGTGCCTGTGGTTCTGTCAGTGTGATCATGTGATGTATCTGACCCCAGGAATGTGTCAATAAAGTTTCCCCTTCCTGGGACAATGAATTCACGGTGTTCTTATTTCAATTTCCAGGAGTGTAGTTTGCTAAGTACTGTGGATTATTAATTACTTTCTCCCCCTCCCTTAGCAGTATGTTATTCTGTGTTTGTTTGCCTCTCCCCGTTCCCTTTTTTATAACATCCCAAACTGCTTTGCTTTTATTCTCTGCATTATATATTATTTTGTCATTAAATGATTTTTTGCAGCAATCAGCATCTTCCTATAGATCATTTTGTATCTATGATAGAAATTTAATAATTCTGGATCATTGCAAATCTTTTTCATGGAACTGAGGTGTATTAAGTGTTTGGGAGGACTTCTTAATATCTGCTGTTATCCATCTGTTTTTGTGAGATGTTGATACAGACATGTATACATTTGGAAATGCCTTTTCAAAGATCAATTTAAACAATGTGGAGAATTTAGAGTATTTCATATTCACATTGGTTTCCTTATATACTTCATACCAGCTTTGTTTTTCTAGTTCTTTTGAAAAATCTTTTATTTTGATTTCTGATAGATGACGTTTGGAGGTTTGTAGTTTAGGGAATGATTCGATGCCTGACTTTACTGTTGTTATTTGACAGAGATGGTCTGGTAGTTTGAGATCTTTTACAGCTACATCATATATTTCCCTGATCACATATGTGGCCACATGGCCAGTTACTGATGAAGTCGTTGTGGTAACCCTTGTTGCACTATTGACCAACAGGGACATGCCAAAACTTTGAAGGATGTTTGTGAAGGTGCTGCTGGATTCATTTATGATATTAGTGTTGATGTTAATGTCCCCACACAGAATTATGTTAACCTTTGTACTTGAGACTTAATCTATAACTTCTGTTAACTTATTGAAAAAATTGTCCACACTGCCACTGGGAGATCTATACACATACAAAATGATTAATTTCTTGGTGATATCAAACCCTGTTAATTCAATAGCTGATATTTAAAAGTGTTTGTCTTCACTTACGCTTCTGAGGTCACGTCTTTTCTGATATAAATGCATGATCCTCCACCCCTTGAAGTAGTTCTGCAGTAAGAGTTTGCCTTTTCATACAATTATAATACTAAATGTTGGATTTCTGTGTCTCTACATCAGTGCTCAGTAATACAAACTACCGGAGCTCAACTTCTAATAGTTGTAATTTTTTTTATTGTGAGTGTGTTTTGATGGAGGATTGTGAAGTCAGTGAAATGGAACTGCTCTTGCAAATTTTAAAATGTGCTGAAAGTGTCAGCACAGTCATTTGAAACTGGTATTTGGGAAAAAAGCTCTTTGGTCGCCTATTTTCAGCAAAAATGCTGTACCTATTATGTACACAGAAACGAAATGAGAAGATGTGACTGCTGACTTCACTGACATCTCATGGCAGATAAGTCAGACTGGGATCTGTCTTTCTCCCTGGTGAGACTAAAAATCTCAGAGTTTGTCTGAAGATCAGGTTCAATAACCTGCACTAATAAACTACCGGTACTAGCACAACTTCAAAAACATTGATGCAGTTCTTCAATGATATGTGTAATTGGCTGATAATATGAGAATATATGTCAAATGAAAGCCTGGCGTTAGACATTTCAGTCTTTAATTTTACCAATTGAATCTTTTCTGAAGGTAATTCCCTACTTGCGTTGAGTTTAACGTGGATTTCGTGCCACGGTGCTAACTGGGTGCAATTTTCGCATTAAAAAAAATCAGATGCCAGTGGTTTCGGATGTGGAATCTTTGCAACTGTATAACAACTTTTAACTGAGTTAGCTACTATGATGTTGCTTCAATACTTGCCAATTTTATCATTTATATATCATACTGTGAAGTTACTTTTTCCAGAAGTTTGGAGGTTCATGCTTCCAAAGGGAATAAAGACATCAAAAGCTTTTCAGACTGCAGTGTATACACCAGTTGAAGATACAATGAGTCTTCAAAAACAGCTACTGCAGTTTAGTATCCCGTAAAATCACAAAAATCGATACACAGTCTGTGTCACCTTCAATACAACGTGTCACGTCACACATGACTTCCACATCCATGCTCACTTTGTTTGAAAGGTAGCTCATGGTGCCACTACAGAAGGCCACAAGACGTGGCGTCACATTAGTTGTGTATTCTATGTGGAACATAAAAATAATGAAACACGTTGTGTCGAATGAAATAAAACATTAAGCAATCGTCCATTCTTAATACTTAATAAATGTTCAGACATTTAACAAGAGGTATCGGTATTTGTACACTTAAGTTTTCAACTTGTGATGGCCTTGTGCTAATGTCGACTTAAAATGTTCCAACTTAAAGAAACATAGAAAGATTAAACAAGAAATGTTTTTCATCAAACTCGAATGCAGGAAATTCCGCTGTTATCCGTGTTCGTAACCAGACTATAAAAAAAGGTTAAATTGTCAGAGGTGCAAAGAACGATCCAAATAGTCAAGACAGCAGCCCCTTAAGTGACAGCAGTTATGATACATGAATCTTCTCTGCGAGTCATATGGTGAAAGCGACGACTTGGAGAAATGATTTGTGAGTGGACATGGAGGTATAATTATATCGACGATCGTAACTCCTTATGTAATACGGCAAAATACTTGAATGAGGACAGTAGTTTCACCACATGAACGGCTGACAGCGTGCAAAGGGACATCCTCCTCTAGCATTACTTTTCCTCAACACCAGTTGTCAATACCAGTATTATTTTTCGAATTTTGGACAGGTCAACATTATCTCAGGTACTTTTCTGAAAACTTTCTTATAATTTTATACACAGTATGTTATATTTCAAGCTAAAATTTACGAAAAGGGGTTACCTCTTTTTTAGTGCTATAATCGGTAAGTACTAGTTCTGAATGTACTGTTAAAATTATTGTTTTAGAAACATTTGATATTACAAACTATTGGCACACTTAAAATGTCTATTATGAATTACTAATACTTTACTGGTTACTATGTTTACTTCTGGATTCATTTATGAAATAATACTCGAAAGTAATAACATAACAGAAACTAATAGAAATTCATTTGGCAAGAAAAATTGTAAAGCCTTTGGAATACTGTTATTTCTGTTGAGAGAGAATGCCTCTGATATGATATGACGTATTTTTGCATTTTGTGCGAACAATGTAATTTCGGCTTTGTTAATGTGGAAAATCAAAAGATTGTATGATGTAATAAAACGTGTCACAATATATTAACGTGACAACAAAAATTCTGCAGCAACAATCTTCAAATTTCTTTAGATCAATCCAGCTGTGAGGACATAATATGTGACATTTTCAGCTTCAAGAATCAGACCCCTAGACAAGAACTGGAGCCAACTCTACACGAAAAGATAAATAAACTAGAAAGTTTATTGTAATGTTTGCTCCTCTCAAATCTTCATACAAGAATAATATGGGCAATAAATTGGAATTAGGAAGGAGGGGGGAGATTACAAGGTGCATGGTGATTTCTGCCAACAGGAAGAAGTTACAAGGAGTTCGAATTTTCGACAGCAATGTTCAAAAATGAATTGGGTGAAATAATGTCCGACAATGCGAATCTATATTCACTGTCCTGAAGAAGGATTTCATAAAGAGAAGTAAAGTATATCAATTAAGTAACACATAAAGTGTGACAAATTACAAATCACATTTTTAAATTTTGAGGTATTTTGAACTCCATATATTCTAATAAATTATATGAGTGGCCAGTGAGGTAGCTTTTACTTCGCTTACTGGGGACTTTCAGTTACCTGTCTGAAGTTTACCAACAACCTGTTATAAACTTTTGCAGCAGATTATAAAACTCCATTCTGAGCTCTTGACAGGGTTCATAGTCTACAAGAAACTTTTTAATATTGTGATAGTGAACTGTATAGCTTACCTTTAATTCATTCATGTTATGAACCACATAATTCGATTAGGTAGTAAGTGTGTTGACACACAAGTGTAGTAGTCCCTTTACACTGATGACACTGTCACAGATTTTCTTTATCAACGTAACACAACCCCTCTGTATAATATATACATACTTTTCTATACATTCTCCTCTGCTTTATGTAGATTGCCTCAAAATATTAAGTTAGGACACCACTGAGTGGAAGTATTCCCTAGGAATCCCTTATGCAGGTTAATATAATGAGAGAGATTTCTAAGTGCAAAGCTGATAGAACAAACAATTTTGATTAAATCCATAATGATTGTGAAAGAAATGCAGTTTGCCTTTGGGTCAACTACATTCGTTTCCTCTATTACAGAATAACTGGTGCACCTGCCTATTATCGTGTAGGGCTCCCACGAGCATGCAGAAGTGCTGCACCATGAAGTGGCATGAATTCGACTAATGTCTGAAGTAGTGCTGGAGGGAGTTGACACCAGCAATCCTGCAGGGCTGTCCAGAAATCTGTAAGAGTACGAAAGGGTGGAGATCTCTTCTGAACAGCATGTTGCAAGGCATCCCAGATATGCTCAATTATGTTCGTGTCTGGGGAGTTTGGTGGCCAGTGGTACTGTTTAAACTCAGAAGAGTGTTGCTGGAGCCATTCTGTAGCAATTCTGGACGTCCAGGGTGTAGCATTGTCCTGCTGTAATTGCCCAAATCCGTTGGAATGCACAATGGACATGAATGGATGCAGATAATCAGACACGATGCTTACATATGTGTCACCTCTCAGAGTCGTATCTAGATGTATCAGGAGTCCCATATCACTCCAACTACACATGCACCACACCATTACTGAGCCTCCACCAGCCTGAACAGTTCTCTGCTGACATACGGGGTCTATGGATTCATGAGGTTGTCTCCATACCTGTATACATCCATCCGCTCAATACAATTTGAAACGAGCCTCGTCCAACCAAGCAACATGTTTCCAGTCATCAACAGTGCAATATCTGTGTTGACGGGCCCAGTCAAGGTGTAAAGCTTTGTGTCATGCAGTTATCAAGGAAACACAAGTGGGCCTTCGGCTCTGAAAGCCCATATCGATGATGTTTCGTTGAATGGTTCACACACTGACATTTGTTGCATTGATATCTGCAGCAATTTGCGGAAGGGCTGCACTTCTGTTACGTTGAACGATTCTCTTCAGTCTTCATTGGTTCTGTTCTTGCACGATCTTTTTCCGGCCGCAGCGATGTCACAGATTTGATGTTTTACTGGATTCCTGATATTCACAGTATACTTGTGAAATGGTCGTACGGGAAAATTCCGCACTTCATCGCTACCTCGGAGATGCTGTGTCCCATCGCTGTGCCCCAAGTATGGCACCACGTTCAAACTCACTTAAATCTTGATAACCTGTCATTGCAGCAGCAGTAACCGATCTAACAACTGCACCAGACAGGTGTTGTCTTGTGTAGGCTTTGCCGATCGCAGTGCCGTATTCTGACTGTTTTCATATCTCTGTGTCTGAGTACGCACGCCTATATCAGTTTCTTTGGCGCTTCAGTGTATAAACAGCTACCTTCTCACCTTGATTGCTGTAATCCTAAGTTCCCAAAATTCTATGTAGGCGCTGTAGTTGATAGAATAATTGTGGGCCAGATGACTGATCCATCCTTAAAGAAGTGTGGGTGTACTCCAACATACGGCAGCACTGTGATGACGCAGTGGTGCAACAGCTGCAATCGTACCCAGTGTGCAATTGTGGGTTGGATTAGTGAGTGGTCATGATACCGTGTGTGTGTCGTGCTTGAGTGTTATTTGATTGAATAAGTCCATTGTGTCTGTGAATACCAACACACCACATATGTTCACTCATGCAGAATAAGTATGTGACCTTATACACGGTGATTCAGGAGGAATGCCCATAATTTGTGAGGTGATTCTACATGTGAAAATAAATCGAAAAAGGTCTATGAGAATATGTCTGACTTCTGGTCGTTGGGGAACTGGAGTGGGTTGAAGACTACACACATCCACAAATGTTCATGAAGACAAGTGTGAATATAACTTACCGAAATGTTCTTTAGGCCCTGTGGTAAACAGAAAAATGTGGGCCAGATGGCTGATCCATCCTACAAGCGGTGTTCAAAAAGTCCTCTGTCCATTTCAATGCACTTGTCAAAGCGTTGGAGGGCGGATTGTGCTGCACATCGAACATCACCTTAGAAGGCTTTAATGTGCTCAACAGCATCAGTGAGACAAGCAACAAATTCTTCACATGCATCCACCTTCGTAGCATACATATCCCCCTTTAACCAGCCCCATAACAGAAGTCTAACGGGGTCAGGTCTGGTGATCTAGCAGACCAGTTAATAGGTCGATCCATTACCAATCCACAATTGAGGAAATGTGTCATTCAGATTGGGCTACTTGTCTAGTACAATGAGTTGGTGATCCATCATGTTCCAGGAAAGTTAGCTGTTATTGCCCTAATGTCACATCTTTCAAAAGTTCAGGTTGGTCTTTTGTCAGGAAACGTATGTATGCTGCAGTTATCATACGATTTGGCAGGAACACAGGTCTTATAACTAGGTCAGCAATCATATCACATATTCACGAGAATCTAATATGGAATCTTGTTTCCCTAGAGTCATGTGGGATCTCCATCACCTGTGTGTGAGGATTGTGTGTGTTCATGATACCATTGCATGTAAATGTAGCCTCATCTGTAAATAAAGTACATTGGACGACATCTCAGTGTACAGCCACCTATTCACAAAATTGTTGTCTGCCTACTGAGGCACCTGGATGCAGATGTTGCACAAGCTGCACATAGAATGGGCATAAGCCCTTGGAATGTAATGTACACCACACTCCCATTTGTGGAACATCGAGCTGATGGTTAATGCACTATGTACTGATGGTGGGACTCCATTGCACCATTGCATTTCCTCAACCAATGGGACGGCCTCAGATTCTGATGTTACATGTACACTGGGTAGTGTTTCAGATTCACATAATGCATGAAAAACCCTAGGAAATACCCTGGTACAGATCTATCGATCACGGAAACGTCTACAGTATTATGTCATAGCTGCACAGCCATTGCCATAGCAGTAATCATACACAATCAACCTGTCTACTTATTCTGCATGAGTGAACATATGTGGTGTGTTGGTATTCACAGACACAATGGACTTATTCAATCAAATAACACTCAAGCACGACACATACACGGTATCATGACCACTCACTAATCCAACCCACAATTGCACACTGGGTACGATTGCAGCTGTTGCTTCACTGCGTCATCACAGTGCTGCCGTATGTTGGAGTACACCCACACTTCTTTAAGGATGGATCAGTCATCTGGCCCACAATTATTCTACTAACTACAGCGCCTACATAGCATTTCCATAAGTAGTATTCATACCTGTCTTCATATCCATTCATTGGTTGAAAATTGGACACATGTTCATACGACTTTATCTATTTATTTTCGTATGTAGAATCACACTGTTGATTTTAACAAATTCAGCAACTAACTCCCTAAAGCACTGACGTAAATCAAAGATGAGAACCACTAGACTGAACAAATAGCTGACTCCAGCAAGTTTTGTGCATCAGATGTGTGGCAGTCTCCTGTCCACATGCGACGATCTGTTTGTAGATGGGGTTTGCATCCACATATCTGAACAGTTTTGCTCAAACTCCAACTTTCAGGTTCTGCATTACCAGTGGCTGGCTCTGGAGATATAAGGATGTGATAAGTATTTGTCAATGTGTGACAAGCTGGCAGAGACCGAGCAATCGGGCAGAGACAGTGTAATGCACGAGGATGCAGGCAGCCAATGGCTGTGAGGTACACATTAGGGTTTTCCTAGCTGTGTCTGTTTTCCCACTAGGCAAGCCTCTGGCTTCGCTCCAGAGGCTCCAGTCGCTCGAAATAAAATGACGAATTACAATATTCTACGAAAAATACATAAAATGCCTTATAAACATCCCACAAGAAAACTAGCTACATGAAATGAATCATGGTGATGTGACAAATTGACGATGACAGCAATCGCAACAACACGTTACTTTCACAATCACACTGAAATGTAAGCAATTTAAGAATTTACTAGGAAATTTTGCCGCAATTGTGATTTGTACACATACAAATATAATAAGTATCTCAGCCATTATCAAACAAATCCTTATATTTAACGAACCATAGTTTGATGTTTGAAGAAGTATTTGTAATTTAGATTTGAACAGATTACAGTGCCAGAAGTGGCGTAATAGGAGTGCATTTATTCACG
This sequence comes from Schistocerca cancellata, assembly GCF_023864275.1. Lineage (NCBI taxonomy): Eukaryota > Metazoa > Arthropoda > Insecta > Orthoptera > Acrididae > Schistocerca > Schistocerca cancellata. The sequence continues at coordinate 865,717,102 of NC_064626.1, read as the reverse complement.
TCTATTGAAATAATGTGCAAATGTTTTAATATGAGGTCACAAAAAGAGCATGAGAATTTAACCTGTGTTCTAGTACGCACACACACACACACACAGTGTGTATGTGTGTGTGTGTGTGTGTGTGTGTGTGTGAAATTATTGTTTATAATTAAATGGTGGTCATTTTGTAAACACACATACTGAGTACAGCAGTAGTCACATAACTAAAAGCAGATGGTGCATGCAGAGCAATACCTCGGAGTCTCTTTTTTTGGCAAGCATTTATTTTGGTAAGGTTGATGAGTTAAACTGTAGCCAGGGAGCTGCTTGGCCTTCGATAGTATTCGTTGGACTTAGTAAATTTCTGCTGGTCGCAAGCTGAACACTCAGAAATTTTTTTCGTGGGAGTGTGTTCTGGAGTTTGACTTCTATTGGGGCTTAGAGATTTTCGCTTGGCTTTCTGTGACTGTTTTCCTGTGAAATGAAGACCTGTTGTTTAAACAGTTTAAGATGGCTGTAAACTTCCATATTTCCTTGCATTTATTATAGCTAATTGTGTGGTGAACATGTTAGATACATGTGCCAGTGGTATTAGTGATTAGTATTAGTGATTAGTATTAGTGATTAATGAATCTTTAGTTCTCGCTGTGACTGTTAGTGAGATTTTGTGCTGATGAACTTCCAGACTTAGCTGATGAAGTTAAAGGTTTTGCTACAGCAGGAAAGGATGTCCACCTGATATAAAAACATAAACACAAAAATTAGCTGAAGTTGAAGGCATAAGAACAGGCAGGTAGGGTACTGCACAATGAATAATGTTCAAAAGGGGTTAAGAAAATCAACAGGTTTACTCAGATAACTAAATCACAAGAGGGAGCACTGAATAGTCTCAAACTTTAATAGTTCTTAGCGAAAATCACTTGCAGTTATAATGACACTAAATACAAGAGTGGTGTGGTAAGAACAGCGTCTTAGTAACGACTCGCACCAAAAATTAAATACTATAATCACGTTCCAGGTGGGTGTGGGACTCAGAACAAAGTCACCATCTCGTTGCCAAGTATTCACCAGCACAAACACTATTTTTGTTGACTCAAGGCATGGAACCGAACCTCTCTCACGGAAGAAATGATCAGAGCGAGATCCAAAGGAATGGAACACTGTCACCATGCGAGTGTACCGGCTGGAAGTTGGGGATACTACGTCAGTACCCATATGAGCATAAAGGGTTGCCAGTCGTAGGTAATACGAGGGCAGTTCAATAAGTAATGCAACACATTTTTTTTCTCGGCCAATTTTGGTTGAAAAAACCGGAAATTTCTTGTGGAATATTTTCAAACATTCCCGCTTCGTCTCGTATAGTTTCATTGACTTCCGACAGGTGGCAGCGCTGTACGGAGCTGTTAAAATGGCGTCTGTAACGGATGTGCGTTGCAAACAACGGGCAGTGATCGAGTTTCTTTTGGCGGAAAACCAGGGCATCTCAGATATTCATAGGCGCTTGCAGAATGTCTACGGTGATCTGGCAGTGGACAAAAGCACGGTGAGTCGTTGGGCAAAGCGTGTGTCATCATCGCCGCAAGGTCAAGCAAGACTGTCTGATCTCCCGCGTGCGGGCCGGCCGTGCACAGCTGTGACTCCTGCAATGGCGGAGCGTGCGAACACACTCGTTCGAGATGATCGACGGATCACCATCAAACAACTCAGTGCTCAACTTGACATCTCTGTTGGTAGTGCTGCCACAATTGTTCACCAGTTGGGATATTCAAAGGTTTGTTCCCGCTGGGTCCCTCGTTGTCTAACCGAACACCGTAAAGAGCAAAGGAGAACCATCTGTGCGGAATTGCTTGCTCGTCATGTGGCTGAGGGTGACAATTTCTTGTCAAAGATTGTTACAGGCGATGAAACATGGGTTCATCACTTCGAACCTGAAACAAAACGGCAATCAATGGAGTGGCGCCACACCCACTCCCCTACCAAGAAAAAGTTTAAAGCCATACCCTCAGCCGGTAAAGTCATGGTTACAGTCTTCTGGGACGCTGAAGAGGTTATTCTGTTCGATGTCCTTCCCCATGGTCAAACGATCAATTCTGAAGTGTATTGTGCTACTCTTCAGAAATTGAAGAAACGACTTCAGCGTGTTCGTAGGCACAAAAATCTGAACGAACTTCTCCTTCTTCATGACAACGCAAGACCTCACACAAGTCTTCGCACCCGAGAGGAGCTCACAAAACTTCAGTGGACTGTTCTTCGTCATGCACCCTACAGCCCCGATCTCGCACCGTCGGATTTGCATATGTTTGGCCCAATGAAGGACGCAATCCGTGGGAGGCACTACGCGGATGATAAAGAAGTTATTGATGCAGTACGACGTTGGCTCCGACATCGACCAGTGGAATGGTACCGTGCAGGCATACAGGCCCTCATTTCAAGGTGGCGTAAGGCCGTAGCATTGAATGGAGATTACGTTGAAAAATAGTGTTGTGTAGCTAAAAGATTGGGGAATAACCTGGTGTATTTCAATGCTGAATAAAACAACCCCTGTTTCAGAAAAAAAAATGTGTTGCATTACTTATTGAACTGCCCTCGTACCTTGAGGAGGGAAACTCTGTTTTATGCACCGAGCTGTGTTGCAAGGGAAAAGGCAGTGTGGCACGGGTGTGTCAATACTTTAGGACAGGTGTCTCCGATGCCTCGTGCGTCGCCACATATGGTGTCTGTCGTGGCGCGTGTGAGGGGCCGAAATCGGATGCTGTCAGCGTGAAGGGAAGATCCGAACTGAGGATGAGGTTAGGCCGGCGGAAACCTAGCTAGGTCCAGAGCTGTTGTCTAGGTTCCGGTAGCCAGCGACCACAGTAGAAGGGTGATTGGTCGCACGGCAGAATCGAGGGCTGTTGGCAGAAGTGGTCGCACAAAGAAAAAAACTCGCTGCATTAACAGATGGCCATAGCGAGCTACGCACCTAGAGAATGGTGCCAGACTACTAAGACCGATGTGCGACGAAGGCCGCCACACTACTGTTTTTCTTCATGCACGGCTGCATGAACTTTTTTTGCACATACTACTTTGTGTAAATGCTCTACTCCCAATACTAGCATGCGGTAGACAAAGTGCTTCACTCTTTCCAAGATATCGTTACTAGGTGCTTCAGTATCACAACGTATCCTATTTCAAAGTTGCTTGTGTCACCGTATTTCAACATTTTCTGCTCATGTCATCGCTGGAATGATTATCCATTCGTCCCTCCTTGAATGTTTACTATTATGTTCTCTTTTCTGAACATAATTCACGCATCACCTAGTATTTAGATATGTAATAAATACACTCCTGGAAATTGAAATAAGAACACCGTGAATTCATTGTCGCAGGAAGGGGAAACTTTATTGACACATTCCTGGGGTCAGATACATCACATGATCACACTGACAGAACCACAGGCACATAGACACAGGCAACAGAGCATGCACAATGTCGGCACTAGTACAGTGTATATCCACCTTTCGCAGCAATGCAGGCTGCTATTCTCCCATGGAGACGATCGTAGAGATGCTGGATGTAGTCCTGTGGAACGGCTCGCCATGCCATTTCCACCTGGCGCCTCAGTTGGACCAGCGTTCGTGCTGGACGTGCAGACCGCGTGAGACGACGCTTCATCCAGTCCCAAACATGCTCAATGGGGGACAGATCCGGAGATCTTGCTGGGCAGGATAGTTGACTTACACCTTCTAGAGCACGTTGGGTGGCACGGGATACATGCGGACGCGCATTGTCCTGTTGGAACAGCAAGTTCCCTTGCCGGTCTAGGAATGGTAGAACGATGGGTTCGATGACGGTTTGGATGTACCGTGCACTATTCAGTGTCCCCTCGACGATCACCAGTGGTGTACGGCCAGTGTAGGAGATCGCTCCCCACACCATGATGCCGGGTGTTGGCCCTGTGTGCCTCGGTCGTATGCAGTCCTGATTGTGGCGCTCACCTGCACGGCGCCAAACACGCATACGACCATCATTGGCACCAAGGCAGAAGCGACTCTCATCGCTGAAGACGACACGTCTCCATTCGTCCCTCCATTCACGCCTGTCGCGACACCACTGGAGGCGGGCTGCACGATGTTGGGGCGTGAGCGGAAGACGGCCTAACGGTGTGCGGGACCGTAGCCCAGCTTCATGGAGACGGTTGCGAATGGTCCTCGCCGATACCCCAGGAGCAACAGTGTCCCTAATTTGCTGGGAAGTGGCGGTGCGGTCCCCTACGGCACTGCGTAGGATCCTACGGTCTTGCATCCGTGCATCCGTGCGTCGCTGCGGTCCGGTCCCAGGTCGACGGGCACGTGCTCCTTCCGCCGACCACTGGCGACAACATCGATGTACTGTGGAGACCTCACGCCCCACGTGTTGAGCAATTCGGCGGTACGTACACCCGGCCTCCCGCATGCCCACTATACGCCCTCGCTCAAAGTCCGTCAACTGCACATACGGTTCACGTCCACGCTGTCACGGCATGCTACCAGTGTTAAAGACTGCGATGGAGCTCCGTATGCCACGGCAAACTGGCTGACACTGACGGCGGCGGTGCACAAATGCTGCGCAGCTAGCGCCATTCGACGGCCAACACCGCGGTTCCTGGTGTGTCCGCTGTGCCGTGCGTGTGATCATTGCTTGTACAGCCCTCTCGCAGTGTCCGGAGCAAGTATGGTGGGTCTGACACACCGGTGTCAATGTGTTCTTTTTTCCATTTCCAGGAGTGTAGATGGACAATTTACTAATCAGAGTTGCTAAAGATTTAAGTTTGAAGACAACGAATTGTGAGAATGCCATTGAGGTGGAAAAGAAGATTATTAATATCCTTAATTAATGCAGATTCATCAGAGTAATTCACAGTTTACTGGAAGATCTCATTCGACAGTGTACATTTTTATGCATCATTTCCCGATACAAAAACACGCGAGAAAATGAAGAGCCTTCATCTCTCCCAAATTGAGGAATATGGTTTATGCTGCAGCTTATAAACAGGAGGAGTAATACATTAGTGCTTCATGAGAAGAAGCTGATTTAGTCAACAGGAATTTAGGTTCCTGTAAATTAGAAATATGTGTAGAATAGAAAACTATCATAAGCGAACTGCTAGGTAGAGATCTTGAAGTAATGAAGTGAAATGAGCTCGGAAATAATCATGGATTAGTTATGACACTCTGAAGAGGGACCATAATTCGTCACTGAGCATAAAAAATTCACTGGAGATATGCGGACAACGGGTTTTTGTGCGACGAGAGAACATTTAACAAATTTCGATCTATTCGTTGCACTCATCTTGGCGCAAAAACAGTAAAGTGCTGTAGATAACATTTAATTCTAGTCATGAACTATGGTTGGTCAATGTTAGTTTAGCGGTGCGGCCAGAGTTAGTCACCTGAACTTCACTGAAGAAATATGGTGAGCGTTAAGTTTATTGATGCACTCGGGGCAAACACAAGGGCAGTTTGAGAAAATTTTGTCACACAAGCGACTTACCATTTGGTACCCACATTTACATTGTACACTTTCTCCCATGACAGTTTTCGTTGCTAACTGTGATACACACTTGGCAACCATCACACCCATTTCATCTTGGCACCTGAAACAGCAAATACCGATTTTGATACGGCCTGGATAGAAACCTGACATTTGTAAGCAGCGGCTTGTGTCGTGTATGCATTAAACCCTCCCTGGGTATATAACATTCTACTGAGAGAAAAGTAGGTTCGAAAAATGGTTTATTCAATATGGAGCTCTTAAGCAGACCATCCTTACATGTTCGTATGTTGACCCAACAATAACGTCAGTTACGACTGCAATGGGCATACGCAGAACACTTGTGGAATGCTGTCAGACTCCAGATATGTGCCCAAATATAACCAGACCGTAATTTATCGGAATTGCGTGACCTATACATGTCTGTGTTGTTGTCGTCTTCAGTCCTGAGACTGGTTTGACGCAGCTCTCCATGCTGCTCTATCCTGTGCAAGCTTCTTCATCTCCCTGTTCTTACTGCAACCTACATCCTTCTGAATCTGCTTAGTGTATTCATCTCTTGGTCTCCCTCTACGATTTTTACCCTCCACGCTGCCCTCCAATACTAAATTGGTGATCCATTGATGCCTCAGAATATGTCCTACCAACAGATCCCTTCTTCTTGTCAAGTTGTGCCACAAACTCCTCATCTCCCCAATTCTATTCAATACCTCCTCATTAGTTATGTGATCCACCCATTTAATCTTCAGCATTCTTCTGTAGCACCACATTTCGAAAGCTTCTATTCTCTTCTTGTCTAAACTATTTATCGTCCATGTATCACTTCCATACATGGCAACACTGCATACAAATACTTTCAGAAACGACTTCCTGACATTTAAATCTGTACTCGATGTTAACAAATTTCTCTTCTTCAGTAACGCTTTCCTTGCCATTGTCAGTCTACATTTTATATCCTCTCTACTTCGACCATCATCAGTTATTTTGCTCCCCAAATAGCAAAACTCCTTTACTACTTTAAGTGTCTCATTTCCTAATCTAATTCCCTCAGCATAACCCGATTTAATTCGACTACATTCCATTATCCGCGTTTTGCTTCTGTTCATGTTCATCTTATACCCTCCTTTCAAGACACTGTCCATTCCGTTCAGCTGCTCTTCCAAGTCCTTTGCTGTCTGTGACAGAATTACAATGTCATCGGCGAACCTCAAAGTTTTTATTTCTTCTCCATGGATTTTAATACCTACTCCGAATTTTTCATTTGTTTCCTTTACTGCTTGCACAATATAGAGATTGAATAACATCAGCAGAGACTACAACCCTGTCTCACTCCCTTCCCAACCGCTGCTTCCCTTTCATGCCCCTCGACCCTTATAACTGCCGTCTGGTTTCTGTACAAATTGTAAATAGCCTTTCGCTCCCTGTATTTTACCCCTGCCACCTTCAGAATTTGAAAGAGAGTATTCCAGTCAACATTGTCAAAAGCTTTCTCTAAGTCTGCAAATGCTAGAAAAGTAGATTTCCCTTCCTTACTCTTTCTTCTAAGATAAGACGTAGGGTCAGTATTGCCTCACGTGTTCCAATATTTCTACGGAATCCAAGCTGATCTTCCCCGAGGTCAGCTTCTACTAGTTTTTCCATTCGTCTGTAAGGAATTCGTGTTAGTATTTCGGAGCTGTGACTTATTAAACTGATAGTTCGGTAATTTTCACATCTGTCAACATCTGCTTTCTTTAGGACTGGAATTATTATATTCTTCTTGAAGTCCGAGGGTATTTCGCCTGTCTCATACATCTTGCTCACCAGATGGTAGAATTTTGTCAGGACTGGCTCTCCCAAGGCCGTCAATAGTTTCATGGAATGTTGTGAACTCCAGGGGCCTTGTTTCGACTCAGGTCTTTCAGTGCTCTGTCAAACTCTTCACGCAGTATCGTATCTCCCATTTCATCTTCATCTACATCCTCTTCCATTTCCATAATATTGTCCTCAAGTACATCGCCCTTGTATAGACTCCTTCCACCTTTGTGCTTTCCCTTCTTTGCCTTGAACTGGGTTTCCATCTGAGCTCTTGATATTCATGCAAGTGGTTCTCTTTTCTCCAAAGGTCTCTTTAATTTTCCTGTAGGCAGTATCGATCTTGCCCCTAGTGAGATAAACCTCTACAGCCTTACATTTGTCCTCTAGCCATCCCTGCTCAGCCTTTTTGCACTTCCTGTCGATCTCATTTTTGAGACGTTTGTATTCCTTTCTGCCTGCTTCATTTACTGCATTTTTGTATTTTCTCGTTTCATCAATTAAATTCAATATCTCTTCTGTTACACAAGGATTTCTACTAGCCCTCGTTTTTTTACCTACTTGATCCTCTGCTGCCTTCACTACTTCATCCCTCAAAGCTACCCATTCTTCTTCTACTGTATTTCTTTCCCCCAGTCCTGTCAAGTGTTCCCTTATGCTCTCCCTGAAACTCTCCACAACCTCTGGTTTAGTCAGTTTATCCAGGTCCCATCTCCTGAAATTCCCACCTTTTTGCAGTTTCTTCAGTTTTAATCTACAGTTCATAACCAATAGATTGTGGTCAGGGTCCACATCTGCCCCTGTAAATGTCTTACAATTTAAAACCTGGTTCCTAAATCTCTGCCTTACCATTATATAATCTATCTGATACCTTCTAGTATCTCCAGGATTCTTCCGTGTATACAACCTTCTTTTATGATTCTTGTACCAAGTGTTAGCTATGATTAAGTTATGCTCTGTGCAAAATTCTACCAGACGGCTTCCTCTTTCATTTCTTACTCCCAATCCATATTCACCTATGTTTCCTTCTCTCCCTTTTCCTACCCTCGAATTCCAGTCACCCATGACTAGAGGCACCTGTTTGTGGTGAAAATGTTTGCCCAATTTCGTCATTTTTAAAAAGTTATTTCGGTATATTTTTCGCTAGTTTTTTTCCATTTCGTTAATAATTTCGCAAATTTTATTTCCACTTTTCAGCAGTAAAAGGTACAGGAAATACATTTATGGCACATTTGCAGTGAAAAATCTTTTATTTTACATAAATTGAAAAAGCATAAAAATTATAAATCTTATTAAAACACAAATACCAAATGATGAAAGTTTGGAAAACATTTATCCTGTCCTAGTCTATGTACACAACAAACAATCAGTCTGAGAAAGACAAGGATACCATGACTTCCATATTACTGGGAGTCAGAGCTGTTCTCCTGTCAGATAATATATTGCAATATCTACAAAATGATCTCTCATTATCAACATTACTGACAGGGATCCACAAAGCCTTCACTGCAGCTTCCACAAAAAGTCCGTACTCTGCTTTCAGGGAAAGAAGAATACCAATCACATCAACATCTTTACCTTCTCTACAAGAACTGGCTACTAAATCCCTAAACAATGTGTATGGTACAAGAAATTCTCACGTTGAAAGTTCTTGTAGAATGGGAATTTTCTTTATCAGCTGAGAGATTTCAGCACTGTCTAAATTGCCTTTTATAATGTTTCTCGGATCAAACAATTTACCTGTAGAAGAAATGATAATTTTTTCCTCACAGGTCATCAACTGGTTCAGTTTTGTAAGACTTGCTCTACCTACAGACTGGAAGAGTGATGTTGACTGTAATTGCATATGCTCTGGCACTTTAAGAAGTTTTTCTGAAGTTGTCTTGAAAAAAAATGCATCCTTTAGTAACTTAAAGCTCTTTGCAAGGTCATCAAGATTAGACTGCAGAAGAGGAATTAACGGCATCTTGGAGCCCTCTAATGTCTGTAGCAAATTGCAACATTTTGAGCAGTGCTCAACAAGAAAAATAGCTAGGTATTGAATTTTTTTTGCTTCAGCAGAAGTCAAAGCTTTAAAATAATTGACAGCTACACTCTCACCTTCAACAGTTTCAACAAATTCTACTATATCACAGAGATATTCTCCAAGGTACTCGACACTTTCAAACCACGAGTTCCACCTGGTGATGACAGGAATAGGGAAAAGTTTAGCTTTTGTGTGTACACCTACATATTTCTGAGCTAGGAACTGAATGTATGCATGCTTTCTCTTTCGGGTATTAAGGAAGATGTGTTTTGTCTGCAAAACACAATGGTTCAAATCACAAAGTTCCACAGCCATCACATTGCCAACCAAATTTAATTTATGTCCCCAGCATTGCGTGTGTACTAACCCTTCTGAAACTAAAACCCTAACTGCTTTTATATACTTGCCCACATAACGGGCTGAATCTGAAGTTATAGAAACTACATTTCTCTACTGAATTTCAAGTTTCTATATTACATTCATAATTGCTTGTGCACATTCTGTAGCATTTGCATTTTCAATAACTTTCACTCCCCCGACAAATAATTTCTGAACTACACCATCGCCACAACTAAGTACTTTTATCAGAACCACGAACACACACTGCCCTTTTCTGTCTGTCGTTTCATCACAAAGAATTGAAACTCTTTCGTCTTTCACGGCTCCTTTTAATCTTTCCTCTTCTTCTTTAATGATTCGAGGTATGTAACCTTCCCGTAGTCTTCCAGCTGGGGGTAAGTCTCGAGCACCTTAAAAATGTCAATAGAACTGCTATTAGATTACTATGTATCGAATTAAATTACCCAATTATAAGACTTTTTTAAGAGAGTGCTCGAGGAAAAACTATTTTTAATATAGGCCTATTCTGACCAACAAAAATTACTGGCTATCGAGATTACCTAATCTTTGCTGAGTTAGCAGACGGTAAATTAATTATTACACAACCTGGTGTGTATTTTTTCATCCATTCTCTCCGGATAATCAACTTTTTCCATAGGAATGTTAGCCTCAATGAAAGCTCGAGTAGTCGATAAAATGAATTCTTCTTTATCATTTTTCGCACGTTTTGCCGCTATGGTGACTTCCGTTAGCGCAGCTTTCTTTTTATACCAGTAATTGTTAGCGCCTTCTCCTTGCTCTTCTTATGGGAAGAACTGTTATTAATGTGTTTCAGGCACGTGTCCTTCCTCTGCTACTCAATACGCACATTGCAGTATGTGCACATAAGTATCTTCCTACTTTTGTCGAAAATATAAAATTCTTCTGACGAAAATTCCTTTTCTCGGTCGAAAACTGTCACTACCATACTAATTATCTATAGCACGAAAACATAACACAAAATACCACACTCAATGCACCGGCGATCCACAACAATTTCCAACACGCAATACTGAATACACCCCCAGAACATTGCAGAATGTCTTTGGAATACTCGATATATTATATATTTCGAAATGGTGTACAATCGATATCCAGATTGTATTACCATAACTCCAATCGAATTTCCGCAGTTAAGTTCAAATGACGAGATTTTGCAAAGTTTCGTCAATTATTTCGTGATTTGGCTTAAAAGTAAATAGTTTCTCGTTTTCAGCAAAATGTATAAAATTTCGTGAAAATTTTTTCGCGCTTTGCGAAAAACTGGTGCCTCTACCCATGACTATTAAATTTTCGTCTCCCTTCACTACCTGAATAATTTCTCATCATACATTTCATCAATTTCTTTATCATCTGCAGAGCTAGTTGGCATATAAACTTGTACTGTTGTAGCAGGCATGGCTTCGTGTCTATCTTGGCCACAATAATGCGTTCACTATGCTGTTTGTAGTAGCTTACCTGCACTTCTATTTTTTTATTCATTATTAAACCTACTCCTGCGTTACCCGTATTTGATTTTGTATTTATAACCCCGTATTCACCTGACGAAAAGTCTTGTTCCTCCTGCCACCGAACTTCACTAATTCCCACTATATCTAACTTTAACCTATCCATTTCCCTTTTTAAATTTTCTAACCTACCTGCGCGATTAAGGGATCTGACATTCCACACTCCGATCCGTAGAACGCCAGTTTTCTTTCTCCTGATAACGACGTCCTCTTGACTAGTCCCCGCCCGGAGATCCGAATGGAGGACTATTTTACCTGCGGAATATTTTACCCAAGAGGACGCCATCATCATTTAACTATACAGTAAAGCTGCATGCCCTCGGAAAAAATTACGGCCGTAGTTTCCCCTTGCTTTCAGCCATTCGCAGTACCAGCATAGCAATGCCGTTTTGGTTATTGTTACAAGGCCGGATCAGTCAATCATCCAGACTGTTGCCCCTGCAACTACTGAAAAGGCTGCTGCCCATCTTCAGGAACCACACGTTTGTCTGGCCTCTCAACAGATACCGCTCCGTACCTACGGTACGGCCATCTGTATCGCTGAGGCACGCAAGCCTCCCCACCATCGGCAAGGTCCATGGTTCCTATACATAGACATCTACATTTACGTGATTACTCTGCAACTCACAATTAAGTTCGTTCCAGAGGTTTCATTGAACCACCTTCAAACTACTACTCCATTCTCTAACAGCGCGCGGGAAAAACGATCATATAAATCTTTCTGCACGAGCTCTGTTTTCTCTTATTTTAACATGAAGACCTCTTCTCGCTATGTAGGTGGGAGCCAACAATATTTTCGTATTCGGAGGAGAAAGTTGGTGACTGAAATTTCAAAAGAAGATTCTGCTGCAACGAAAAACATTTTTGTTTTAACGACTCCCACCCTAATTCACGGATCATATCCGTTGCACTCTCTCCCCATTTCGCGATAATACAAAACGAGAGCAGTAGGGTAAGGGCGGTGCTAGGACACTTTTGATATCAAATTGATATGCAAATAAATTAAATTGATCAATTAATTACTCATCCCACCCCCGGATGACATTATGTGTTTTTCTCACCCTGTACGTGGGTCCCCAACCCCTCCTCCACCCCTCCCACTCCCACCTCTCCAACCTACCCTGTTGGTGAGAATTTCGAATTTTGGCAGGAATGTCGAATTTTGGTGGGAATCTCGATTTTTTGCGAGAATTTCCAATTTTGATGGGAATTTCTTTGTCCCAGGGCTGCGCTGAAGTCCCATCCCACCCCCACCCGCGAATTCGCGGGAAATTAATAAATGACAGTGCTCTTTATGGGACTCGAGCCCTGGTCCTTCTGGAGAGAAACATGAAATGCACCCCCCCAAAACATGGAACCTAACCAGATGGAGGAGAGGAAGGTAAAGTTAGTGTACTTTAATTATTTTGGCTGGGAAACTGAAGTAAATATCCGTCCTAACTACGTAATAAATCATATGGATCGGTACTAATCACATAGCTATATGCATAGCGCTACACAAGGAGAGCTTAAAATGTGAATAAAGCTAAAAAAATCTACGATGCCGTACAACTCGTGTTGTGCTTCTGGGAAAAAAATTCACTATCCCACTCGAAATTAGTGGCAGACATACTCAAACTTTACATCTACATCTACATCTATACTCCGCGAGCCACCTTACGGTGTGTGGCGGAGGGTACTTATTGTACCACTATCTGATCCCCCCTTCCCTGTTCCATTCACGAATTGTGCGTGGGAAGAACGACTGCTTGTAAGTCTCCGTATTTGCTCTAATTTCTCGGATCTTTTCGTTGCGATCATTACGCGAGATATATGTGGGCGGTAGTAATATGTTGCCCATCTCTTCCCGGAATGTGCTCTCTCGTAATTTCGATAATAAACCTCTCCGTATTGCGTAACGCCTTTCTTGAAGTGTCCGCCACTGGAGCTTGTTCAGCATCTCCGTAACGCTCTCGCGCTGACTAAATGTCCCCATGACGAATCGCGCTTACCCTTCAGCTACAATCTGGTGTGAAGAACGAAATAGTGGAAGGTACTATCTTCCATTTAGACGGGAATTGTGTTCAACTAACGAGATGCTGATGTTGAACAGAGACGAGTTTAATAAGTGTATTACTTATAGCATAAAGCTGAATCCTGTACATGCAGTCATAACTGTTGGAAAATATTCTAATTACACATTGTCGTGAAAAGAAAACTAGACTTGTGAACAGAAGATCACAATGCAAAACATGCACTGGGAATAGGGAAAAATCACCAAATAACACAACTACAGCAAAAACCAACCACAGAAGGTTGCATCAGAAGAGATGGCGACAGTTGCAGCTGTGTCCTCCTCGATGGGCGCTGACGAACTAACCATGTTAGAGACAAACTTACCCTCCTCCCCCTACCACCTCCCTCCCACTCCTCACTGTAGGAAGGAATAGAGACCTGTTCTATTTCGTCGCTGATGGTCCACAATGAGATCCTTCTGCTGGCATTGATATACTGTCTCCAGTCTGCGAAAATTAGTCACAGACAGCAAAAGACAAGAACAGGACGCTTCATGCAATCTGTTAAACGTATTTCTCGAAGTGGCTGGACCCCCATGGAAAAACAAAGAAATTCCGGAGAACTTTCCTGATTGCTTTTCCAAACATCCGCTGCTTTGAGAACAGGCAGCTGTCACCAGCTGTACTGACCACAGTCCCCCACTCTATGTGGGAGCGGAGTCTTCGATCCACTGCGGCATTCTGCCTTCCCTCCAGTGGGCGAGCGCACGCAGTCACTGGACAATCCTGACCCGCCTCGAGGCGATGGTCCAGGCATTGATCCTTCGCCAACACAAAACGATGTATTGACAAATAAACAATGCGAGATAAACGACGGCCACCCCAGGTGCAACTTGCTTGTTTGTCTAAAATGTAGCTCCATCGCACCAGCTCCTCACACTTCCCCACGCCGTCCCCTAGTCGGAGCACAACTGTGTCGGGCGACCACACACAGTAGACACGTCCCCAACACCTCCAGGGTGAACCGTTCTGCGATGGACAACACTTTAATTTTACGCCAACGCATCTCTTATAAGCGAGCATCTAATTAAAGGAAAACACAATTGCGACAATACTAAATGCCCTCTTTCCACGAAAACAGGCGCAGTCTATTTCCATTTAGTTCTATGAGCAAATTCGATATAGTTTTTACATTTGACTGCAGGATACAATATGCTTCTCTCTGTCTTTCTTCTCTCTCTCTCTCTCTCTCTCTCTCTCTCTCTCTCTCTCTCTCTCTCTCCCCCTCCCTCCCCATTTCCCCCTTCCCACAACTCCCATCATTTTGCGACATCCAATGAAGTGAAAAATAAAAAAAAAAACTACAACACGGATGACCAAACTGCAGAGGTTGGGCTACAAACCACCTATACATGTACACTCTGCGCACAATTGGGGATAAAGCTTCCACTATTTTGCCGTGAAAACTATCGATCATTGCAGAATTTAGAAACAGTCATCAGAGGAAAGAAAACGCGAGAATTTAAACTCTGAAAAAAAAAAACATCTATGTTAAGCAAGTTGTTTCAGCTTGATGGACAAATTACATGACCTGAGAGCGTCGCTCATGTTCAAATCAGCTTCTGTAAATAAACTGTCATGCACATGTGTATTACAAACATTTCAGACACGTGAAATGACATTACAGAATACAACGTATCACGCCATTTTGTCACATGTTGGAAAAAACACAGTCATTTTGTGTTCGCCATAACAGGCCATAATTCAAGACGACATCGCTGTTTTGTACACTATGGCAGGTCCCATTTTACCAACGCGATGTTATATCACACGGCCTTTATGAAACAAATCGTGAGAGTCTGTCTTGTAATAGAACTTCCTATAATATTTTACCATGTCTGCCTCTTCCCATACATCGAAAGCAAATACTGTCTGCATGCTTACATAAGACATTTTTGCTCCATAACTCCCCTTTACCAACCTGCCTTTAAAGGTTCTGTAATACAGTTCACAATCTTTCGCAATAGCAACAGATTCTTGCATTCTAGTTTTGTAAGCAATTTGATCACGGCCTGTTCCAATCAATCTACTCACATGTCGAGAAAAACACTACCATTTCTAGATTCCTTACTGAGCTATAACTCTACTTTATAATGAATGGCTATGAAGTATGAAATAACATAGGGCTTGCGGCGACACCTATTTTTGAACACACAATTATGATGATAATAGTAAAAACACTCATGATTCCATGAGAACAGATACAGCCGATTTCTATTAGTTTTATGAGAAAAATCTGTGTAGTTTTGAGAGAACCATCTGCATCCAAATTCTGCCCAGTTATACCGCTCCTTGTAACAGAACCTCCTATAAGATTTTATCATGTCTCTCTCTTCTGATATATCAAAAACAACTACCACCTATGTGTTGACATCGAGCATATTACATATACACGTATCATTCCATTGTAACAGGTTCGTCAAGTTTTGTCGTTTGTATTTTAGGGGGCTATCAATCACAAGAGAGGATTCCTGTATTATTCATTCATAAGCAGTTTAATACATTTTTTCAGTTGTTACACGTCCACGCAGTGCATAACTACAGCTTTTGACACCGTCATACACTTTGTTTTTCTACCATGACTACGCCGCGAAGAGTGGCCGCACGGTTGGGGCGCCATGTCACGGATTGCGCGGCCACTCCCACTGGAGGTTTGAGTCCCCCCTCGGGTATGGATGTGTGTGCTGTTTAAGTTAGATTAAGTAGTCTGTAAGTCTAGGAACCGATGACCTCAGCAGTTTGATCCCTTACGAATTCACACACATTTGAACTTTTTTTGTACCATGACTTCGAGGTCTGTGTCAGGTGCTAAAGTGACATTAACATGTATTAACCCATTGATTCTCACAGAAAGCTGAACATCACATTATGTAAAGCATGCTACGCCAATGATGGTTGAAATAAAACACAGACTTGAAGTTTCTCATTGGCAAAAATGTGGGAGACATCGAAATATATGGAAACTGGAAGAGATTATGGCATTGTAGAGAGTTTCCAAACAGCTGTCTGAAGGTGATGACCTATATCGTTAATCTCATCTTCCACACTGATGGGGTAATGGATGTCTAATGTTATGCCAAGACACCCAAAAACTAGTTTTGTAAAACACAAATGTCCAGAACTGCATATATGGACACCAAATGAAATGTGCACTGTATTCCCAGTCAAGTGGTGTAACTACTATTCCTTAGAAATTAGATACTAACCAGAGAAGCAGAACTGGCATTCAGATCAGACGAATTGGATGGCTAAGGAGTGTTCACCAAAATATAGTCAATTATATGTTTAATGATCGATGTGTTTATGTGGGTTGATGGCTATCTAAAATGTATTGTAAGGTGCTAAACCGCTGGTTCTAACTTCGACTGGAATGAGCATGCACATTTACTGTAGCAGTCAGACTCAGTTCATTACAGCAACATGGCGCTGCATTCCTAGTAAAATAGGAGGAGCAAACTTCTTCAGCCCAAGGGTGGCATCATTTCCTGAGCTGAAGAGACATTGAACATCATCAAACTGAACGATGGATCAGTCTTCCGAAACGGGTTCCGACGGTTACTATACTTTCAGATACTTTTGAGAGGGCAAATACGTGGTTAAATTCTCTCTCTGGTTACAATGCCAATCAGTTGGTGAAGAGAACGTGCTATCGCCTCAAAAAAAAAAAAAAAACTCCATTACACACCAAATACAGATTATTACAGAGAGGGGACCATTGCTGTTGTCATAGTAAGCAGACAGTAGACGCAGGGAGTAGTGAACGCATTTTCCTGTCTTTGTTAACGACCAGCGCAGATGTTCGCTTTGCACCCTCCACATGGCTCTGTAGGCGAGCAGCAAAACGACTACTATTGTATTTGTTCTGGTCAGCTGTGGAGAATCGCGGGCAGACCTATCTACCAAGACCTGATACGTGACAAACAATGTATTCCTTGAGTGAAGCATTAGACTCATTGTTGGTGGTCTAGTGCAGCTGCGAGCTCGTTGTTTCTCGTTTGGCGGCACCACATGTAGAAGCGACGCTTCTCCTGTGATCTGCACTTGACGGGAACGTGTGGGCATGTCTGTGTAGGTGCCCTTGAGAATGGATTGTAGCCGTCTCCCACCCTCCTCACACACACACACACACACACACACACATAAGATGCGTATACAGTCTGTAAGCGACTCAAACCATCCGCTTATATACATATTTTTTTAAGCGACTAAAACGCCTCCACTTATATACACATTTTCAACACCAAAGCAAATTCACTGTAGAAACACTGCACTGAGATTCCTACATTCAGAAGTGTATAAATAAGCAGGCTACATCGCTGGTGAATTATGCAATTTCTGTTGTTGGTCAACACTATTCTCAATGTGTCTGTAAATTACAGGCATTCTAATCGAGTGAATTAATTGGTTATAGAGCGTTCGTAAATTACAAGTAGCTCTAAAGCTGAGTTAAGAAGGAGGCATTGCAGCAACTCCTAACCACAGATTCTCATTATACATGGAGACATACTGATCATACGTTTCTCATTTTATCAAATTCAACGTATGCACTGTCTATTAGTATTATCCGTCTATTAGTATTATCACTTCAGGTTTGGTGAATAAGGTCTTTTGTACAGCTACAGCTACAGCTACAGCTTAACCATCCAGACGTATTCCAGAAGACCAGATATCCCCAAGCACAACTAGTTGCGTATTTCTAGGCAGCTCGTACAACAGGGATGCATTGACCTACCCCCATCAACTGGCCATCTGTGGCTCTGTCTCCTAACAACAGCTATCACGGGTCAGCCTGTGATCTGTCATTGAACTTAACATGAGCTCTAGGATTTGCTGTAGGTACCTCTTTCTCCTTAATTATTATCAATTCCATGTGTTCATTCATCCACATACATAGGTAGTCCTAAAGTCTGTGATTGTGGTTCTTTCACCTCGATCCAGCCCAGTTCGAAGAAGAGGTGAGGCCCCTCCACATGTTTATGTTTATGGGTGTAACCGATGAGGATAGAGACACAATCTCTACAGCAGTTCAATGGAGGTAAATAACCTAGTTGTGGCATCTTCAGTCGGCTGATATATAATTACAAATAAACAACATGCAGTTGTGTAACTTTTTTGTTGTTATCATCAGGGCAGTTCCTTCAGCAGGTGGATGATGAAGAAGGGTAAATGGAAATGGAGGGAGATGTACTTGATGGTGAGTGCAATTGTTTTATGTCCTCGATTATTTGCTGAATGCATTCCTGTCTCCGTCTCCCTGTACAGTCTTTGCCCTCTACAGCTCCTTCTAGTACCGTGGAAGTCATTCACTGCTCCGCTTAACAAATGTTCTATCATCCTGTCCCTCCTCATTGTTGGTGCTTTCCACATATTGCTTTCCTCTTCTATTCCGTGCAGGACCTCCTTCTTCCTTACCTTAACAGTCCACCTTATTTTCAACATTCGTCTTTAGTACCCCACCTCAAATGCTTCGATTTTCTTCTATTCAGGTTTTCCCACAGTCTATGTTTCACTACAGTACAATGCTGTGCTCAAAATGTACGCTCTCAGAAATTTCTTTCTCAAATTAAGGCCTATGTTTGATGCTAGTAGACATCTCTTGGTTAGGAATGCTCTTTTTCTCCAGTGCTAATCTGCTTTTATGTCCTCCTTGCTCTGTCTGGCATTGCTTGTCCTGCTGCCTAGGTAGCAGAATACTTTAACTTTATGTATTTCACAATAATCAAGCCTGAAGTTGCCCGCTGTTCTCGATACTGCTACTTTCCAGTACTTTCGTCTTCATCGGTGCTGCTAGTTTCCCATATTTTAAATGAGCCGATTGTCAGACTGCCGCGACGCTTCACAGAAGCGTCAGGCAGTCTGTTTTATGCGATCTTTTATCATGGAGATCCCTGTTTCCTCATGCAAGACCCTGGTCGGGTAGTCTCGCGGTCGGAGCTACGCGAGTCGCAGCCCTCTCCATTGCACCCCTTGGAGCCGACGTATGTGTGTATCGGCTCCGTTCCCCCACACTCCAGACGCGTATTCTAGCACTGATCGGATCAGTGCCAAATATAGCGTAACCGCAGTGCGGAGGAAGCGTCGATTCTGGGTTTAGTAGGGGGTATAGCGCCTTAAAACATCCATGCGCTTTCCTCCAGACCTCACGGATGCGCGGTTTCCAGATGAGGTGCCTATCGAGAGTTATCCCTAGAAATTTAGCCGTGCGAGACCAGGGGATTGGGCCTCCCATGATTCGCAGCGGCTGAAGGTCCATGGGCACTCTACGTCTCGTTATTACGACAGGCTGGCTTTTAGTGGCATTGAACTTGAGACGCCTTTTAGTAGTGCAGGTCGCATGCCTCCTGTAAGCGGCGGCGAACGACATCAGTCCTTAGGGAAGGAACATGGGTAGAGTGCGGTCTCATCCGCGTATAGTGCATGGGATACCCTGTCGGTGCGTGGACACGTCGGATGTATACAGGCTGTACAACAGGGGGCCGAGAACCAACACCTGCAGCACACCCGCTCGTGTAGGCCTGTTTGTTGACTTGTCTTCGGCACGAGCGTGAAACGTGCGGTCTCGCAGATATGACGCGACGAATCTGATGTGCGGCGTCGGAACCCCCAGCATAAAAAGTTTTTAGGGGAGGGCCTCGAGCCACAGGCAATCAGAGGCCTTGGAGACGTCAAGAAATACAGCCCCTGAGTACTTTCGACGCTCCGTGACAACACGCAGTAGTTGGTGTTGCATGCTGTGGCCGTGCCGGAAACCGAACTGCTCTGCAGGAAACCTGAAGTGTCGGCAGACGTGCCAACACTGTTTTGTTGGAGGAGACCGAAATTCACGCTATAAGCTCACGCAGGCTGGCGTGAGGTCTGAAATAGGATACGTAATGAATGCTATAAAGAAAAGTACGTAGCTTCTGGAATACTTAACTTTAATCCACATTTGTAGAACATTGCTCTTGATGATACAGAAGTACAGGGCTATTACAAATGATTGAAGCGATTTCATAAATTCACTGTAGCTCCATTCATTGACATATGGTCACGACACACTACAGATACGTAGAAAAACTCATAAAGTTTTGTTCGGCTGAAGCCGCACTTCAGGTTTCTGCCGCCAGAGCGCTCGAGAGCGCAGTGAGACAAAATGGCGACAGGAGCCGAGAAAGCGTATGTCGTGCTTGAAATGCACTCACATCAGTCAGTCATAACAGTGCAACGACACTTCAGGACGAGGTTCAACAAAGATCCATCAACTGCTAACTCCATTCGGCGATGGTATGCGCAGTTTAAAGCTTCTGGATGCCTCTGTAAGGGGAAATCAACAGGTCGGCCTGCAGTGAGCGAAGAAACGGTTGAACGCGTGCGGGCAAGTTTCACGCGTAGCCCGCGGAAGTCGACGAATAAAGCAAGCAGGGGGCTAAACGTACCACAGCCGACGGAAAAGGCTAAAGCAGAAGCCTTACCGTTTACAATTGCTACAAGCCCTGACACCTGATGACAAAGTCAAACGCTTTGAATTTTCGGCGCGGTTGCAACAGCTCATGGAAGAGGATGCGTTCTGTGCGAAACTTGTTCTCAGTGATTGAAGCAACATTTTTTCTTAATGGTAAAGTGAACAGACACAATGTGCGAATCTGGGCGGTAGAGAATCCTCACGCATTCGTGCAGCAAATTCGCAATTCACCAAAAGTTAACGTGTTTTGTGCAATATCGCAGTTTAAAGTTTACGACCCCTTTTTCTTCTGCGAAAAAAACGTTACAGGACACGTGTATCTGGACATGCTGGAAAATTTGCTCATGCCACAACTGGAGCGCCGACTTCATCTTTCAACAGGATGGTGCTCCACCACACTTCCATCATGATGTTCGGCATTTCTTAAACAGGAGATTGGAAAACCGATGGATCGGTCGTGGTGGAGATCATGATCAGCAATTCATGTCATGGCCTCCACGCTCTCCCGACTTAACCCCATGCGATTTCTTTCTGTGGGGTTATGTGAAAGATTCAGTGTTTAAGCCTCCTCTACCAAGAAACGTGCCAGAACTGCGAGCTCGCATCAACGATGCTTTCGAACTCATTGATGGGGACATGCTGCGCCGAGTGTGGGAGGAACTTGATTATCGGCTTGATGTCTGCCGAATCACTAAAGGGGCACATATCGAACATTTGTGAATGCCTAAAAAAACTTTTTGAGTTTTTGTATGTGTGTGCAAAGAATTGTGAAAATATCTCAAATAATAAAGTTATTGTAGAGATGTGAAATCGCTTCAATCATTTGTAATAACCCTGTATTATAGCAATTGAATACGGTGCCTTGCTAGGTCGTAGCAAATGTAGCTGAAGGCTATGCTAACTATCGTCTCGGCAAATGAGAGCGTAATTCTCAGTGAACCATGGCTAGCAACGTCGGCTGTACAACTGGGGCGAGTGCTAGTACGTCTCTCTAGACCTGCCGTGTGGTGGCGCTCGGTCTGCAATTACTGACAGTGGCGACACGCGGGTCCGTCGTATACTAGCGGACCGCGGCCGATTTAAAAGCTACCACCTAGCAAGTGTGGTGTCTGGCGGTGACACCACAAAACCCCTCCCTGTTCACGTGCTCCACGAGCCGTTTGATATAGATTCTTTCGAAAACTCTGAAAGGCCACGCCCCTGACTTACACTCTTTTTAATCCGATCATTTCGTTCTTGGTCGTCCACTCTTATTATTCCCTCGAACATCTTACACAATTTTACATTGTCGAACGCTTTTTCCAGGTCGACAAATCCCATGAACGTGTCTTGATTTTTCTTTAGTACTGCTTGCATTATCAACCGCAACGTCGGAATTGTCCCTCTGGTGCCTTTATCTTTCCTAAAACTAAACTGACCGTCATCTAACACATTCTCAATTTTCTTTTCCATTCTTATGTATATTATTCTTGCCAGCAACTTGCTAGGTAGCAGAATTCCTAACTTAATCTACTTCGTGACTATCAATCCTAATGTTAAGTTTTTCGCTGTTCTCATTTCTGCTACTTCCCATTACTTTCGCCTTTCATCGATTTACTCTCAATCCATATTCTATACGCATTGGAGTGTTCATTCCATTCAGCAGATCATGTAATTCATATTCACTTTCACTCAGGATGGCAATGTCATCAGCGAATCGTATCACTGATATCCTTTCACCTTGAATTTTAATTCCCCGTCCTGAACCTTCCTTTTATTTCCAACATTGCTTCTTCGATTCAC
Organism: Schistocerca cancellata; assembly: GCF_023864275.1. NCBI lineage: Eukaryota > Metazoa > Arthropoda > Insecta > Orthoptera > Acrididae > Schistocerca > Schistocerca cancellata. Next base: position 865,694,629 of record NC_064626.1, on the reverse strand, counting down.
AGATTGAACAGTAGGGGGGAAAGACTACCTCCCTGTCTTATTAACTTTTTAATCCACGCACTTCGTTCTTGATTGTCCACTCTTATTTTTCCCTCTTGGCTCTTGTACATATTGTATATTGCCGATCTCTTCCCATAGCTTACCCCTATTTTTCCCACAATTTCCAACATCTTGCACCATTTTATATTGTCTAACGTTTTTTCCAAGTTGACAAATCCTATGAACGTGTCTTGAGTTTTCTTTATTCCTGTTTGCATTATCTACTGCAACGTCAGAATTGTCTCTCTGTTGCCTTTACCTTTCCTAAAGCTAAACTGACCGTCATCTAACACATTCTCAATTTTATTTTCCATTTTTCTGTATATTATTATTGTCAGCAACTTGGATGCATGAGCTGTTAAGCTGACTGTGCGACAATTCTCCCGTTTGTCAGCTTCTGCAGTCTTCAAAATTGCGTGGACGATATTTTTCGGAAAATCAGATGGTGTGACACCAGGCACAAACATTCTACACACCAACATGAATAGTCAATTTGTTGCCACTTCCACCAATAATTTTTAAAATTCTGATGGAGTGTTATCTACCCTATCTGACTTATTTGATATTAAGTTCTCCAAAGCTCTCTTAAATTCCAATTCTGATACTGGATCTCATATCTCTTCTAAATCGACTCTTGTTTTCCTTCTATCACACCAGACAAATCTTCTCCTCATGGAGGTCTTCAGTGTACTCTTTCCACCTATCCGCTCTTTCCTCTGCACTTAACCGTGAAATACCTGTTGCACTTTTAATGTAACCAATAAAGTGTTTAATACCAAAGAATTTGATCTCGCATGCCTTCCATGTAGTTGAGAATACTTCTAGGCTTTTCGAATCACGGAAATGTTCAATAAGTTTAACTATATATACAACCTTTTCGATGTTATCCGCCGATGAGAAGCTATGGGTTGAAGTAATGGAAGAGTTTGAGTCACAGACGGAACTTGAATGTCAGATCGGTATAGTATATGTGTATGTGATAGTTCTACTCGAAGTTAGTAAACAGCGCATTAGCACTTCTCTGTGCATTTAAAATACCAATCAAAGCACCCCCCCCCCCCCCACACACACACACACAGATCATCGCCCATGTAACTGACTGCCCGCAGAGTAAAATCTTCCCTTTCCTCCAGCAGTGCGATTGACAACTTATGCACTACGTACTTCCAACTATCGCAATCAGCACTCCGCTTTATCTCTGAAGTGATTCCAGTCCTTATGTTCTTGACCACTTAGCAAGCTGCTCATGGAATGACTGCAGTTTATTACATAAGAGCACCCTGATGCAGATGAATCTAGGTTAACGCGTTAAACGATCTCCATCGAACGCTGACAGTTAATAATGCTGAAAACGAAAAACCGTTTTCCTTCAATTCTCTTAGCATACACAGCACAAAATGTTACTCAGCTGCTGTCAGCTATCTATTGTTTTCATTTACACCAGACTGTGACGGAAGGTTCAAAGAAATTCCAAGCATGAAACACCGAGCTTCACATATTAATAGGGGCTAGTACCGCCTGTGGTCGAAATTCAGTCAAATGACTCAATGAACCTGATTACGACAAATTAACTTTCCCTTACGACAGTGCAATGCAAATGCCGTTTTATCACGTAAAGTAACCTCAGGCTCGAAATTATATGCATTAAGAATCTGCACTGTAAATTCATCAAACCACAGTCATAACCCTCAAATTATTTGGATATACATGAGGTGATCATTTAAATTTATCTTTCATTATAACAATAGAATTATTATCATCGACATCCACATTATTCCTATCACTTTGCCTATACAGAAATTGTGCACCTTTAGGTCTTCGTCTTTCATTCTAACCCATTAGTCTTCTTCTTTGAGACATAACCTAAATAACAGAGAACAAGCCGTGACTGTTCAAAGTAAAGGAACTGAAAATTGGAAATTTACTTCAAATTTTGTGATAGCGGAGGTAAATGAGCATAAAGTTACTCCTACAGGAAAGTAAGTGAAAAATGACGCTAATAAACAGAACGTCTGTTGCCCGGGACGCGTTCGTTACTACGATATTTTGATTTCCAGCGATGAAACTCCATCGACCTAATAGATGACGCACGGTAAGTGCGCAGTATGCATGTGCTACTGCACATGAATCAAGTAAACATGAACGTCCCTAGGTTTCGATTCCAGGGACTGTCGTTACTTTCGTGTGTCATTTCAACCACAGCATCTGGTTGGTGTTGGTACTAATATAGTACGAGATAGGGGAATTTTCGATTTCCACGTATTGGTGATTTTAACACATCATAGAGAAGGTATTAACAGAGTTAGTTATGAATATGAATGCATCTACTACCTATTACGACTCTTAACAGCTACATACAAACACATTTTTGTTCTTTGTACACGGCTATAGCAAAGCGTGTTTCGAATTCTATAAGTTCAGTGGCCTCCGTGTACAATTAATATAAAAAATTTGGAAATTTCAATCAAGTTATACTTCATCGTCGTTTCCATTTATGTCGACAGTACTTGATTCGTAAAGCAATCCAACAGTTAACGTTAATTCACTTGTGGCTGGAGGAAATACTTTACAATTGAGGGCAACACCGTGAACGAGGAAAAAAAGTTAGATTGTGGCCGGGTCTATTTTATTGATCTTTCAGGATATCAGTAACCTTGACCACAGTGTTACGCTTACCAGTGACACACCCAAATTACTTTCATTTAGGTTGAACATGCAATGTCACGTATCAACATCCTGGCCTAGTACTGTACTTAATGCATTTCGGATATGTTGTGCGTATCCTTGCTTTATACATCTTATGTGGGGTCCTGTCCATTCGTCTCGTATAGGGTGCCTAAAGGATGCTGCATTCCCGGAATGCTATTCAAACAAATCATATTAATCGATTTTATTACAAATAAGAAGACTGACAATACTTAAATTTGAATAGTTTTTGGGTGTCTTGGCATAACATTAGACATCCGCTACCCCATCACTGTGGAAGATGAGATCACTGGACAGGTCATCACCTTCAGATCGCTGTTTGGAAACTCTCTACAATGCCATAACCTCTTTCAGTTTCCTTATATTGCGATATCTCCCACATTTTTGCCATTGAGAAACATCAAGTCTGTGTTTCATTTAAAGCATCACATTGTTGGCGCAGCATACTTTACATCATGCGATGTTCAGTTTTCTGTGAGAGCCAATGGATCAAACCTTTTTAATGTCGCTTTGGCATCTGACACAGACCTCGAAGTTATGGTAGAAAAGCAAAGTGTATGACGGTGTACAAAGTTGTAATTATACACTGTGTGGATGTATAACACCTGAAAAGGACAATATAGTAAACCGCTTATGAAAGAATAATACATGAACCCTCTCTTGTGATTGATAGTCTGTTGGATATGATCTATCTCCAGTACAGTCGACAAAACTTTATGAAGGTCTCTGCAAGTAACTTCGATTACTGGCCACCTGCTCCAATGGAGTGATACGGGTATATGTAATGTGCTCGATGTTAACCCATAGGTGGTATTTGTTTTTCGATATATCAGAATAGAGAGACATTGTATAATCTTGTAGAAGGTTCTGTTGCAATGAGTGGTATGACTGGGTAGTGTTTAGATGCAGATGATTCTCTCAAAACTACACTGATTTTACTCACAAATCTAATAGAAATCGGCTGTATCTATTCTCATATAATCATGACTGTTTTTATTATCGTCATCACAATTGTGAGTTCAGAAAAAAGTGTCGCTGCAAGTCCTGTGTTATTTCATACTTCATAATCTCTTATTATAAAATGGAGTTACAGCTCATTGTGGAATCTATAAATGATAGTGTTTTTCTCGACATGTGAGTAGATTGCATGAAACAGGCTGTGATGATCAAAATGCTTACAAAACTAGAATGTAAGAAACTGTTGCTATTGCGAAAGATTGTGTACTGGATTACAGGACCTTTAAAGGCAGGTTGGTAGAGAGGAGTTATGGAGCGAAAATGTCATATGTAAGCATGCAGACAGTATTTGTTTTCGTTGTATGGGAAGCGACAGACATAGTAAAATCTTATAGGAAGTTCTGTTACAAGACAGGCTCTCACGATTTGTTTCATAAATGCCAGAGTGATATAACATCGCATTGGGAAAATGGGACCTGCCATAGTGTACAAAACAGAGATGTCATCTTCAATTATAGCTTGTTGTGTCAAACACAAAAGATTGTGTTTTTATCCGACATGTGAGCAAAGGGCATGAAAGGCTGTATTTTGTAATGTCATTTCACGTGTCTGAAATGTTTGTAATACGCCTGTGCATGGCAGTTTATTTACAGAAGCTGATTTGAACACGAGAGACGCTCTCAGGTCATGTAATTTGTCCATCAAGCTGAAACTAACTGCTTAACATTGCTTTTTTTCTTCAGAGTTCAAATTCTCGCGTTTTCTTTACTCTGATGACGGTTTCTAAATAACGAGGACATTCTCCAATTATCGATAGTTTCTCACAGCAAAATAGTGTAAGGTTTTCTCCCCACTTGTACGCAGGGTGGACATGTACAGGTGGTGTGTAGCCCGACCTCTGCAGTTTGGTCATCTGCGTTGTAGTTTTTTTTTCCACTTCATTGGATGTCGCAAAATAACGGCAGTTGGGGGGGGTGAGGGGGAGGGAGGGAGGGAGGGAGAGAGAGAGAGAGAGAGAGAGAGAGAGAGAGAGAGAGAGAGAGAGAGAAAGAGAAAGAAAGAAAGAGAGAGAGAAGCAACTTGCATCCTGCAGTCAAATGTAAAAACTACATCGATTTTGCCCACAGAACTAAAAGGAAATGGACTGCGCCTATTTTCGTGGAAAGAGGACATTTAGTATCCTCGCAATTGTGTTTTCCTTTTTAATAGGTGCTCGCTTATAAGAGATGCGTTGGCGTAAAATTAAAGTGTTCTCCATCGCAGAACGGTTCACTGCTGACGGTGTGGGGGGGGGGGGGGGGGGGGGGGGGGAACGATGCGATGGAGCTGCATTTTAGACGAACAAGCAAGTTGCACCTGGGGGGGCCATCATTTATCTGACGTTGTTTATTTGGCGATACATGCTTTCGTGTTGGCGAAGGACCAACGGCTGGAACGTCACCTCAAGGTGGGTCAGAAGTGGCCAGTGACTGCGTGCGCTCGTCCACTGGTGAGAAGGCAGAATGCCTCAGTTGATCGAAGACTCCGCTCCCACATACAAAAAATGGTTCAAATGGCTCTGAGCACTATGGGACTCAACTTCTGAGGTCATCATTCCCCTAGACTTAGAACTACTTAAACCTAAGGACATCAGAAACAACCATGCCCGAGGCAGGATTCGAACCTGCGACCGTAGCAGCAGCGCGGTTCCGGACTGGAGCGCCTAGAACCACTCGGCCACCACGGCCGGCTGCTCCCACATACAGTGGGGGGCTGTGGTCAGTACAGCTGGTGACAGCAGCTGCCTGTTCTCCAAGCAGCGGATGTTTGGAAAAGCAATCTGGAAAGTTCTCCGGAATTCAGTTTTTGTTCTAGGGGGGACCCGCCTCTTCGTGAAATACGTTTAACAGATTGAATGAAGCGTCATGTTTTTGTCTTCTGCCTGTCTGTGACTGATTTCCGCAGACTGGAGACAGTATATCTACGTCACCAGCAGAATCTCTTTGTGGACCATCGGCGACGTGATAAAACAGACCTCTATCCGTCGATCGAAGAGGACACAGCTACAACTGCTGCCTCTCTCTCCTGATAAAACCTTCTGTGGTAGGGTTTTGCGGTAATTGTGTTATTACGGTGATTTTTTCCCAATCCACAGTACATGTGTTGCATTATGACCCGTTGATTACGAATGCTTTTTCTTTCACGACAATGTTGATGTATAACCTGAACGGTGAAGCATTTTCCATCAGTCATGGTAGCGTGTTTTAGCCTTCCTGAATTTCGAGCACCTGGGTTTCAGGATGATCGTTGTGCAGTTCAGTTGAATGCGTCTGTAACCAACTCTGATGTCAAACTGCGATAGACACAGGCCGCAGCTGTATGCTTACAGGTAATACACTTACTAAACTCCTCTCTGTCCAACACCAGCGTCTCGTTAGTTGAACATAATTCCCGTCAAACATTAAGATAGTATCTTCCACTTCTTCATTTTTTCCCAGCAGCTTGTAGGTGAAGAACAGAGTCTGAGTGTGTCAGCCACTAGTTTCGAGTGGAATTGTGAAATTTTTCCCAGCTGGATAATACCAGTTGTATGGCATCATCAATTTTTGAGCTGTATTGCGATTTTAGGTACTCTTTGTGTAGTGCTATGCATATAGTTGTGTATTTAGGACAGCTCTTTATGGTAATTACGTAATTAGGACCGATCTTTATGATTAATCATGTGATTACTACCGATCTTTACTTCAGTTTCTCAACCATAATAGATAAAGTACACTAACCTAAGCTTCCTCTTCTGCATTCTCCTGCATCTGGACAGTTTCCATGTCTTGGGGGGGAGGGGTGCACTTGGACCAGGGTTTGAGTCCCGCAAAGAGTGCCTCCACATTTAATTTCCCTCTGATTCCTGGATGGGGAGGGGGGGGGGGTTGGAGGTCACGCAATCCTGGGACGAAGAAATTTGCAACAAGTATCGAAAGTACCGCCAATAGGGTAGGTGGGGGAGTGGGAGGGGTGGGGAGGGGACAGCAACCCATGTGCTTGCTGGGAAAAGCTCACGATGTCATCCAGGGGTGGGGGTGGTTGTGGGTGGCAGAGGGGTAATTAATTGATCAATTTAATTAATTTGCTTATTAACTTGATATCAAAAGTGCCCTAGCACCACCCATACTCTACTACTAACAAGTTGCCCTTCTTTGAACTTCTTCATTGTCCTCTGTCAGTCCCATCTGATGAGGATTCCTCACTGCACACAATATTCCAGAAGAGGGTGGACATGCGTGGTATATGTAGCCTCTTTAGTCGATCAGTGCATTTTCTGAATGTTCTGCCAATAAATTGCAGTCTTTGGTTGTTGTTGATGTTGTGGTCTTCAGTCCTGAGACTGGTTTGATGCAGCTCTCCATGCTACTCCATCCTGTGCAAGCTTCTTCATCTCCTAGTACCTACTGCAACCTACATCCTTCTGAGTCTGCTTGGTGTATTCATCTCTTGGTTTCCCTCTACGATTTTTACCCTCCACACTGCCCTCCAATACTAAACTGTTGATCCCTTGATGCCTCAGAACATGTCCTACCAACCGATCCCTTCTTCTAGTCAAGTTGTGCCACAAGCTCCTCTTCTCCCAAATCCTATTCAATACCTCCTCATTAGTTATGTGATCTCCCCATGTAATCTTCAGCATTCATCTGCAGCACCACATTTCGAAAGCTTCTATTCTCTTCTTGCCCAAACTATTTATTGTCCATGTTTCACTTCCATACATGGCTACACTCCATACAAATACTTTCAGAAACGACTTCCTGACACTTAAATCTATACTCGATGTTAACAAATTTCTCTTCTTCAGAAACGCTTTCCTTGCCATTGCCAGTCTACATTTCATATCCTCGCTACTTCGACCATCATCAGTTATTTTGCTCCCCAAATAGCAAAACTCATTTACTACTTTAAGTGTCTCATTTCCTAATCTAATTCCCTCAACATCACCCGACTTAATTCGACTACATTCCATTATCCTCGTGTTGCTTTTGTTGAAGTTCATCTTATATCCTCCCTTCAAGACACCACCCATTCCGTTCAACTGCTCTTCCAGGTCCTTTGCTGTCTCAGACAGAATTACAATGTCATCGGCGAACCTCAAAGTTTTTTATTTTTTCTCCATGGATTTTAATTCCTACTCCAAATTTTTCTTTTGTTTCCTTCACTGCTTGCTCAATATACAGATTGAATAACATCGGGGAGAGGCTACAACCCTGTCTCACTCCCTTCCCAACCGCTGCTTTCCTTCCATGCCCCTCGACTCTTATAACTGCCATCTGGTTGCTGTACAAATTGGAAAAAGCCTTTCGCTCCCTGTATTTTGCCCCTGCCACCTTCAGAATTTGAAGGAGAGTATTCCAGTCAACATTGTCAAAAGCTTTCTCTAAGTCTACAAATGCTAGAAGCGTAGGTTTGCCTTTCCTTAATCTAGCTTCTAAAATAAATCGTAGGGTTAGTATTGCCTCATGTGTTCCAATATTTCTACGCAATCCAAACTGATCTTTCACGAGGTCGGCTTCTACTAGTTTTTCCATTCGTCTGTAAAGAATTCGCGTTAGTATTTTGCAGCAGTGACTCATAAAACTGATTGTTCGGTAATTTTCACATCTGTCAACACCTGCTTTCTTTGGGATTGGAATTATTACATTCTTCTTGAAGTCTGAAGGAATTTCGCTTGTCTCATACATCTTGCTCACCAGATGGTAGAGTTTTGTCAGGGTTGGCTCTCCCAAGGGTAGCAGTTGTTCTAATGGAATGTTGTCTACTCCCAGGGCCTTGTTTCGACTTAGATCTTTCAGTGTTCTGTCCAACTCTTCACGCAGTATCATATCTCCCATTTCATCTTCATCTACATGCTCTTCCATTTCCATAATATTGTCCTCTAGTACATCGCCCTTGTATCGACCCTCTATATACCTCTTCCACCTTTGTGCTTTCCCTTCTTTGCTTAGAACTGGGTTTCCATCTGAGGTCTTGATATTCGTACAAGTGGTTCTCTTTTCTCCAAAGGTCTCTGTAATTTTCCTGTAGGCAGTATCTATGTTACCCCTAGTGAGATAAGCCTCTATATCCTTACATTTCTCCTCTAGCCATCCCTGCTTAGCCATTTTGTACTTCCTGTCGATCTCATTTTTGAGACGTTTGTATTCCTTTTTGCCTGCTACATTTACTGCATTTTTATATTTTCTCCTTTCATCAATTAAATTCAATATTTCTTCTGTTACTCAAGGATTTCTACTAGCCCTCGTCTTTTTACCTACTTGATCCTCTGCTGCCTTCACTACTTCATCCCTCAAAGTTACCCATTCTTCTTCTACTGTATTTCTTTCCCCCATTCCTGTCAATTTTTCCCTTATGCTCTCCCTGAAACTCTGTACAACCTCTGGTTTAGTCAGTTTATCCAGGTCCCATCTCCTTAATTTCCCACCTTTTTGCAGTTTATTCAGTTTTAATCTACAGTTCATAACTAATAGATTGTGGTCAGAGTCCACATCTGCCCCTGGAAATGTATTACCATTATATAATCTATCTGAAATCTGTCAGTATCTCCAGACTTGTTCCATGTACACAACCTTCTTTTATTATTCTTGAACCAAGTGTTAGCTATGATTAAGTTGTGCTCTGTGCAAAATTCTACCAGGCGGCTTCCTCTTTCATTTCTTCCCCCCAATCCATAGTCACCTACTACGTTTCCTTCTCTTCCTTTTCCTACTACCGAATTCCAGTCACCCATTACTATTAAATTTTCGTCTCCCTTCACTACCTGAATAATTTCTTTTATTTCATCATACAGTTCTTCAATTTCTTCGTCATCTGCAGAGCTAGTTGGCATGTAAACTTGTACTACTGTGGTAGGCGTGGGCTTCGTGTCTATCTTGGCCACAATAATGCGTTCACTATGCTGTTTGAAGTAGCTCACCCGCACTGCTATTCTTTTATTCATTATTAAACCTACTCCTCCATTACCCCTATTTGATTTTGTATTTATAACCCTGTATTCACATGACCAAAAGTCTTGTTCCTCCTGCCACCGAACTTAACTAATTCCCACTATATCTAAATTTAACCTATCAATTTTCCTTTTTATATTTTCTAACCTACCTGCCCGATTAAGGAATCTGACATTCCGTACTCCGACCCGTAGAACGCCAGTTTTCTTTCTCCTGATAACGACATCCTCTTGAGTAGTCCCCGCACAGAGATCCGAATGGGGGACTATTTTATCTCCGGAGTATTTTACCCAAGAGGACGCCATCATCATTTAACCATACAGTAAAGCTGCATGCCCTCGGGAAAAATTACGGCTGTAGTTTCCCGTTGCTTTCAACCGTTCGCAGCCTTTGGTTACCCATAACATTATCTATGTGATTGTTCCAGTGGAAGTTATTCGTAATTGTGATCCCTAAGTATTTAGTTGAATTTACAGCCTTTACATTTGTGTGATTTATCGTGTGACTGAAATTTAACGGATGTCTTTTAGTACTGATGCGGATAACTTCACACTTTTCATTATTTAGAGTCAATAGGCACTTTTTGCACCATACAGATATCATGTCTAAATCATTTTCCAGTTGGTTTTGATCACCTGATGACTTAAGAAAACGGTAAATGGCAGCATCATCTGCAAACAATCTAAGAGGGCTGCTCAGATTGTCTCCTACGTCGTTTATGTAGATCAGGAACAGTAGAGGCCCTATAACACTTCCTTGGGGGACGCCATATATTATTTCTGTTTTACTTGATGACTTTTCGTGAATTACTGCGACCCGTGACCTACCTGGCAGGAATTCACGAATCCACTTGCACAACTGAGATGATACTCCATAGGCACGCAATTTGATTAGAAGGTGTTTGTGAGGAATAGTGTCGAAAGCTTTCTGGAAATCGAAAAATGTGGAATCAATTTGACAACACTTGTCGGTAGCACTCATTATTTTGTGAGAATAGAGATCTAGTTGTGTTTAACAAGAACGATTTTTCCTGAATCCGTGCTAACTATTAGTCAAAAAATTGTTTTCTTCAAGATAATTCATTATGTTCGAACACAGAATATGTTCCAAAACCCTACTCCAAATCGACGTTAGTGATGTAGGTCTGTAATTCATCGGATTACTCCTGTTTCCTTTCTTGGGTATTGGTGTGACTTGTACAACTTTTCGGTCTTTAGATACTGATCGTTTGATGAACGAGCAGTTGTATATCATTGTTAGTTATGGGGCTATTGTATGAGCATACTCAGAAAGGAACCTAGCTGTTGAGCAGTCCAGAGTGGAAGCCATGCCTTTATTAAGTGATTTAAGCTGCTTCACTACACCGATGGTATCTATTTCTAAGTTACTCATATATCTCTGGAAACTTACCAAAGAGTTTTCGTATCCACGCCATTCAGAACTGCACCTGTGCTATGTTCCAAATGTGGAGCAACTATTAAACAGGTGGTCATAGTGTTTTGGCTCATCAGTGTACTTAGATTTTTATTTTATTTCATTTGATATTTGTTTTCCTTGCACAAAATTTCCACACAGAAAATAAATACTAAATCATCTAATATCTATAGTCTATGTTCATTCCAACACATTCATTTACTCTAAAAAACTGCAAAAACATGGTAGTTATCTGTCAGAATATGTTTTACATACGCTGTATTTTTTAAATAGCTGTTTACAAGAAACTAATATAATTTCTAGCTGTCGATTATAAAATGCAACCCAACATTAAAAGATTTATTGTTTGTGTTAATATCTAATATACCACAATCGAATAAGATCGTCATATAGGCACTATGATTGTATGAGCCTTACTGCTGCTGTCATATTCACTAGTGCGAAAAATGAAAAATTAATATTAGTTCAATTTGGATAGAACACACTCTGACTGACATAAAAAGTGAAGAATCCAGAATCGGAGGAGGAAACGAAATAACGCTTCATAGGTTGAGAGGGTATTCAATGCTATTTCTGTGATAAAAGAATCGAGTCAAATTTACGAAGAACTGGGCGTATGAGCCCACTTATTAGTACAGTTTGTAGGAGGGAAATGACAGACTGAGGACTTTTTTGAGGCCATCTACTTCCAAGTCACGAGGGTTGACCTACTACATTCCACCGCCCGCCCCCCCCCCTCCCCCTCCTAATGGGTGGGTGTAAGTGGAGTTGGTTCTGTGACAGGAGCCACTCTCCCAGTTCAGTTCGTTCCTTGCCAGTTTTCCTCGGTAGGATGATAGTGACCTGTGGTCGCCGGTAGGCACAGTGGAAGAAGACGCAGAATTAGTTATATACTTCTATTAAAAAAAAAAAAAAAATGCTGGCCGGAGTGGCCGTGCGGTTCTAGGCGCTACAGTCTGGAACCGAGCGACCGCTACGGTCGCAGGTTCGAATCCTGCCTCGGGCATCGATGTGTGTGATGTCCTTAGGCTAGTTAGGTTTAATTAGTTCTAAGTTCTAGACGACTGATGACCTCAGAAGTTAAGTCGCATAGTGCTCAGAGCCATTTGAACCAAAAAAAAAAAAACAGATTGCATCTTGACTCGTGATTGGCATTGTCTGTCAATGCCCGCAGAGGAATCGCATTGTAAGTGGCTGCTAAACTGGGGGTTTGTCACTTGCAGTGGCCCCGGCTCTGGCTGTATCGCAATGCCAGCAGCGCGTGTATTGAACTTGCACGTGGCGGAAGTGCTCTGTTCCCTCCTGCTTACCACCCTTCTTCGTCATCCATCCTATCGCGATGATGGTTTCCGTGTAGCCATGAAGTCTGACGGTATTGGCTTGCCGGTTCAGTTTGGAAGTTTGTGGTAAGTTCCTATGGGACCAAACTGATGAGGTCATCGGTCCCTAGGCTTACACACTACTTAATCTAACTCGCGCGGCTACCCCGCTCGGATGTGCCGGTTCAGACAGGAATGTCAGGAACACTGGTGTCCTGAACCTAGTGGGGAGGAAAGGCCTTTAGGTGTTCCCATTGCAACAGAGGCAGACTGTCGCGTTGAACTCTGTGACTGGTGATAATGGCAAGGTAGAATAGCAGCTGCTGTTGTCCGTGGTATTCAGGAAATCTACAACAGGCTTGTGCCAGACGTCACTTCACTGCAATCAGGGAATTGAGTGGGAATTTCATGTACACCATCGATCTGTCTGACCAACTGCCTTACGAGCTAAACTGCTGGGGTATTTATGGAGCGAAGTACTGGCTAATGTTTATCCGACGTCATTAGTCATGACCACATAGGGCTGCGTATTATGAAGGTATCGGCAGTTTTCCTTCCGCCTCCTTGCTTAACAAGTTTGTTATAGCGTAGAACTGGTTCGTGAAGCTATTGGTACTATTTGTTGCATTCAACCTAACGTTTCTTTTGTCACATAACGAAGGTGACGTGACCTTGTTTGGCTGCTCTGACCCACAACATTCTGGTGTAGTCTGCTGCCTGGTTCTCCAGAAACGCCAATGTTGTCTTTTGTCCTGACCCAGTCTCGACATTGCTGTGTTCTTGGACTTTGAAAATTTTACCCGTTTTACTGCCCTGTACAAGTCTGGCATGCAACAGATTTATGACCTTTCTCCCCCTCCCGTTGATGGAGGTTTTATTATAAACAAAATTCTCCAAACCCACTTTTGATAGGTATAATTGTTGTTGATGTTGTCTTCAGTCCTGAGATTGGTTTGATGCAGCTCTCCATGCTACTCTATCCTGTGCAAGCTTCTTCATCTCCCAGTACTTACTGCAACCTATATCCTTCTTAATCTGCTTAGTGTATTCATCTCTTGGTCTCCCTCTACGATTTATGGCAATAAATTCAGGAATGGACTGTAGTGATTCATTAGCACACACATGCTCCAGTCCTGTGGCATATAGGACAGACAAATGAGCCAAGATGATTTATTACACCCCCTTCCCACATCTCCCACAGTTGTAGCTAGCTTTTACGTGTGAAGGACAGTCTTTCAAGCAATTACACTCTTGCCGCATAACAGATTCACTCCAGAGGTGCAGAAATAATTTTTTAAGCAAAATGCACTGTATTTAAACTGACCATGTTCTTGCTATTTAGCAGTTATACCTTATTCATTCTTTTTAAACGAATTACACTCTTGCTATGTAACAATTACCTTGTGAGGTGCCAAAATACTTTTTTTTCTTGCTACATAACAATTAAGCTGTGGAGGGGCAGACTCATTTTCATACATATTACAAAGATAGACTCCTGGTACTGTGTTTAAAAACAGTGGCCTGTTACACTTAACTTTTACCATCACCCCATAGATATGTGAGTAGCCCTACGTCAGAGTCATATTTAACTATTGCTGAAATAGGGAGGCTTTATTTAAACGAACATGCTGCAGGTGGAGGCGAAGCAATACATCCCATATGTGCCAGCCATCATCCACCATGCATCAAATTTCTACAAACAATGTTACGCATCTGCAGTGCGAGAGTAGAAATCTTGGCCACACCTCAGTCCTGACATTCCCTTGGGTGGAGACTGCGATTCCCACCCCTCCCCTCACACCCCGATTCCAGGACTGAGTTTCTTGCTTCTATGTCTGGACAACTCACCAGCTCTAGACCATAGGCTAATCTTGCACAACACACAGACATGAAGTACTGCAAAAGTTTCATGCCTGAAAAATGCTTCTGAAAATTCAGTTTTCTGATTCACCATTAAGGCTGGGGCTCAGATCACATTTGATGCATTTTTCAGTCATACACTGCTGTATGCGGAATGTTGCAAACATACAGTAACGTTTTGACAGCATGCCAGTGCCTGCAAGGAGTCACGCCTCCGGCTTGAGATGTATGAGGCTGCATCTGCCTCGGATCCTGTATGGAAGAGCAAGCCTCTGGCTTTGTATGCCACCACGCTGTTCCACGAGTCGCCTTGTCTTATTGTAGCATAATGTATATAAAGAGAAAACGTGTTATGTTGAACAGCACAAGTATACTGTCATCTTTAATTTTTATCATCAACCTCAACACACCTAATGCACTATACATGTTAAACGATTAGATATTACAGAGCACCATGTCAGTAAACACATGGTAACTGCAGAGTTGACTCTTAAAACAATACCATCACTTTATTTAGCGCAGCACACTCGATAGTGGCTGGCTCAGCATACACCAAGGTAACAAAAGTCATGGTATACCTCTTAATATTGTGTCGGATCTCCCTTTGCCCAGCGTAATGCAGCATCTTTATGTGGCATGGACTCAAAAAGTCGTTGGAAGTCCCCTGCATAAATATTAAGCCATGTTGTGTCTATAGGAATCCATAACTGTGAGAGTGTTGCCACTGCAAGATGTGCACAAACTGACCTCTGTATTAAGCCGCGTACACACTGAGACTGAAACATGTTTTCAAAACATGTTTCCGGTAGCTTGATGTGGACCCCATTTGGAAACATGTCTGGAAACACAGAAACATCTATCCGCAGCAGTGTCGGTACAGATCAAAGGAAACAATGTTTCAGGCTAGCTACCACTTGTCACCGCTGCACGGCGTTAGCGTATGTGTGTGTGTGTGTGTGTGTGTGTGTGTGTGTGTGTGTGTGTGTCGTCAGCTGTTTAGTGGTGTTCTGTTTACTGTCGTTTTCGTTTTCGCTTTGTTTTTGTAGAATAATGGAGTGGTCAAGGCAACAAATTGTCGATTTAATTGCAATGTACCAGGGGGAGGATTGTTTATGGAACGTCCGGAGCAAGGAATACAAAAACACTGTTAAAAAACACGATGCACTTGCAAAAATTGGAGCAGCTTTTGGCACGGACAAGGGAAGTGTTGAGAAAAAAATACGATCACTCGTGGTTGCGTACAGGCGCGAGAAAAGAAAAATTATTGCCAGCAGACCATCTGGTAGTGGTGCAGACACTGCATATGACTCGAACTGGTTCGGCTATCGGCTGCTGCATTTCTTGAACGATGTACATGAGCCAAAGGAGACAACAGATACTGTGGAAAATGAGGTACGAAAATTATGCTTGTTTGTCTTTATTTGTATTTTATAGTACACAGTCAAATTCACCCATAGTTATTTTGCCACGGTACACTTCCTTGTGGGCTTAAAAAATAATTAGCAAATTCGTCTCGAATTTGTTTATTCGTGGAAGCAGCTTTCCTTGGTATGTTCTGTGCTGAAATGAAAACTGATGCAGTGTCATCTCGTCTCCATGTGCCTGGAATCATTTCACCTATTTGTAAATCGTAGGAATCGAAGCTTCCATGTGGGGTGTACTGGTTCCTTGCCGCAGCATTTCGCCTTAAAAAATTGTGGAGACATACAGCTGTAAGTGTGACAGTTTTTGCCTTTTCCGGTTGTAGCAACATAGGTTTTCTAAACACACGAAAAACTGAAGCCATAATGCCGAAAGTATTCTCATCAACCATTCTGGCCCTTGAAAGTCTGTAATTAAAAACTCTCTCTTTTGAACCTTTAACATGTTTTCCCGGGTAGGGTTTCATAATGTTTTCCTGTAAGGGAAAAGCATCGTCTGCTACAAAAACATATGGTAGGGCCTTGGTGCCACCTGGTAAGCATTCAGCATGTGGCAAGTTAAGTTTCTTTTTGTTAATTAACTCATTTATGATCGCGTTTAGCCGGCCGGAGTGGCCGAGCGGTTAAAGGCGCTACAGTCTGGAACCGCGCGACCGCTACGGTCGCAGGTTCGAATCCTGCCTCGGGCATGGATGTGTGTGATGTCCTTAGGTTAGTTAGGTTTAAGTAGTTGTAAGTTCTAGGAGACTGATGACCACAGCAGTTAAGTCCCATAGTGCTCAGAGCCTTTTGAACCATTTTTTTGATCGCGTTTTTGAACACACCACCATCTGATATTCTGCCTTGGCAGCCGATATCTGCGTACAAAAAGTTGTAGCTGGCATCGACGACAGCAAGCAGCACAATGCTGAATGAACCTTTATAATTATAATATTCACTTCCACTACCAACAGGGCACTGTAGCACGATATGTTGCTCGTCAATTGCTCCGACACAATGGGGGAACTGAAGAATCTGTGAGAATAAACATGCTGTTTCACTCCAGTCGTTTTCAGTCGCAGGTATCTGAAAGAAAGAAATCTGATTTTCAGGTTTACGTACATTCGCCAGAGGGCACAAATGAGGATGAAGAGGTTGCAGCTGGACCTTCCAGTTCTCCACCACCAAAAATCAGAAGGATGGGCGAGAAAAAAGACATGCAGCAACCCTTCAAGATTGCGTCTCAATTGCTAACTAAAGTGCTGCAAAAACAAGAAGACAGGGACGATGAATGCAGTGCGTATGGGCAGTATGTGGCATCAGTTTTAAGGAAATTGCCCGAGTTAGACCGAGCAAAAACAATGGCTTTGCTTAATAATGTACTAATGAAACAACATGTAGCGTATTTAGAAAGTGAGCAGTCGAAAAGGGGTATAAATGTAGCAAGGCCATCATCATCATCATCAAGTAACAATTCCCCTGTTACATTTACAAGCTATGAAGACAGTGACAACGCAGTTGAAGAAGTTGTGTTTGATAAATTTTGTAACGTAATTGGGAAATAATAACACTTCGAAAATGTGCTTATTTAACGATGTTTTTCATTTACTTACCTTTACATAATCCTTCAGTACTTCCACCAGAGCTCCACATACTTCAGGTACTATTTTAGATATTGCTTGTTTTGAAATGCGAAATAAATACGCAAGGCTCTGAAATGAATCTCCTGTTGCCAGGAAACGAAGAGTAACTGCAAGCCTTTGGTTGATTGAAATAGCTTTCCTGAAATTCGTATCTTTTTTTGAAACAAATGGTGATACCATATTTGCCAGATATTCAAAATCGGTAGGTGAGATCCGAGTGAAGTTGCGGAAGCCAGAGCCGTCTTCCATACTCAGCTCACGTAGCAGGTTATTTCCGCCAGTTCTTCTATAGAATGTTTTTCTCCACCAACGACGAGGACGCCTTTCATTTTGTTTGTGTAAACCTTCTAGCATTAATAATGCAGCTCCACATATCATTATTGTTTCTTCGACACCAGACATAACGCAGCAGCA